>NW_026596120.1:16994387-16999375 GCF_907164565.1 Psammomys obesus
CTTTCTTTCTTTCTTTCTTTCTTTCTTTCTTTCTTTCTTTCTTTCTTTCTTTCTTTCAATTTATTTATTAAGTATACAGTGTTCTGCCTGCATGTATGCCTAGAGGGCACCAGATTTCATTATAGATGGTAGTGAGCCACCATGTGGTTGCTGGGAATTGAACTCATGACCTGTGGAGAGGAGCCAGTGCTCTTAACCTCTGAGCTATCTCTCCATCCCCCCAAAACAAAACTTTTAGTACTTACTCGTTTGCAGTACCAAAAATCTGGACTTGGTACGTACTCAAGAGTGACCTCTTTATCATGGATCATTAGAGTTCCCTGTAAAAAGAGAGACAAAAGTCATTAACTACAACTTTTAGAATAACAGAGATAGGAAGGCACAGATGGCCTTTCCAATTTCTAAGCTGAAACATTTTATGAAAAGCAAAAATATTCACCATTACGTGAGATGCCTGTTTTAAGCCACAAACTTAGGATACTGTGTATGGCAACATTAGCTTAAGTTTAGGGAAGGGGTTGAGGGAAGGTAAAACTTGTCTTCAGCCTTGACTCCAGCAGGCTAACACATCGTTCCTGGGCAGGCTATGCCTAGTCACTTCTCCAGAGGTCGTGCAGAGCATTCCCCTGAGTTCTAGCAAGTGTCCATCCCTTGTGCCCACACAGGGGCATGGATAGGTTCTCTCTCATTTACTTTCTTTTCTGTGGCTAACACATCTCCTTGGAGAGGCAATAAGCTCTTAACTTTGATGTCTATAGTATTTCCTTGAAATATTGGCTGAATGGCAAAAGCACCAGGAGAAAGAACTACAACACTGGACACAGGAAGGAAAAAGGAAGGTGAAAGTTTCACAGCAGATTATATTCTTATAGCAGCAAACTGTGAATAGCCAGTAGCAGCAACACCTGTGGTGGTTGGTGGTGGTGGTATGGTTACGGCGGCAGCAGTGGTGGTGATGGCAGCGGCATCGCCATTCAGATTTGAAACCTACAGAGCACGCTGACCCTAAGTCTGAGGAGCAACAATCGGTACATAAGACTTTGGAAAATCTGGCACAGGAACAGGTGGGATAAGGGGTCTCAACAAACCTTCAGTTACAGAGCTTCCTTGCCTATTTTAGATAAGTCACAAAATCGAATTCATGTTTAAAAAGTTTTAATAAATACAAGCCAGCCAATATATTGGAGCAGAGAGGGGAGGAGTCTCTGCTTACTGACAAGGGACCCTCACCCACACTGGTAAGTGAACTAACCGAAGATGCGACTCAGGAACTAGCCCCTGCGCTGTGTTCATTCTCCGCCCTCTAGGGTCCTCTGTGTCTCCTCAGACAGGGTTCTGAATTATACAAGTCATTTCCTTGCAACTGGACCTCAGTTTCTTGCTTGAATCCATACATCTGTCAAATAATGCTTTACCTCTCTGCTTTTCACATCAAAAGAGTCAAGAGAAATACATAGAATAAGATTATTGTCTTGTTAAATAAAGCCAACGGAAAACTGTCCACCTAACTGGGTCTTACAATCTAGTCTCTGACAAACTGCTTCAGTATTGCTCTAAAAGCTAAAGAACAATACCAATAAAAATTGCCAACATTTACTGAGCGCTTACTCAGAGCCAGAAACTGGTAAGTGCAGTATATTATTTAATCCCCTAAATGATCCTATGCAGCAAGACTTTTACTTTACAGATAAGGTACCACGTTCAGAGAGACCGGATGACCAGCTGGTGAATGTTGGCACAGAATTCATTGAGGACTACAGAGAAGGACCTGTTAGCTCATTTATTCACCAACTTGTGCTTGGTGTTAGGAACAGGTTATCCACCTCCAGCCAATCAGGAAAGAGATCTGTATGAAAGGAGAGCATGGGCTCTCCCCAAACTCAGGAGGTAGAGGCAGAATTATTAGTTCAAAGCCAGCCTGGTCTACACAAAAAGTTCCATGCCAGCCAAGGCTACACAGTGAGACCCTATCTCAAAAAAAAAAAATTTTTTAATACATTAACAAATAAACAACAACAAAACACCCAACTCTCTGAGCTGGCAAGAGAGCTCAGAGTATAAGGTGCTTGTTACCAAGGCTGAAAAACTGAGTTCAATCCACAGGACCTATGATAGGAAGACTGATTCCTGCAAGTTGTCCTCTGATATCTACCCCATGCCATGGCATACTCATCCACTGATATACTCTTTCTCTTAAAAAAAAATGTAAAGAACAGAAAACAAACAAAAATACTAAAACAATGTGGACTCTGGAGTAGGTTCCCTAAATTTGCATCTTGCCTCCACTCCATGACCTTCAGAAAGGTTCTCACCTTTCAGCTTCCTGATCTATAAAGTTAAGTTCTCCGTTCTCTCTGGTTTGGCTTTTTTCAATAGAGTTTCTCTTTGTAGCTCTGGCTGTCCTGGAACTTGCTCTGTAGAACAGGATGGCCTCAAACTCAGAGAGTTGCCTGCTTCTGCCTCTCCAGTGTTGGAATTAAAGATGTACCCCACTACTCTGGGCCAAAATCTGCATCTTTTTTTTTTTCCTTTTCAAGACAGGATTTCCCTGTGTCATCATGGATGTCCTGGACTCGCTTTGTAGACCAGGCTGGCCTCAAACTCACAGAGATCCATTTGCCTCCACAATCATAACACACAGTATTAACATTCTGTAACTCAGCATTTGAGTCTACTGATCTATTCAAACTGATTCTGACACTGGTACCAATGGTAGTTTGTTCCAAAGCATAATGTACCTTCCCATGCTGAATTCAAATTAGCAATCCTCCTACCTCAGATTCCTGAGTAATGAATTACAGGTATGTGCCACCATGACCAGCTTGCAACATGATTTTTACTTTAGAAAATAAAATAGTCAGGTGGTCATGGCACACGTCTTTAATCTCAGCACTAGGGAGGAGAGGTAGGCAGATCTCTGAGTTCAAGGCCAGCCTGATCTATAGAGAGAGTTCCAGGACAGCCAGTGCTAGAGAGAGAAACCTTGTCTCAAAAACAAAACAAAACAAAAAACCCAAAACAAACTCAAACTGCACTCCCTTGTCACCATCAACATAAGAGTTCTATTTTATTGTCCAAAGTTACAGCTTTAGTATCAGCTGTTACAGTGTCTTATAAAGTTAATAAAATGAAAAGGGATGAAAATGGGACCTCACACTACTGGACTTTACTTTTTGGACTTACAGTATTCCAACTAATAACCATTTGATCATAATTTAGTCACAGGTGCAGAAGACAACTTGTAGGAGCTGGTTCTCTCATTCTATCCATGTGGGTTCTAAGGCTCAAACTCTTTAAGTTTAATGGTAAGGACCCTTTCTACATGAGTCATCTGGGCAGCCTTACCCCCAAGTGTCTTGTTAAGTACTCTGCTTCCAATTTTTTTCCCTCTAATCACACAAATCTTTTGTTTGTTTGTTTGTTTTGTTTTGTTTTTCCAGACAGGGTTTCTCTGTGCAAAAGCCCTGGCTGTCCTGGATTCACTTTGTACATCAGGCTGGCCCCAAACTCACTGGCATCAAAGGCATGTACTACCACACCCAGCCTAATAACATACCTTTGATAGACAAATTTCCACCCAAAGTTCTGATTCCTGATATTTTTTATCTAGAAAAATACTTCATTTTCCCTGGAATCTAGAGAAATGGCTCAGCAGCTAAGAATACTGCTTTTCTAGGGATTAGCAGCTGATGACTACCTATTAACTCTAGTTTTATTGAATACAAAAACATCTTCTGGCCTCAAACAGTAACTGCCCACCACATGGCAGTATGTATACACAATAAATACGTGTTTATAAAGTAATAAATTAAAAGAATAAAGTTGTTTGAATTACTGCCTTTGATACCTGCTGTGGTAAGCTTAAGTCAGGGAAAGTCATACATTGACTAAATGATAGTAACGAGGCAGTAAAAAAGGCTTACTTCAAATGTGACAGATTGAAGATTCACAGAAAAGTGAGTCCCCCATACACCAACAGGAAATAACTATGAAATAGTCCAAAATAAAATGAAACTACATGACCAGAAAAAAATGTGATTAATAACTAGTGATATAGTCTTAGACTAGAAAACCATAAAAATAAAGAAAACATGAAACACAGTGAATTTTATAAACAATACTGAAAGCTGGCTATGGTGGCATACACCTGTAATCCCAGCAGCAGGAAGCTGAGGTAGAAAGACTGCTGTGAGTTCAAAGACAACCTCAATTACATAGAGAGTACTAGGCCAGCCATGGCTATGTAGTAAGACCTTGCCCCCCACTCCAAACAAGCAAACACTGGGCCAATAAGGTGGCTTAGTAGTTAAAGGCACCTGCCACCAAACCTTAGCAACTGAGTTCAAGTTCTAGACTTCATATACTAGAAGACCTCCACCGTCATGTACCCCATGCCCTCTTCTACCCTCTTTAGTACCTGCACACATGTGGCATGTACACATATATATACCTCTACATAAAAATGAATCTTAAAACACAACCCAGAATATAGCTTACATGATTTTAATTGCATATGTAGCACAAAAACAAGTCAAAAACAATATATGTTAAAACTTAAGGAAAGGAGCTGGGTGGTGGTGGTGCACACCTTTAATCCCAGGGCTAGGGAGGCACAGCTCTTTTGAGTTTGAGGCCAGCCTGATCTACAGAGTGAGTTCCAGGACAGCCAGGGCTACATAGAGAAACCCTGTTTACAAACAAAAAACAATCAAACAAAAAACTGGAGGATGACAAGATGGCTCAGAGGTTAAGAGCACTGGTTACTCTTCCAAAGGTTCTGAGTTCAATTCCCAGTAACCACATGGTGGTGACTCACAACCATCTATAATGAGATTTAGTGCCCTCTTCTGGCCTGCAGGTCTAACATTGAATCAATCAATCAATCAATCAATCCTAAAAAGGGAAAAAAACAACCCAGACATACATATAGACAGAACGCTAAATGAATGAATGAATGAATGAATGAATGAATGAATGAATGAATGAAT
>NW_026596120.1:16999385-17199891 GCF_907164565.1 Psammomys obesus
AATGAATGAATGAATGAATGAATGAATGAATGAATGAATGAATGAATGAATGGCTCTTAAAGGGGGGAAAAACACAACCCAAACAAAAAAACAAAAAACACAACAAGAAAAAAAACCGCAAAACCAAAATTAAGGATAGGTATAAAAGATAACGACTAGGAAGGCAAGAGTGGTTTCTATTCAGGAAGCAAAGTTCTGTTTAAAGACCTTGGAATTAGTTAAATAGTCAAAAAATACACTTATGCTATGATAATATTTAGTTCTCTTTATATAATACACTAAAAAAATACCTCTTAAAATGTTGCTCTTCACATTTTTGCACAGACACTTTAGGTAAAGTAATAATTTTGTATTACAATCATGACGCTCTAGACAACTGACCTAACCAGTTAGGTATTAATCTAGCAATTTGATACATAATATTTAAAATGCCAAAAAGGCTGCTTAAGAATACACTTCTGTTTCGGTGTGTGTGCAGGTGCATGTATGTGCATGTGTGTGGAGGCAAGAGCTGACCTCAGGTATCTTCTTCAATGGCTCTCCATCTTGTTTTTTTTTGAAACAGGTTCTCAGTAAAATACTGCACATCAGTTAGGCTAGACTGGCTGGCTGGCTAGCAAATCTCTGGGATCCTCCTGTCACTGAGATTGTTGCCTGTCCTACATTTGACTTTCTTTTTTTAAACAAGAATATAAACTATTTAATACCAAAGTCCCCGAGAGCCCTTTCTTCTTGGACACACCCACAGTTCAGCCTGGTGGCCAGTGGTCTTGGTGTGCTGACCTTGGACACGAAGACCCCAAAAGTGGCACAGAACCCTAGATAAAACCTTCAGTCATTCCAGGTCCTCACACAGCTTGTTGTCTAGACCATCAGCCAGGATCTGGCTGTACTTCCTGTCCTTCACATCCTTCTTTCTGCTCAAGAACCAGTCTGGATCTTGTACTGCGTGGATCCTGCATGAGGGTGATCACACGCTCCACCTCGTCCTCCGTGAGCTCTCCAGTCCTCTGGGCTAGGTCAATGTCTGCTTTCCTCAGCACACATGAGCTTGTCTCTACCCCACGCCCTTAATGGCAGGAATGGCAAAGGCTAGTTCCCGCTGCCCAGCAATGTTGGTGTTGAGTACTTAGAAAATGTGGCTCCTGTGAGAGCCACACATTAGACTTTCGACATTAGTGCTCAAGATCCAGACACAAGCTATACTTTCATGGCAAACACTTCATAGCCCATCTCCCCATTCCAAAACACATTATTTTCTGGATCAGTGAACAAATCATCATAATAAATGTGTCCTAAGCATCAAGTTCCTTTTGGCTTAAAATAATAAATATCTTTCTGGGTTAGCTCTGTGAACTTAATGCATCTAGTATAAAGTAGTTCCCCTTATCCACGGTCTCACTTTCTACAGTTTCAGGGGCAAGTGCTTTACCACAGTGAGACAGCAGCCAACCCTGCCGCCTTTAAAAGTGTCTAATTCTATCCATTGAGCACTGTAAGTACTCATAACTACATAGAATAACATTTAAGACTAATATACCTTCCTCCAGTGGTTTTTGGTTCAAAAGATAATTGAGAGAAAATTCCAAAACGGCAAAGGAAACAAAAACAAACGAGATTTGGAGAGATAAGTTCTTGAGAAACTCCACCTTATATTCCACTAATATGTTTCATTTAATATGTTTTAAAAAAATCTATCACTTCTATATCTATCTTAAGACTAAATAGGGTAGCTGGTCAGTGGCAGCACACATCTTTAATCCCAGCTCTCAGAGGCAGAGGCAAGTGGATCTTGGAGTTCCAAGGCCAGCCTGGAGAGAGAGTTCCTACAGAGAGAGTTCCAGGACAGCCAGGGCAACACAGATAAACCCTGTCTTACAAAAGCAAATAAATAACCTTAAAAAACAAACAAACAAACAAACAAACAAACGTATACTGGGTGACCAAAATACTGTTTTTGCATTTTTGGCTGAAAATATAAAAAAACCAATAATGACAAAAGAAATGTAAATAGTAGTAATCACATGTAAAAATCTACTAACAGGCTAATAAATTTAAGGTCCGAATAATGAATAGTTTTCTTCTTTTTGGTTTGGTTTTTTGTCTCATAGATCAGCCTACTTCTACCTCCAGAGGGATGAGTTTAATTGTCACCAGACCCAGCTAATTTCCTTATTCACCTTTGCTGGTAACATTTATTAAAAAAGACAATGAAGGAGGCTGGAGAAATGGCTCAACAGTTAAGAGCATTGGTTGCTCTTCCAGAGGACCCTGATTCAATTTCCAGGACCCATATGGCAGCTCACAACTGTTTGGTCTGTAACTCAAATTCCAGTCTATCTGATTCCCTCACATAGATATGTATGTATGTCAAATGTACATAAAAATAAATAAAATTTTAAAAAGACAATGAAAAGAAGAATTATGTAAAACACACAGAAAATTATAAAGTATAATAACAAATATCATTGTAATACTATCTAGTATCTTATTAACTACAAGTGTTTTATTAGTTAACATTAAACCCTAATTAGGACATAAAGGTAAATGCTCTCAAATACCCTGGGGGAAAAAAATTCCCATACTGTAATGTGACATTTATTAAATCGGGGCTAGAGAGATGGCTCAGAGGTGAAAAACACTGGCTGCTCATCCAGAGGTCCTGAGTTTAATTCTCAGCAACCACACTGTGGCTCACAACCATCTATAATGAGATCTGCTGCCCTCTTCTGGTGTGCAGGTGCACATGCAGACAGAACATTGTATACATAATAAATAAATCTTAAAAAAAAATTAAATCACAAACTGCTAATTATCAACTACTAATATTATAAATGAAATCATAAATTCAGTAAAATTTGGTGTTTGCTTTTTATTTTGAGCCATGGTCTCATATGTAACTCTGGCTGGCCTGGTGCCCACTATGTTTATCAGGCTGGCCTCAAACTCAAGAGATCCACCTGCTTTTACCTATTAAGCAGTACTGAATTAAGAGCACATCAGTCCACCCAGCCCAGTCATATCTCTTCATAGGTAATTGTTTACCTACCTCTTAATCTGGCAAGTCTATTTGTAGGAATTAATCCCAAAGCAATTAAACATGTGTCTATACAGTTGTACCTTTTTTTTTTTAATCACAAAATTAATAATATTTAAAAAACTAGTTTCAGCCAGGCGTGGTGGCACACACCTGTAGTCCCAGCACTCAGGGAGGCAGAGGCAGGCGGAGCTCTGTGATTTCTAGGCCAGCCTGGTCTACAAAGAGAGTCCAGGACAGCCAAGGCTACAGAGTAACGCTGTCTCAAAAATCAAAACAAAACAAAACAAACAAGCAAAAACTAGTTTCATAACTCATGACAACCTAAGGTGGCTCAGGACAAAGGCACCTACCTGCCTATAAGCCTGATGATGTGAGTCCAACCTGTAGGACCACAAGATGAAAGGATGGACGGAATTCCCACAAGCTGTCCCCTGCTTTCCACGTGCAGATACACAAATAAATAAGTGTAATAAAAAGATACCGTCTAGGGGGAGATTGTGCAGCGATTAAGAGTCCTTGACATTTTTGGAAAGCATGTGAGCTCAGTTCCTAGTATCCACATCACCAGCTCCCCACTGCCTATATCACCAGCTGTAGGGGTATCCAAGGCCTCTGACCGCTATAGGTACCTGTACTCACATGTGCACACTACCCCACACACATACAGATAATTTCAAAAATAAATTAAAGAAAACGATTTACTTATTTTATTTTATTTTTCTATGTATGTGAGTATTTGGCAGAGGCAGGCTGATCTCAGTGAGTTTGAGGCCAGCCTCAGTATGGTCCACAAAACTGAGTTGCAGGAGACTACATAATGAGACTCTCAAAAGAAACAAAACAAAACAGAAATACAAAACAAAAACCTATGCAAAACAATTTGCATAAAATTATCCTACTGAATGCATAAATTATATATGACATTTACGTAGAAAAACGTGAAGGAAAATACATCAAAATAACAAAAAGTAACCTAATCAACAAATTTGTACGCTAGCAAAAACAAACTAAAGACTCTCAAGCTCACATGTATAATTTCACTATTACAGACCACAATAAAACATACTGACAAATTTAATCAAGCGATATATACTCTCAATTCATAGAATTAAGCTAGACGTTGGTAACAGTAAGCCAGCTGTAAAACTCCAAGTAAATCCTGGGGAAATGGCTTAGCAAATAAAGTGCTTCTGTCACAAGGATGAGGACCTGAGTTTAGATCCCTAGAAACCACAGAAGCTGGACTTGGCCCTCAAACAGTGATGTGAGAGGCAGAGGCAGGGGATTTTTCTGGAAGCTGAAGGGCCAGCTTGCCTAGCATATGCAGTGCTGAACAACAAAGAGATCCAGTGTCACACGCATGAATGAGCACCAGGTGCATGCATGCACATGTATGTGTGTATACAAACATACGCCATGGCAAGAGCAAGTCAAAGGACAACTTCCAGGAGTCAGTTTTTGTTTTCTACTATGTGGGTCTTTGAATTGATGACAAGTGCCTTTACCTGCTGACTCATCTCATCATCCCAAAAGCAACTATTTCAGATAAGCTGGTCCATGAGTATCAATACCCTTACTCAGAAATGTACATTCATAATCTCTGAGCTAGAGGGTGAATAACAACATTTAAACACTTTATCCTATGAAATATAGAACACAAGAATATTTAAGTTTAAGCTGGGTGCAGTGGTGCACGTCTGTGATCCCAGCACTCGGGAGGCAGAGGCAGGCAGATGTCTCTAAGTTTGAAGCCAGCCTGGTTTACAAATCGAGTCCAGGACAGCCATGGCAGAGAAACCCTGTCTAAAACAACAACAACAAAAACCAAAAAAAAAAAAAAAAAAAAAAAAAAGAAAAAGAAAAAGAAAAAAGAAAAGAATATTTAAGTTCAACATACTAGATACTAGAAGGTGTTCAATAATGTTCACTGCATTCTATAACTTATGAGCTAGAAGAATTACTTGCAATGGTAGCTTCAAAAACATTATTGGGCTTCTGAGACAGCTCAGTAGGCAAGGTGCTTGCTTTTAAGGACCTGAACTTAGATCCCCACCCCAGACCCTACTTTAAAAGGAAAAGCCAACAGCTTGCATCTGTAACCCAGTGTCAGGCAGAGGCCAGCAGGTCCTGCGGTCATACTCACCAACCAATCTAGCCAAAACAGAGAAGTCCAGGTTTAATGAGAAACCCTGTCTCAAATAAGTATGTAAATAAGGTGGTGGGGTGAGTGACTGAGAAGAACCCCAGTGTTAACCTTTGGCCTATATACATGCCTGTATGGGCAAATGAACGCATGTGAACACATGCCCCTACCTTCACATATACACACACACATACCTACAATTCTCTGCTGCGGGTTTGCAGGACAGTTAATGGTAAAGATCATTAGCCTTTACATGCCTACACATCCAATCCATCTAATTTTCAGGCTAAATATCTTAATTTCCTAAAAGAACTGCTAGGCAATGGCTTAGGGGAAGACTACTTGCTTAACTTGTACAGGGTCTTGTCCTGCCATCATAAACAGAACAAGCAAAACCAACCAAAGAAACACCACACAAACTAGTAAGTACTGACGGTAGAATTCTAACATTGTTGTGGCTACCTAGTTTACACCAAGTTACTACCGAGTATTCCAGGTACCAAGTTTCTACACTGGCAAGCTTATTGCTACAATAATGACATAATAATTGAGACGGGCTAACTTATAAAACAAAATAAATTTATTTAATTTGAAGCCCTGAAGACAAAAAGTTCAAGATCAAGCCGCCCCAATTGTTCAATCTCTAGTAAGGGCAGTGAATGATGTAATACTATGGAAAGAAAATATGTAAGAGTGAATAGCCACAAGGAAGCAAAGTACTAGGTAGATCTTTTTATAGTATCTTCCCTAAGAAGTTAGTAGTCTATCACCACTACCATCTGAAGTACAGGTCTCCAAAGCTTTAAAGATTTTTTTTTTTTCCTTCTTCTTCTTCTTTTTTTCAAGACAGGGTTTCTCTGTGTAGCCTTGGCTGTCCTGGACTTGCTTAAGACCAGGCTGGTCTGCCAACCTCTGCCTCCCTGAGTGCTGGGATCACAGGCACAAGCCACCACACCAGTCTATGATTTAAAGATGTTTTATCAGTTCCCACAGCTACCATATCTCTATCTTTTTCTCCCTCCTCTCCTCTTTCCTTTTAATTTACTTAATTAATGCTTGTGAGCATTTTGACTGCAAGTATGCCTGCACCATGTGTATTGTATGCCTGGTGCCTGCAGAGGCCAGGGAGTTACAGACAGTTGTGAGCCTTATGTGGGTGCTGGGAATGGAATCCAGGTCCTCTGGGAGAGATGCCTGTGCTCTTAACCCACTGAGCCACCTCTCTAAGCCCCTAGACCCAAGCCCTTAAAGACTCTATCGTAAGTAATATATTCAGCCATAAGCCAAGTTACAATCAAGGCCACAAACTCAGCTATGCTTTTGTGTAATCCCTGTAATTAGAATGACATATATTAAAACTGTTTTTTTAGATTTATTTTATATATGAGTGTTTTTTCCTACAAGTATGTATGTGCACTGTATGTGTGCTTAATGCCTGAGAAGGTCAGTAGGGGGTCACTGGATCCCCTAGAACTAGAGTTACAGATGGTTGTGAGTCACTGTAGGGACAGGGAATTGAACCCAGATGCCCTACAAGAGCAACAAGTGCTCGTAACTGCTGAGCCCTCTGCTTTTTTCAATATCCAACTGTGCTAGTTAGCTTTTTGTCAACTTGACAGAAGCTGGAGTCAGCTGTGAAGAAGAACCACTGGGGAAGTGTTCCACTGGTTTGGCCTGAGGACATGTCCGTGAGGAATTTCTTGACTGTGGCTGATGTGGATGAGCCCTGCCTACGGAGGGTTCTGTCATCAAGGTTCTATAAAAAGCAAACCGAGCAAGCCATGAAAAGCACGCCAGTAAAGCACCATTACTCCATGGTTCTGCTTAGGTTCCTGCTTCTAGGTTCCTGCTCTGGCTTCTTCTTTCATGGTAGACTAAAAGCTTACAATGAAGTGAACAGTTTCATCCCCAAGCTGTTTTTGGTCATGATGTTTTTGGTCACAACAAAAGCAACAAATCAAGACACCATATGCAATCAAGTTCTAAAAACCGCAAGACTAAGAAAACCAGCACCTTAACAAATTCTATTTTTATAAAAATTCAACATTAGCAAAATACAACAAACAAACAAAAACTGGCTCAATAGAGATGTGATGAAAAAAAAAGCACGAAGTTAAAATATATACTAAGCACTTTCCAATTTAGAACAAATCAGAACTAAATTATTTTAAGCCACAAAAATGAGCCATGAGTTATGCATAGCAAAAATAATCACAAATCTATCATGAAAGTTATCATAACACTGCAAAATAATTTATGCTTATTTTAGCACATTAGCAATATATACTTTTTATAAACTGGCCATGGTGGTGCATGCCTTTAATCTTAGTACTTGAGAAGAAGAGGCAGGCAGATCTCTTGAGTTCAAAGCTAGCCTGGTCTACATAGTGAGTTCCAGGACAGCCAGGGCTACACAGAGAAACCCTGTCTTGAAAAACACAAACAAACAAAAATAACCAACCAAACAAAATGAAGTACTTAAAATAATTAAGCCTGAGATATAGCAAAGCTAGAAGCTGGCTCTCAGACTCTAGGGTTTTTTGTTTTTTGTTTTTTTTTTTTTGGGTTTTCGGAGACAGGGTTGCTCTGTGTAACTTTGGCTGTCCTGGATGCTACAGGCTGGCCTACAACTCAGGGCACTCTGCCTGCCTCTGCCTTCCTGAGATTAAAGGCATGCACCACCATGCACAGATCAGACCCTAGGGTTTTAAAGCCACAGGTTACATTTCCATCACGGTCTGACCATATTCCATGTTGCATTGTCTGTCCTTGTTTTTACTTGAGAAAATGTAAGATTTTCTTAAGAGCTAATTAATGCACTGGAAGATAAATGGAGGCTGGGAATCAGTATTCTGACCAACAATTTCAAATGATAGGCCTAAATAAGAAACAGTGTTGAAAAAAAAACCAAAACCAAACAAACAAAGAAAAAACGCATTCCTCTCCTGGAAACTGCCACTGATTTCTTGTTTTTTAGAAACATACTATATGATGCTAAGACAGGAGCTTTAAGACTTACTTAGCTAAGGGGCTGGAGATGGAGCATTGATTTAGAGCACGCACTGCACTTGCAGAAGGCCCAGGCTTGAGTCCCAGCACCAGCATGGCTCACAATCACCCATACACTCCTCCGACCTTCTCAGGCACGAGGTGTGCACGCACTGCGCATGTGCACACGCAGGCACCTTTCACACAGACAGTAATAGTAACAGTAATGAGACACCACCCTCATGTCTACAATCATGGCGCATGGCGGGTGGAGACGGAGGATCAGGAGCTCAGCCTCGGCTACGTAATTGGCTGGAGGCCAGCCTGTGTTATAAGAGACCGTCTCAGGGGCTGGAGAGGTGGGTCAGCCCTTCAGGGGTCGGCGCACAACCATAAATGTAAAAAACTGCCTCAAATGTCAAAACTAATAAATATTTTTTAAAACTAATTAGGTCCAAGAAGACGGTTCAGTGTGTGGGAGCACTTGTCAGCAACCTTGATAGCCAAGTTCAAGCCCGGGCAGCCACACAGTGGAGAGAACTGACGCCTGCAAAATGTCCTCTGATCTCCATACAGATGCCACCATGTCCCCCTCACAGCCCACAAAATAAACAGACAGAATTTTTAAAAACTTAAGATTTTATAAGCTGACAACTCTCCTGAAAAAGTCACAGATTCTGGATTCCACCTCAGCCTGTGTTTTGGCTTGAATACACCAACTTTCCTAAGAACAAAAAACTTTCAATAACTCTTTACACTCTTTATACTATATTTCCCCATGTTCCTCAGTACCTATATTGAGTAAAACTAGAAGGTATTGAAAAATACACCTATACTTTCACACTTTTAGAGCCTGAAGCCAAAAAATTATTACTTTGAGGCCAGCGTGGACTAGAAACAGGCCCTGGTTCAAAACACAATCAAAAAAAGATTTCCTGGACCAGTAAGATAGCTAAGAGGGTAAGGACATTTGTCTTTACATGCTTAGTAACATAAATTTGATTCCAGGAACCCTAGTAAAAGTGCAAAGAAAAAGTGAACTTTACACAGCTGTCCTCTGACATCCACACATGCACTGTGGCATCCATATCCATAACACACCATGTTTATTAATTTAAAAAAGTTAGTATTTTTAGGACACAGAAATTAAATAATAGGCCTATATAGGCCTTCACAGACACCCTAGTCACTCACAGCCTTCATTTCTTACACCAGGAAAAATGTGTCAGAAGGAATTCTCATGTTAAGTGGTAACATCATTTTTTTTTTTTTTTTTTTTTGTACTTTAGAAAGTCAGGATAATTTTGTCATATAAAAAGCTGAGTGCCAGGCAGTGGTGGCGCATGCCTTTAATCCCAGCACCTAGGAAGCAGAAGCAGATGGACCTCTCATTAAGGTCAAGGCCAGCCTGGTCTACAGAGCAAGTTCCAGAAAAGCCAGGACTACACAGAGAAACCCTGACTCAACAAAACAGAAAGAGAAAGAGAAAGAAAGAGAGAGGGGGAGGAAAAGTTCCTATTAAAGGAAAATACTGAACAAAGAACAGGCAGCAAGCATCACAGTAACAAATTTGAAAACTCAAAGGGATCAATGCTTGAACACAATGTTTCTTACTTATCTCCCCAAATCTTAGTGCAATAGCATACATAACAAAAGGACATGATGTTCTTCCTCAGTCTTAATGGACAGCAAAGAAAACAGAAGGTATATGATACGGTTACATATACATTTCCAGGCCAGGCTTGATAGAGCACACCCTTAATTCCTGCACTCAAGAGGCAGGGGCAAGTAGATCTGTGTGAGTTCAAAGTCAACCTGAATTAAAAAAAAAAAAAAAAAAAAAAAAGCCAACCTGATCTATACAGTGAGTTCCAGGTCAGCCAAGATTACAGAATAAGACTTTGTCTCATAACTAACTTAATAAATATTAAATACAAATGTAACAATTAAGTCATGGCCAAGAGGAACTACACAATAAAGAGACCCTACCTTAAAAAACAAAAACAAACACACACACACAAAAAGAACCCCACAAATATTTGCAAATGAAGGATAAAAGGAATGAAGGCCCTGCTGGCTATTTCTTTCTCTTAAATGAAGGCATGTGCTAATAGACTCACAGCATCCTACTTACTGAAGTTACTTCTCCAGACAAACAGCTGGCTACACAATATTCTGAGTTTCCCTATCACAATACTGCTGCTGAGATTGTTCCTGCTTGACTTCTGCATGAAGGCACTGAGAAGAGGCTGGAGGGGCCTTGAATATCCTCTTGGGCAGCCTCACCAATGAATCTACCATACTACACAAACCTAGCCAGCAGAATCCTCCTTTATTTCCATCCCCTAGAACTTCAAATACCAGTCAATGATAAAGAGATTTCTTAATAAGACAGCAGAAAGTTATGAAAACCTCAATTTGGAGCAACTCCTAGAAACCACAGAAGTATCCATAGACAGAATCAGTCCTTGCTCAGAGGCTTTCAGCAGATCTGACAATCAGACTATTGTTAAGTAATTTAAGTAAAATTTGGAAAAAAGGAGTAAAGATGGAAAGGAACAATCTTCCACAAACATTTTATGTACTCTTGAGGAATCAGACCTTTCCATTTTTGTCCTCCATAGGACTCTTTACTGTGACAACTAAGGGCCTTAATCTAAATCCAGATACAAAAATAAATGTTTTCCTAGAATATGATCAGAAATTATTTGATATATAGAAAAAGAAGACTAAGAAAAGATGTGTCTGCCTAACTTCAAATACTTAACAAACGCCAGTTGCAGTGAAGTATTCTGCATACATTATCCATCAAGAGTCACTTCTCCCATGTAATCACTCCTCTGTCTTAAAGGTTCTCTCCACAGCGCTCTTCTCAGTTCTCACCTCGCCTGCCCTGTTTTCCGCATTGAGATCGCGTCATTCAGCCTGTCTCATTCCGTGCAGCATCCTCAACGCTCCTGCACACAACACTCGTTCAGTCCACACCGGAGCTCGTCATAGTACCACAAACAGGGTACTTTACACCAAAGGAGGTTAAAAAATGTGCTACAGGTACACCAACTAAAAACAGACCTGCCTCCAGAACCTGTATTACACCTTCTTCATGTTGTGATATCCAAGGACAGATGACTTTCCTGGAGATCTTGTGTTTTTTCCATCAAAAGGATTTATATATGCTCTGAAGTATGAGAAAGGCTACTAAAACAAACGAACAACTAGTCTAATGAAGACTATGAAGCTCAGCAAGAGAGGATCTATGATCAGTGAAGAAATAAAAATGTAAGAAATGTGGTTGACTGTGAAGAATATGAAGATGCATTTTTATAATTTATTTACTTAATTTTAGGGATGCACCACAGCACTCATGTGAAGGTCAGAGACAATTTGCAAGAGTTGGCTCTCTTCTTCTACCCCATGAAGGGGGTGCCCAAAATTGAGCTCAGTTCATCGGCTTGGCGACAAGTATTTGATGAGCTATCTTTACCAGCCCAGGTATGCCTTCTCTCCTTTCTAGGTATAGGTCCTAAAAGATAGAGCTGGGGGGAGGGGGTTGTTTTGAGACAGAATCTTACTATGTAACCTGGGATAGCTTAGAAATCCTACTGTCGTAGGCTTCCCAAGTGCTGGGATTACAGGTGAATACAACCATACCTAGATAGAAGACTACCTTAATTGCACTTTTGAACAAAGCACCACATGGCCCTTTATCATAATAGCCTTCACGCCTCTCAATACTGTTTCAAAGGTAGAGAAGTAATGGCTCTGTCTCTACTTTGTTCTGGTAGCCCAATCACTAGGGATCTTGAGAAGCCTAGAACTTTTGAGAGAATGGTTGAGGAGGATACAGAGGACATTCTTAAGCCACCTTTTCTTGAATGGTGTTAGCACAAATGAACATTTTTCCAGACACAGGTCCAACAGAACACTTACCTATGAACAAGTGCTATCTGTAAAGAATGATGACCTAGTTCTATTTGACAACATCCTTTAAGGGAATATACTTTTTAAATAGATTCGTTTGTTTTAATACAAAAGAGGTGATTAAAGGATAATATTTTATCTTTCAATTATTATTCCCCATGCCCTTTTTGAGTGCTAGAAATTGAAACTAGGGCCCTGTGCTTGCCAGGCTAACTATTACTGAGCTATTTCCCCACTCAATGTTGAGACTCTTAAGATTAAAAATAGCACTGATAAACTGGGCATGATGGCACAGGCCTTTAATTCTGGCATTCAGGAGGCAGAGACAAATGGATCTCTGACAGTTCCAGGTCAACCTGTTCTGTATTGCATGAACTTGTCTTTTAAAAACAAAACAAAACAAAAACAAAAACAAACACTGATTTAAAAAAAAAAAAAAAAAAAAGCAATGGCACTCTTAGGAAAGAACAGGACAAAAGAGATCTGCCATGGTCTTCACATTTATATTTCAACTACTCTTGGTGAGACAATGGTAAACAATTGTTAAAAACATATCGCTTATCGATTAAATAAGTGTCTTGTTTTCAGAGACTGTCAGGATAAAACTATAGAATTTTCATTATTCTCTCCAAAATAAGTATTTATTTTAATAATTTCTGATAATCAATACTTATTAAATGATTTAGTAATAGACAGGCAATAAATGTCCTCATCCAGTTATTCTTTGATGGCTAGAGAGTAAATAATTCTTCTACTTCTAGGTTTTTGTACCTTAACACAAACCTAGGAAAGAAGAAAAAAAAAATGCCTTCATAAGACTAGCCTGTATATTATTGTTGTTGTTATTATTATTATTATTATTATTATTATTATTATTATTATTATTAAATGATTGATTTGAGAGGGCCAGCTCACTAAAGGTGATGCCACACCTGGGTAACTGGTCCTAGATAATATAAGAAAGCAGGCTGAGCAAGTCATGGGCAACAAGCCACTTTAGTTCCTACTTTCCAGGGTCCTACCTTCAATTTTTGCCCTATTTTAAACTTCATGATGAAGTATGAGCTGTAATCTAAAATAAACCCTTTCATCCTGAAGTTATTCTTTGGTCATGATGCTTTGTCACAGCAATAAAAACCAAATTAAGGCAGTAGTTCATAATTATAATCTCAGCACTTAGAAGCTGAAACAGGAGGACTGTCTGTCACAAGTTCAAATATAGCCTGAGCTACACAGTTAATTCTAGGCCAGTTTAGGTTACAGAATGAGATTATGGCTTAAAAAAATAAACAACCCACAATACTATCTCCTTTCCAATAAGGAAAAACCTCTCCCCCCAAAGAAGTAAACACTAAAACTGGACATGGTAGCAGCAGGCCTTTGATTTCATCACTCAGGAGGCAGAGGCAGATGGATCTTTGTATACGTGTATAGATAATATAAGTCAAACTACATCCATAAGCTGCTCTCCCATCTCAAGATGGAAGACCTGAGACAAAGCAAATTGATTTTCCCAAGGGGGGAAATATGACACAGATGACAATTCTAGGTGGAAAGCTGAGTAACTCTTGAAAGTTCAAACATTAAGTGCAGACTCAAGACTCTCCAGCTCTGACTATAATAAACCAACAACCTGAACACAAGACTCTAACCAGCAAAGAACAAGAATGAATGAGACAGACACAAACTATCCATTCCTTTTTTTCCTTAATAGCATTCTTTCAAATATAACACATGTAGGCAAAACCTTAGAGCCACAGAGATCACCAATTAGTGGCCTTCACCCTAAGTCTGTGTATGACCACTGACTGTCCTGGAATTCCTGTGCAGATAGATCCTTGAGAGCCTAGATAATTGAGGATCATTTGCATCAGGAGCCCACACATCTTTATCACACTGCAGACGGAAACGCTCCAGATCTGTCGTATTTCCACGTACAGTCTCTAGAACCCAGTCAAACTGGAACTAGAACCTAGTTTCTAAAATGTACTCTGTCCATTAGCTATTCTAAGTAAATTTTCTCAGCTTTAAAAAAGTTTCTTTGCACAACAGGTTTTTGGAAGGACTGTATGTTCCAAAGATAAAGATTTCTTGTACCTTTCCAAAGTGCAAATTATTTGAAACCCTCCCTCCCCATATAAAATATATATATATATCCTTTCCGCATCATTTGACCGAAGTATAAAGCAACCTGGTTGGCCTCCATGCATCCGATGGCATCTTCCAAGAGTGAAAATTCCACGCAGACATAGCCATAGTCGTAACCTGGGGACAGCATTTAAATACAGACGGGAGTGGTGTTAGTGCCTTGCAAACATAAAAGACACACTTATATCCCCTGTTCTGAGCCCCTTAAACACAAGCCCTCCCATCTATCCCCCCCTCCTCTACACTAGGCAAAAGTGCTTCCACAAACAGAAAAAAAGTACTGAAGGAAAGGTCTGGGTGTTTCTGAACTTTGAAATTCATTCCAAATAACTTTTTTCTATTAACTAAGAAGATTCTTTGCTTTCTTTATCACTGCTGATCAGGAAAGGGTCCCCCAGAATTTAGTAATTTCACAGAAAGTTCATGTGGGGACCCAAAACATGTAATGACAGGCTGAATCTTCTGGGAAAACAACCAACAAGAACAGGAAAGTATCTGAAAAAAAAATAAACATATATCCAGAGACAAGGAAGAGAAGCAATTATTCCAAAGCTGTGCTAAGAGTCACCATTCTTCAAGCAGAAACCACCTTCAAAGAAGTACTGGCTGAATGACACAATTGTTGTATTTGGATACTGCACTAGGCTTCCAGTGGACAGGGAATAGACCATTTCAGCCATCACCACCACCACCATCACCCTCCCTCCCCCAGTTTCAAATACAAGTCATAAACCAGCTAAAAATTTTATGAAAGGAGGAAGATATAAAATCATAAATATGAATAGCTGGATCCAAAATTGTGCTTACATGCAAAAAGCTGATGGTAGAGCAAGCAGAGGGAAAGACTACAGTTGTTAGTAATCAATGTATGTTCAATAACTCTAGGTATCATCATAAAATACCTTTCACCTTAATACTGAAAAGGTATTATCTATAGCACAGGCCTAAGGCTCTAAATGACCCATGAAACGAGGAGGTCATGGGATTTGCAGGCTACTAAACTCTTACTTATTAATCTGTCTCATAGCTCCTTATACTGCTACCATATTATTACAAAAGTACACTTATTGCAATGTGCCACCATGCTTCCTTCATTTCCTCACAGGGTAAAGGAACTCACCTTTAGAACTTACACTATGCAAATGGAACAGAAAAAAAAAGATATGCTTTAATCGGATAAAAGTAAAACAGAGGGAAAGAACACAACATAAAACCTATGTGAATCTTAAACATAAAGTATATATAACAAAAAGAAACTGATACTCATTAAGGTATCAAAAACCGCAGTTTACAGGGTAAGTTCTAGGGCTCAAATAAGAAACTGTCTTGAGAGCTAGTGACATGGCTGAGGTTAAGAGCACTGACTGCTCTTCCAAAGGTTCCAAGTTCAATTCCCAGCAACCACACTGTGGCTCACAACCATCTATAATGAGATCTGGTGCCCTCTTCTGGTGTGCAGGCATACACACAAGCAGAACACTGTATATATAATAAATAAATGAATGGAAAGAAAGGAAGAAAGGAAGAAAGGAAGGAAGGAAGGAAGGAGGGAGGGAGGGAGGGAGGGAGGGAGGGAGGGAGGAAGGAAGGAAGGAAGGAAGGAAGGAAGGAAGGAAGGAAGGAAGGAAGGAAGGAAGGAACTGTCTTGAAAAGCATTTTAAAAAAAGTAACTTGGCTAGAGTCCAATTCAGTGGTATATAAGTTTATAAGCTTCTGGATTCAAAATTTGCTAGCAACAAGAGGCAAAAGTATAAAGAGAAGTTGGCCTGGTGGTACATGCCTATCCATTTTAACTCTCAGGAAGCTGACATGAAGAAAAGTGCAATTCAAAGACTAGACTAAACAGTAAGACTGTCTCAAAAATAAGAGTTGGAGAGTTGGCTCAGTAGTTAAGGCATAATTTTATTTTCCCCAAGGCTAAGATTGGATTCCGAGTACCCACATGGTATCTCACACCTTTCTGTAATTTCACAAGATTCAATGACCTCTTCTGACCTCAGTAGGCACCAGATGCATACATGGCACACAGACATATATGCAGGCAAATTCATACACATAAGGTAATAAATTTTAAAAATTCTTTTAAAAAATAAAAAATAGAAATAAACTTTAAAAAACATACCAAATTTGGTGAAATGGATTGGATCCCTTGTTACATGAACTAAAAGGTCTAAAACATTTTATGATAATTATAACTTTGATTTTAGACTTGATAACTGTTTTAACTATAAAACATTATACAATGATGTATATCCTTGCTTTGAGTTTAGGAAATGACCAGAAAGCAGAAACAAAAGCTTCTACAAACCTCAACACTACCTCAGGCTGAGAGATAACAGAGTGTGTCCCGTCCTGTCCCCTACACCTGAAAACAGTGTTGGTTTCTCTATGTAGCCCTGGCTGTCCTGGAACTTGCTCTGTTGACTAGACTGGCTTTGAACTCACTCTGCCTCCAGAGTGCTGGCTTAAATCAATGTATCAACCCATTGTTTGGTTGAGGGTTTGTTGTTGTTGTTGTTTTTAAAGAGAAAAGTCTCACAGTGGAACTCTGGCTAGCCTGGAGCTTCCTAGGTAGACAAGGCTAGCACTGAAGTTATAGAAATCCACCTACCTCTGTCTCCAGAGCGCTGAAAATAAAGATGTGCAGCACCACACATATCTAGAGATAAAACTATCTATCCTAATGCCACAGTTTAGCCAACCCCAATTTGCTTAAACTAATCACAAAAATCAGTTTCCTCTTATTAATCTTTGAAGAGACAAAAATCCTTTGGAATACATATTTGTATACTATCTATTAACTATAAATTCTTTTTTTGTTACCCAGTTCCTTTCAAGTGGAGTTTTCTAAACCAACTCAGTCTGATACATATATAATATATATAAAAGACATTCTGCATTTTTAAATGGTTCTAAATATTCTTTGAAAGCACCAAAGAAGAACACAAAGGAACATAGATACCTTTTATCACCAGATTTCTAATGCAAAAACTCAAAAGCATGTCTACAACCAGAAAGGAAAGCTACAGATCAAATGTTTTCTTGAATGCTTTGGTTACCACTAAAAACACTATCAAAGGAGTTCCCAAGAGTGTGGAAAACAAAACTCTCTTCACAGCGGCCAAAGTGAAAATAACATAGACAACTAAAACCAGATAGCAAAGCCCTAAGTTTCCTTGCTATGGCTAAAGACGTAAAAACCAAGAAGAAAAAGATGATTCACGACAACTCATACTTTGTCGAGGAATAAGCAGGTTTGATAGTACAGTCACTGGGAAAGAAAATATACAGTCTATAGGAGACACAATGAACATCTGTACACATTAACTTTACAACAACATCATCTACAAGCCTACCATTCAAGTTTCTTCTTCATTAAAGTTTAGCTATCAAAAGAACACATACATAAAATTTAATTATATAGTTTTTAAGGTACCCAATCTTAATCCCAAACATTCTCTGCATTCAAACTTCATTGTTGCATTAAAAAGATTTTCAGAAATTGCCAGAAGACAATAATACTAAGTATTTATATAGTACCTGTTATAAACAAGGTTCTATTACAAAATCCTTTTGCATATACTACTTTAATCCCCACAAGACGACTACAGAGGTATATATTATTAAATTCATTTTACTCATGGGGAAACAAAGAATGGCTAAGTAATTTGCTCAGACACCTTAATTTTAATACCAGTACTAAGCCTTTTACACCCAAGCAATTCAGATTCAAATGGATATACCATTAATCACCAAACTGTATCCTCTTTCTTTTTCTTTTCTTTTCTTTCTCTCTTTCTCTCTTTCTTTCTTTCTTTCTTTGTATTAAGGGTTGATCTTTGGTACTTGCTACGTAAGAGCTCTACAATTAAATTATCAATCTAATCTTAGTCTTCTATGTACTTTAAAAAAAAAACTATAAGGGGGCTGGAGAGATGGCTTAGAGGTTAAGAGCACTGACTGTTCTTCCAAACATCCTGAGTTCAACTCCCAGCAACCACATGGTGGCTCAAAACCATTTATAATGAGATCTGGTATTCTGTTCTGGCATGCAGGCAGAAAACTGTATAAATAATAAACAAATAAACCTTTGGGGAAAAAAAAGGAAGGAAAAAAACTATAGGGTGTGTGTCTGTGTGTCTGTGTATGTCTGTGTGTGTGTGTTTGTATGCATGTGGAGATTACAGATAAACTTTGGTTTTGTTGTTTTTCAAGACAGGATTTCTCAGTGTAGCCCTGTCTGTCCTAGAACCCACTCTGTAGACCAAGCTAGCCTCAAACTCACAAGATCTGCCTGCTCCTGCTTCCCAAGTGCTGGGAATAAATGCATGCTCCACCACCATCCTAAAATGATCAACTTTTGAGAATCATTTCCTTTCCTTAGGATATGGGTCTTAGATATGGCACTCAGGTTGTCAGGCTTGGTGGCAAGCACCTTTACCTCCTGAGCCATCTTTACCAGCCCGTCTTGTTACTCAAAAATTTTTTTTCTAAATTAAAATACAATCACTTCATTTCCTCCACCACTCTTTCCTTAAACCTCTCCCATGCCCATATCCACATTCCTTCTCAAATTCAGGGCCACTTTTTCTTTGTTACTGTTACATATATAAGCATATAAACCTATAACTACAACCTTCTGAATCCATTTAATGTTGCCTGTATGTATATTTCAGGTCTGACCATTTGGGGTTTTTGTTTGTTTGTTTTGGGAGGTTTTGTTTGGTTTTGGTTTTTCGAGACAGGGTTTTTCTGTGTAGCCTTGGCTGTCCTGGACTTGCTTTGTAGACCAGCCTCGAACTAACAGAGATCCGCCTTCCTCTGCTTTCCCCAGTGCTGGGATTACAGGAGTGCCCCATCACACCTGGCTCTCTAGGCTAACCTTAAACCTCACCCTGTAACCCAGGCTGCTTAAACCTGCTATTCCCCTGCCTCAGCCTTAAATAACTAGGACCACAGGCATGTGTCTCTAGGCCCAAGGTTTTCACTATTTAACAAGATTCTAGATTGATTTAAATATATAATCTTAATTCAAATTTATTCAGCCCCATACAGGATGAGTCCCACATAAGGACAAATGAACCCTTTGTATAACTAAGAAATGCTGAAATTAGCAGCACAACAGTCACTCCTGTTTTAATACTTATAGCAGAATCATTGTGAGTGGGCCTACATAAGCAAGTTAGAAAGTATTCTCTCAATAAATGACTCTATTGGCTTCCACAACTCTTCTGAAAAGATAAAAACTGGACATTCTTATTCTAAAAGATGGCTATAAAAATTATATAGCAATATGGAAACATATAGCATATAAAAGCCTTAAAAATGAATATGTCCTTATGGATAATTATGTAAATTTGCACAGAAAAAAAAAGACTGGAATTAAATACAAGCTGAATCTAACTCAGAAGTTAGAGACAAAAATCATCATATGAGATAAAAACCATGCAACTGTCAAAATTATACGTGGAACACCCAAGGTGAAGAACAACATACCAATATAGGTAAATCCAACATTGCCAGTTTTTCCTCCAGCGTTGCAACAGATCAGTTTTCCTTTGGTTGACACCAGATGAAGAAGTTGGCTTGCATTTAAGGGCCATAATGTATGAAAAATATATCACTTTAAATTACAGAAGCACAGCCAGCATAGTAAATGCTCACACTCAGAGAAACTTGGGATCAGAAACCAGATGAAGCCATAGCCAAGTCTTATCCCCATCTCCATGATGACTCAGTGAAAAGGAAAATAGGATATGGAATATAGGGGAGGGAGGCAGGATTCAAGCAACCACAGGTAATTATACAAAAACCTAAAAATAAATTAATGCAATACACTGTATAGAAAACAATTAAAATGATTGTATTGCTATACTGGAATAACCTGGGATTTTTCTTGTGTTCCAAATTTTACAATTATGGTAATCTGATAAGTCACAGGAAAAGTTCTAGTAGTCACAGAAGACACTTTACCTAGAGAAGTAACATTCGATATCCAACAATGAATACTGCATCCAGAATTACTTGGATTCAAGATGGTAAATACTGTTAAAAATTCCACAAACAGATTTTTAACAAGGAAAGTAACAAAATGTCTATTTTATGACCTTTTTATTAAATGTTGGTTTTTCTGGGAAGATATCTTGGTAGGCTAAGGAGTCTTATATGACTACTAAAAACACACCTGATTCCATTTTCTGACCTAAATACATAAACCTTCTACAAATATAAATATTCCTTAGGCTTTCTTTCTTTCTTTTCGTTTCTTTTCTTTCTCTTTCTTTCTTTCTTTCTAAGGCAGCTAAGAAGGATAAGAACAGAACAAGGGAAAGAAAATCTAAAAAGATAACACTTTTAAACCTTGGCTAGCAAGATGGCTCAAAAGGTAATAATACTACAACCAAGCCTGATGACCTGAATTTGAACCCCAGGAATCAAATGGAAAGTGGAAGGAGAGAACCAATTCCCCCAAGCTGTCCTCTGACCTCCACACAAGCCCTGTGACACATCTCTGTGTCTCTTTGTTATATGTGTACACAAACAAGTGTAAAATTTCAAATCTTCTCCCTCTTCATTAATCATTTAGTTACAAAAAAGTATTTAAGAAAATTAGATAGTTAAGGAGGGAGAATGTACAGTAAATAAAGACCTGATAAGTAATATCCAACCCAACTCCAAAACTATCTTTTGGTCTCCGTCCATGCAAGGCTTGATTTCACAATGCCAACAAACAGTATCCTAGATTATTTAAGTCAATTGTTAGTTTACCTTTTATAACAAAAATTTTGTTCAGGCAAATGAGGTAGGTAGCCCTACCTTCAAACTGATCTAGAAAAATTCAATTAAAATAAGCCCAGATGAATTTCCTATGTAAAAGACTACTAGTTGACCTTCAACAATCCCAGAATAGATATGCCAACTAAAAAAATGTAAAAGGGGGATTAGGATTTTTATTTTATCCCAGGCCCCTACCCATGTGTATGTATGCGTATTTATGTGTACCCGTGGAAGGAGGCATCAGATCCACTGTAGCTGAGTGACAAGCAGTAATGAGGTGCCCAACATGGGTGCTGGAAAATCAACTGGTGTCTTCTTGAAGTGCACAACTACTTTTTTTGAGGCAGATTTTACCATGTTAACTCCAGCTGCCTCCATAGTGCTGGGATTAAAGGAATGCAAGCACACTTAACCAATGAGCCACCTCTCCAGGATTTTAAAGACATCGAGATTGTAGGAGTCAATGTTTATTTTATTAAAATCTGATTTAAATAAAACCCTTTCTCCAAAGTATTATGTCTGCAGTATTATGTCTATAGTGTTATGAATGCAAAATGCACATGAAAACACTGATAGAGCCAGGATGCCTTTAATCCTAGCACTCAGGAGGCAGAGGCATGTGGATCTCTCAGTTAGAGGCCAGCTGTTCTACGAAGCGAGTTCAAGGGCTACACAGAAAAATTCTGTCTTAAAAAATCAGAGAGAAAGGGATGGGGAGAAAAAGAGAGGGAGGGAGAGAGAAAGGAAGACAGAGGAGGGAGACAGAAAGACAGCTGGGTAGTGGTGGTACATGCCTTTAATTCCAGCACTCAGGAGGCAGAGGCAGGCAGATCTCTGTGAGTCTGAGGCCAGCCTGGTCTATAGAGTGAGACAGGATAGCCAAAGCTACACAGAGAAACCCTGTCAGGGAGGCAGGTAAGGGAGGGAAAAAGGTTAGTAACTACAAAAAGAAAAGACTGATAGAAATTGTAGAGAACTTGGTTCTATAGGTTCTACTTCCCTATTTTTATTTCGTTGGAAATACCAGTTTTTAAAAGAAAGTAATAGATAAAAAAGCTAAGAGATTTTAGCAAAAACCAAAACAGAACAGATTCAGATATCTGGATTCCTATCAATGCCAATAATACAACAAAAAGTATAGGAAGTTGTTTTATTAAAATTAAGAAAGAAAATCTCTTTAACTTATATGTCAAACTACCAACTATGAAGAATGGAATTGGTCTACATCGGGACTTATCATTTGACATTTTATGAGCATTTCTAAATTGCTTCCCTTCAATTATGTATATAAGGATTGCTGCTCTATAGCAGAACAGATGAAATAAGGAAAACATATACAAGACTACTTGTGAAGTTTCTCAAAGTACATGTGGTTTTAGTTTTAGTTTCCATCTAAATGTTCCTATTGTTTTTTAAAGAAAATAAAGGGTTAGGGATGTGTATTGATGGTAGAACACTACCTAGCATGTAGGAGACCTTGAGTTTGTTTCTCTGCACCATGCAAAAAATAAAATAAAATAATAAAATAAAGAAAAAAAAGTTCAGTTTTCCTTTTTTCAATTTTCTGAGACAAGGTCTTACTATGCAGGCTTTGTAGACTAGCCTTGAACTCACTATATGGCCCAAGATGACTTCAAGCCCCCAATAACCATCCTGCTTTAATCTACCTACTGCTGAGCTTATAGGTAGTAAATAAGCTTTACTACAGCCCATTGGTTTTCATTTAGAAATCTAAATTTCACTTTATCTTGATGATGATGATTCTTGTAGCTTTCTGGGTCCAGGGAAATAACCATTAGGAAATGTTTTATTCAATTTATTTTCATTACACTGGCAGCAAATATGGTACTGTGTGAACACAATGGAGTTGTCCTACCTTAGAGAGCATAATCTAATGAAAGAGTGAAGATAAGAAGAAAAAAGCTTCTTATCTTAAGATTCAAATTAAGTCAAAGGAGGGCCGGTATTCTTTTAAAAAAATAGATAGTGACCTCATTCAAATCATATTCTCACTCCACCTTGTACCACCTACGTACCCTCAAACACCTGTGTACAAAACAACCAACCAGAAAAACAAAACTTTATGGATCTGTTTTTCCCAAGGCAAGAACACACTTCATTTCAGGAGGAATGATATAGTAATTCAAGAAGGATCCAAACAGGAGAAAAGCAGCTGTTGCAAACTGACACCAAACAACTAACCTACCAGATAGAGACTAAAGTCTTCTTTTCATTCTTGTGTCCTCCCAATCCCAGAACAGCATCTGGCACAGGATGGTGCTCACTCAAAGCCACATCAACTGTAATGAGTTTCATCACTTGAGTAACACAGAGAAACATAAGAAACTTTCACAGTTGTGAACATAGACATACACTACAGCTGACTCACGTGATCACAGTCCAGTCACATGTCTCTGGACCTTGGTTATCTAGTATGTAAAGTAGCAATGACAACTCCTTTTTTGATTATTTAGTTTTCTTCCAGACAGAACCTTGCTGTGTAGCCCAGGCTGACCTCAACTTGCAGCAATCTTCCTGTCTCAGACTTCCATGCCCAGCACTTAGGAGGCAGAGGCAGGTAGGCTACATAGCAAATTCCAGGACAGCCAAAGCTTTATGAGACCCAGTCTCAAAAAGAGGAAGAGGTGGAGGAGGAAGAACAGAGCAGCAGCAGAAGGTGTGGGAGTATACCCTGATAACCCCAGCACTCAGGCTGGGTCTGCTTTTCTCTACTTCTTTCCTAATAATTTCCTATGAGACCCCTGAACAATATTGACTTCTTTTATTTTATCCCCTTAAAGCTTAGTGGATAAAACAAATATTTACTGATTTCTGTAAATAGTAACTTTAGCATTTGCTTAGACAATCATTATTTTTCAATCCTATTGCCTCTAATTGACTTGTATTGTTCGAATATGCTGTCTGAAGTTCAGGTGAGAAATTTACTCACCCAAGTAATAAAAGTCAGAAGCAGAAATTCAGAGCTTTTAAGGCTTCTACCCTTATGAATGAATTAATGTTGTTATTTTGTGAATAGGTTAGTTACCTTGGGATATTATAGGGTGAATTATACATCATTATGTCTCTTGTCTCCTCTTGCCCGCTATATTCTGCTATGGAATGATGTGGCAAGAAGGCCCTTGTGAGTCTGGAGATGGCTCAGTAGTTAAGAGTACCTTTTGCTCTTGAGGAGGACCTGGGTTTAATTCCTAGCAGCCATGTGGCAGATGACAACTGTCTGTGACTCCAGTCTCAGGGGATCTGATCCTCTGAGGTCTAGGCAATGCACACATGTGGTGCAAGTACACATAAGCAGGCAAAATACCCATATTTATGTAAAAATAACATTTAAAAAGCTAACAGGGGGGCAGGCACAATGGCTCATGCCTGTAATCCCCGCACTCTGGGAGGCAGAGGCAGGCGGATCTCTGAGTACGAGGCTAGCCTCATCTACGAAGTGAGTCTAGGATAGCCAATGCTACAGAAAAAAAAAAAAACAAACCCTGCAAAAAAAAAAAAAAAAAAAAAGCTAGCAGAGGGGGCAGAAGAGATGGCTCAGAATTTAAGAACACTGGCTGGTTTTCCTGATGTCCTGAGTTCAATTCCCGGCAACCACACGGTAGCTCCCAACCATATATAAAGATCTGGGGCCCTCTTCAGGCATGCAGGCTTACATGCAGAAAAAACATAGACACAATAAATAAATAAACTGTTCAGAAGATATGTAATCTAGATACCCATTTTCTAAAAATCTGTATGCTTTGGACTGGGCCTGGTGGCAAAAGCCTTTAACTCCAGCACCCTGGAGGCAGAAGTAGGTAGATCACTGAGTTTGAGGTCAGCCTGGTCTACAAAGCAAGTTACAGCCAGCTAAAGCTATTTGACAGGACCCTATCCACCACCACCACCAACCCACCCCCACAAAAAAAAAAAAAAAATTGGCGACACAGTTCAGCTGACAGATGCTCAGATGCTTGCCTAACATACACACTATGCTGGGTTAATTGTTGCACTGCACAAACCAGGCATGGTGGTGGACACCCATAATTCTAGCACCTAGGAGGTACAAGCCAAGTTCAAGGTCACTCTTTGTTATACATACAATATGAGGGTAGCCCAAAATACATGAGACATTGTCCAAAAGAAAGTACAGGTCTAGAAAGATTGCTCATGGGCTAAAAGTGTTCACTGATTTTTGCAGAGGACCTGGGTTCAGTTCCTAGTACCCACATGGAGAATCCTAGCAACCTGTAATTTCAATTCCAGAGGATCCAATGCCCACCCCCCTCCCTTTTTTTTTCCAGAGATGAGGACCGAACCCATGGCCTTGCGCTTGCTAGGCAAGTGCTCTACCACTGAGTTAAATCCCCAACCCCCCCCCAATGCTCTTTTTTAACCTCCACCAGCACCTATACTCATATGGTTGACAAAAACCCACAGGCACACATACACATACAAATAAATAATATTTTTAAAGTATATAATTCAGTATACTTACAGTATTATACAACTATCAATGCTATCTAGTTCTAAAACATTTTTACCACCTTAAAAAGAAAATCCATACGGATTAAGCAGCCACTTCTCATCCCCACTAATTTTGTATTTCTGTGGTTAGACCTATTATAGATATCCATAAAAATATAAGTCATGCAGCAGTGGCACATGGCTGTGATCCCAGCACTCTGTGAGGCAGAGACAGGCAGAACTCTGTGAGTTCGAAGCCAGCCTGGTCTACAAAGCAAGTCCAGGACAGCCAAGGATATACAGAGAAACCCTGTCTTGGAAAAAAAAAAAAAAAAAAGGAAAAATATGTAGTTGGTCGTGTCTGACTTCTTTCATGTTTTCAAGGTTCGTCCACATTTCAGTGTATTTTAGCAGCTCATTCCTTTCTATGGAGATTTATATAAATATAATGTTGACTAGTTTCTTTCCATCAATACAATTTCTTGTTGTCACGTGCATAAGCATCTTCTTCATTTCTACTGTTGAATAATATTCCAATTGTGTGTAGCATACTCCCATTAAAAGACATTTTACTTCTGACACTTTTCCAGGAATATAAAAAGATAATGTAATATAAAATTGAGGAAACTATGTTTGCAAACACCAATTGAAAAGTAATGATCCCTTATTTGTAATTCCAAAATCTAAAAATACCTTAAATAACGAGGTTTTTGTTTTGCTTTTTGCAAAATTTCAACAAAGGTGGTTTTTAAGGTTGTTTTTTTTTTGGGGGGGGGATAAATAGAGGGACAAAGTTTTATTATATAGGCCCAGAGAGACCTGGAACTTGCAATTCTATGCCTTGGTCTCATCAATGGTGGGATTACAAATATATATCATCATACCTGGCTTTGTAATGAAACTCTACACATTCTAAATCCTTCTAAGTAACGTCTACCTAGTACTGACTCTGGCAGGACATCACCCAATCTAAAACAATTGGCTTAGTTCAATTGTCATAATGGTTTTGAGACAAGGAATCAAATAGGCAGTGTGATATTTGAACTTTTATTGATATTGAACTTTTTTTGTTTTATGTTTTTTTGGAAACAGGGTTTCTCTGTCCTGGCTGTCCTGGACTCACTTTGTAGACCAGGCTGGCCTTGAACTCACAGAGATCTGCCTGCCTCTGCCTCCCAAGTGCTGGGATTAAAGGCGTACACCACCATGCTCAGCTCTGAACTTTTATACCTTAGGCAGACCTTGAATTCCAGATCCTCCTGTCTCTACCTCTTAAACACAATATGTGCATGGGGGCAGAGGGGTAGCGGTGCATATGCATACTTTTGGGCCAGGCATGGTAGTGTTCACCTTTAACCCAGCACTTTGAAAACCTCTATGAGGTAGATCTCTCTGAGTTTGAGGCCAGCCAGGGCTATATAGTAAAACCTTATCTCAAAAGAAAATAACAATTCATTTTAATCCACTGATTTTTTTTTTTTAACCAATGATCTTCTCGGGTAGCCCAGGCATACATTAAACACAAAGATGACCTTGATCTCAAGGCTATCAACTCCTGGTGCTCCTGCCTCTACCTCGAGAATTCTGGGATTACAGGTATATGCCATGATGTCTGCTTTTATGTGGTGCTTGTGACAGAACCCAGGGTCTCATACATTTTAGGCAAACATTTTCCCAGTCCCTTACATATAATCTTTTCACAAGTATAAAAATTCTAATATCATCTGACTATTTTAAAACATATTTTTCAGAAGATATATAATGCTTAAGCTACATATGGTATAAAACCTAAATATACTCCTTAATGTTCTTCATGTAAGAGATCTTAGATATTCTCCATATACATAGCAGTCTTAGCATACATTAAAACCCAGCCAAGTGTAAAGCACTGGGGAACAATGGTACAGATGAGATTTTTGTAGTTGTGGTGCTTTCATTGTTTTTTGGGGGCGGTGGGGAAGAAGTTGGGAGTTCGAGACAGGGTTTCTCTGTGTAGCTCTAGCTGTCCTGGAAACTTCCCAGTGCTGAGGTTAAAGAAAGGTGTGCACCACCACAGACTGGCAGTACTAACTTCTTAATGAGAAAAATGAAATATAAAAAACACCACATGTGTTAACAGTGATATATCCTATTCTAACAAATAGAAATGGAACTTAAAAACAAGATTTAACTATGAAGTGATAGTGAAGCAAAGCCTCAAAATGAGTAAAAGGAAACCAAGAACTAAACTCTTGAAGATAAGCAGAGATTTAAAGAGAGCAGTCTGGAGGAGCTGACAAAGAAATGAGCTGGTGTTGGTCAAAGACTGAAGACTAGCTCAGTTTGGCTACAGATAACAGAAAATTAAAAAAACAGTGCAGAATAGGTCAAACAGCCATAGACCAGCTTATATGATGTGTTGTAAGTTAAAACAAGAAATTGAGGATTTCTTCATATGAGATACAAGGCTATGCAAATATTTTAAGCATGAGATCTGACTGGCATTTTTAAAGTACATTTTATTTGTAATCTACAAATATATTATTAGTAACATGAAACTTGTAACTCTATTATTAAAAAAAGAAAGAAACTCATCTGTGCATGGTGGCCCACACCTTTAACTCCAGCACAGGAGGCACAGGCAGGCAAATCTCTGTGAGTTCCAGGCCAGCCTAGTCAACAAAGTGAGTCCTGGACAGCCAAGGCTAGTATGCTCACTAGGAGCATACTTTGCATTTCAGACTGCAGATAGAGGTCAAAGAGAAACCTCTTCTAGATCTACTCATGAATTTTGAAAACTGAGCTGCATCAGGACTCTTCTTAGAGCAAGACAATATTCAGGAAGCCACAAGTTTGAACAATTATTCTGGTAAGCTGTTAAATTTCACCTTGAAACAATGAAACATAAAATTTTATACACAGCAAGCTCATTAAATCTCACTAGGCTCAAATTTAAGTATCCCACCACCATGAAAAACATAAGTACCGAGTTTAATAATTGAATCATATAAAACATTCTGGATAGATGCTGCAACACTCACTTTATATCTCACAGGCACTCAGAAGAACTGGAGCACGCATCCTCATCGCCCACGTGTGGACAAACAGCCATACAAAGAGTCACAGTTAAGACTAAAGCTGCTTGTTATTTGGAGGCACCAACAGGAAACTTCTTGAAATCTTACTTGTGATTTCTTAAAAACAAATTTTTGAGTAGCACATGATGTAGACATCTGTCCAAGACCCTTCCTAACCCAAGGTTACATGCACATTAAAAAACTCACCTATGTTATACTCCTTCAACTGCAACTCCTTTACAGGTATGCCATCAGAAGTCTTAAAAGCGTTAAGAATCTGCAAAAATATGACATTTACACTAATGACACAAAGCATGGTTAAATGCTAATTCTTATATTTCCCTACTGGTTTTTACTCCATACAATTTAAAGCTACAATTATCTTATAAAAAAATTAAACCATACACTATGCTTTCAAAATGTGTAAGTGAAGTTGAGCATAATGACACAGACCTATAATCCCAGCTAGTGGAGAGGTCCACAAGCGCTAGGTGAGAGGGAACAGGAAGAGAGAGGCACATCACTGAGACAAAGGAACAGAAACTGAATGCGACATACACAGGCAGAAAGGATGGGTTAAGAATGAGGCTCAGAGCTGGTGGTGGTGGCTCACACCTGCCTGGTCTACAGAGTAAGTTTCAGGACAGCCAAACAGCCAAGGCTACACAGAGAACCTCTGTCTCAAAAACCCAAAGAAGATTGAGGCTCAGAGCTGAACATGGTGGCACACACCTGTTATCCCAGTGCTCTGAAAGGCAGAGGCAGGCGGATCAATGTGAGTTCGAGGCCAGCCTGGTCTACAAAGTGAGTCCAGGACACCCAAGGCTACATAGAGAAACCCTGTCTCTGCTGGAGAGATGGCTCAGAGGTTAAGAGCACTGGCTGTTCTTCTCAAAGGCCCTGAGTTTAATCCCCAGCACCCACATGGTGGCTCATAGCCATCTATAGTAAGATCTGGTGCTCAGGCACACATGGAGGCAGAATACTGTATGAATGATAAATAAATAAAGATTTAAAAAAAAAGTAAAAGGAGAAACCCTGTCTCAAAAACGGAAAAAAAAAATTAATCAGTAAGGTTCAGTGGTAGAGTGCTTGCCTAGCAAATTCAAGGCCTTGGATTTATACCCAGCACTCTCCAGAAAAGACAAAAGAGCATAGCTTTAAAGAGCACATTGGAAATCTGTGTGCATTCCAAGCAACTCTTCACTTGCCATGTATAACCTTTTAATGCTTAGTTCTTTGTGCTAAAAACAAAATGATCTACTGAGTACAATTTAATCAGGGCTATAGAACTTCAACTGTGTCTAGCTATTCTGTCTTCAAACAACCTTTTCTTTCTCCACATTCAGGTTTGAACTAAATCTAAAATGGCCCAATCCTGTATCTGGTAAGATGGTTCAGCAGGTAGGGACATTTAGTTCCAGTACTCAGGAGGCAGAAGCAGGCAAATCTCTAAGTTTGATGCCAGCCTGGTTCACAGATTCACAGACCAGGGCTACAGAGAGAAACACTGTCTCAAAACAAACAAACAAACAAAACAGAAACAAGCAAACAAACAATAACAACAAAAGACAGACCATACCAAAAAAAAAAAAAGACCAAAGAGAGAGAGAGAGAGAGAGAGAGAGAAGCTGGACATGATGGTGCATGCCTTTAATGCCAGGACTTAGGAGGCAGAGGCAGATGGATCTCTATGAGTTCGAGGCCAGCCTGGTCTACAAAGTGAGTCCAGGACAGCCAAGGCTACAGAGAAACCCTGTCTCAAAAAACAAAACAAAAACAAACAAAAAGCAAAAAGAAAAGAAAAAGAAAGAAAATCAGAAAATCAACCTCTATATGTTGTTCTCTGGCCTCCATATATGTGCCAGGTATGAAAACACTTGTCCTATATACATGCATGCACACACATACATGCTAAATGAAAATAAAATACATTTGAAATTAAGAGAAGAAATCAGCCCAGTCCTGGTGACACTCTAAATCTCCCCTTGTTTGACACATGTAGCCCAGACTAGCCTCAAATCCAAGGATGACCTTGAATTCTTTTTTTTTTTTTTAAGATTTATTTATTAATTATTTACACAACAATCTGCCTGCATGTGTGCCTGTACAACAGAGAGGGCACCAGATCTCATTATAGATGGTTATGAGCCACCATGTGGTTCCTGGGAATTGAACTCAGGGCCCTTGGAAGAACCACCAGTGTTCTTAACCTCTGAGCCATCTCTCCAGCCCGACCTTGAATTCTTGACTCTACCTTTTCTACTCCCCAACAGCTTCTAAGTGTCGAGTTATTGGTTATTTTTTTTTCCAGAAAATTTATCATCATGACTTAAAATTATTCTCTCATCACCCCCTTCTTCCTACCCCCCGCTTCTGTTTTTTTAAATCAGGGTTTCTCTGTGTAAAGCTGGCTGTCCTAGAACTCAACTGTAGACCAAGCTAGCCTCACACTCAGACATCTGCCTGCCTTTGCCTCGCAGCAGCCACCACGCCTGGCTCCTCTCTCCCTGTCTTTGTCTCTCAAATAGTAATCATAAATGTAATCAATGTAATTCTGTGTTATGTGTGCCTGTGTCTATGTGTGGGTATGTGCACATGAGTGCAGATGCCCTCAGGCTAGTAAGGAGGAGTTAGAATCCCTAGAGCTGGAAGTATGGGCAGTTGTGATCTGCCCAACATACCCAACTAAACAAAGTTAGCTATAAAAAGTTGTTATAATCTGCCAGAAAATCTTTTGAAACCTAGCAACTAGGTAACTCCCAGTCTGTTTGTTTGTTTTTGAAACAGGATCTATATAGCTTATCCTGGAACTCACTGTGTAGATCAGGCTAACCTGGAACTCAAAGACCCATTAGCTCTGCCTCCTGAGTGCTGGGACTAAAGAGATGTACCCCTACACCTGGCTTAGCTCCCAGGTGTTTATGTGTTTGTTTATTTGTTTGTTTGTTTGTTTGTTTGAGACAGGGTTTCTCTGTTTTATCCTTGGCTATCCTGGAACTCACTCTGTAGATCTGCCTGCCTCTACCTCCTGAGTGCTAAATTTAAAGGTGTGTGCCACCACCAGCAGGCTCAGCACTAAGCTTTTACTACTGTAAATCAACTGGATCTTTGTGCATGTACTCCTGATGTAATAGTCTCAAGGATGATTATTAAGTCTGAAGATACCTGGGTTTGGGAGGGAATGAAGGAGGGGGCTACAGCTGGGATACAAAGTGAATAAACTGTAATTAATAAAAATAAAATTAAATTAAAAAAATAGTTCCTCCTCTTCCTACTAGACCTATAAGAAGGTTGATTTTTAAAATGTAATAAGCAGGAGAAATCAGAGATGAAATAAATGTGAATTATATCATGATGATTATGTTTTAAGGATAATATAATGACATAATAAAGAGAAACTGAAAAAAAAAAAAGTCTGAAGATACCAATCATGTCATTTTACAAGCCTTACATAAGTGACAACAAAAAATATAAGTTATTCCAAAGTTACTTCTTGGCTTAGATATTGTAAGTATTAGAGATGTTAACATTGAGGAATTTAGGTTGAGGACTATCTAAGTCCTCCCTGTTTATTTATTTATCAAAATAAATAAATGGGTAGCTAGTCCCCACTGTCCTTTTTGGGGGGTAAACTTAAGGTATGCACAAAGTAAGCACTGTATCTCTGGCTCCTTGTACTTTTATTTTGAGACAGGTTCTCACTAAGCTGCCAATATCGTCCTGAGTTCATTCTGCAGCTCAGGCTGGCCTTAAATTTACGATCCTGCCTTGGTTTCCTATATAGCAGGACTATCGGTTTGTGATACCAGGCTCAGCTTTGGCTTCTGTTAGTAAGCCCAAATTTGTCATTGAATTGTTTGGGGGTTTTAATTATTACTTTTAGTTAGTTAGCATATAAAATAATAGATTTTGTTGTGGTAGTTTCATATGTAAATATCATTATACTTGCTCTTATCTGCCTCACCCTACTATCCTTTCCTGGGGCTCAAACTCTTGATCCTCTGTCTCAGCCTTCTGAATATTAACTATAGGCATCTATCACAACACTTGACAGTACTCTAGAGGAAGGTTAATTAGTTTCCAGGACTAGGCCTAGGTTAGCAGAAGGAGGCAATAAGCCTCCAAGACAACAATTACCTCAGGTGAATAAAAGTTCCCTTTACACAGTATGTTTCTTTATATATTCCCATAAATCTAAACTTTTTGGAAGTAAATTTTGTTGTTTTTTTTGTTTTGTATTGTTTTTTCATTTTGAGGCAAAATCTCACAATAAAGTCCAGGTTAGCCTCAACTGACAATCCTTCTGCTATATTTCCCAAGTGCTGGAGTAATAAGCCTGTGTTACCACATCTGTGTTCTTTTTAACTTGACAGAGACAGAGAACATATGACTTACCTCTTCTTTTGTGGCGTTTTCTGGCACCCCACTTAATCTAATAAGCTTGTTAGGTTTCTCCTCACTTGGGCCAGTCCTATAATCTTGATCCTGGAATTCAAAATGTAAAGTTATTTCACAAACAGATTTACCTTTGCATGTAACATAAAACCCAACATAAAATATAGTCAAGATCAAAAGTGATTTGCATTATGTTGAAGATATGAAATATTATAATTTTCTCTCATTTCCCTCCCTAATATTACTGGATTATAAGTATGCTAAGACCACGGCTTGTTGAGGGCATTATAAAATAATAAACAAAGCATGTTCTAAAATTCTCAAAACCTACAATTTGATTAGTAAGTTTAAGATGGCCAACAGGCCAGGGGGTGGTGGCACACACCTTTAATCCCAGCACTTGGGGAGGCCTAGACAGTTAGATCTCTGAATTTGGAGCTAGCCTGGTCTACAGAGTGAGTTCCAGGAAAGCCAGGACTACACAGAGAAACCCTGCCTTTAAAAAAAAAAGACAAAATAAAAGAAACCTAAGTAGAGATGGATAAAATCTATTTTAAGAAAATTTTCATAATTAAATTGCAAATACAACTCTCCTTTGCTTAGATTCCATAAACTGAACATTTAAGCTAAGCTAGCTAAAAGAGGAAACATGCAACATTAACATCAAATCCTCATGACTGTAAAAACACTTAGAGAATACAAAATGAACTGAAATAAATAAATCCCAAATCACAGGGACTGCAAAAGCTGAGACCTACTCCCCAACATTGATAATTTGAATCAATCTATTACAGGACATTTAAATAAGCATAACTAAGCAAAACAATAACTTAATATACATCAAAAACATGATCTGATTTTTTTTTTTTTTTTTTGGATATTTACACTCCTATATTCTCCATGGAGGAGGACAGTGCAGCCAGTCCTGATGGGACCTGGTGGGCTGGGGTCAGATAGAAGTGGGCAAGGACCTTCCCTATTGGTGGACTGAAGGAAGGGCATGGGAGGAGGAGTAGGAGGGAGGGTGGAGTTGGGTAATAATCAGAAAAATAGACAAAAAAGAAAAAACCTCCTATATTCTACTTTCAAATGCAGAGTTTGATTTTTGCATGGTGTATAAGAAGGGTTTAGGGACTAAACATATTGCATTCTACACTTCACCCTTGAGAAACGCATTATGAACCACCTCATCAACATACCTGAAGGTCATGTTGGGCATCTCGGGACATTTTGCCCTGAGGAAAAGACTTGCTCTGGCCATAACCAAAAATCTGGCTTCCTGGCAACCTGTGATCCACATCACAGTATTCAATGTTTCTGTAATCAGTGTCTTGTCGGCCAAGAAAGTCCAAATCACCTTCTTCTTTAAACAGACCAGCATCAGAACTCTGTTGTTCACCTCCAGAAAGCTTTGGCTTATCTTGGTCTTGAACCGGACTTTGGCTGTTCTGAAAGTCTGATGGAGATTCATGTTCAAAGGTTCCACTTTGTGTTTCTCCTTCTCTTGCTTCTGAATGCTCAAATTCCCCCTTCTGAACACCAAAACCAGGCCTTTCTACTGCATGGTCATGTGTGGATTCTTCTCTCTTGTTCATATTCATACCAGAATGTTCTCTCTCTTGTGTAGAAGGCTGAATGTAATCCAAAATCTTTGGATCCACAGGAGGCATCTCCCTATCTTTAAACTCCATACAAGGTCCTACCTCTCTGTTCCTAAAATCTTGGTAAGTCCTAGAACGGTGTCTACCTCTGAAATCCGAATGTGGTGTATCCCTGTTCCTAAAGTCTAAATCAGTAGTAGCTGAACCTCGGCCTCTGAAGTCCATCTGTGTTCCATCTTTATCCCTGAAGTCCAAATCAGATACATCTCTGTTCCTAAAATCAGAACGAGACTGATCTCTGGATCTAAAATCCAAATCTGATAAATCTCTTCCCCTAAAATCTGCATGGGATCCATCTCGGCCTCTAAAATCTAAATCATAAGTGCCCCGCCCCCTAAAGTCAGAGGGAGGAACATCTCTACTTCTGAAGTCAACAGGGTGAGAATCCCTGTCTCTGTAATTCATATGAGGAGTCTCCCTGCCTCTATAATCCATAGGAGTACCATCTCCACCCCTGTAGTCCATAGGTGGTCCTTCTCTATCCCGAAAATCCCCAGAATGTATGTCCCTATTCCTGAAGTCCAACTGTGCTGAATCTCTGCTCTGGAAATCCGAAGATGAAAAATCTCCCCCTCTGAAATCATGTCCAGGTCCCTCCCCTCCTTGATAGTCACCATGTGGTCCATCTCTAGCTCCATAGCTGAAAGAATGCTCCTCTACATTTGCAAAGGGAGGTCCTGAATGGCCCTGGAAATCAAAGGGAAGTGAATCTCTGCCAGGAAAGTTGCCAGAGTGTCTCTCTTGAGCATGACTCTTAAGGGGAGGAGGAGGATAATCCCTGTTCCACCCGGGAGCAAACCTTTCTTCTTGGCTCCCACTGTAGAAACAAAGACAGGGTTATTCATATTGTCCAGAGAGTTTGAAATCTACACACCAGCATATTCTTCTCTAATCACAGCATATTCTTCTGTAAACACATTTTGGGGGCAGAGTTCTGTAACAAGGTCCTAGATCTGCAGAAAACAGCAAGTTTTGCTATTTTAAGACGAGGTGTCCGAGTAAACTTTTACGCTCCCATTTCAGAACACGAGGTAAGTCAACACAAGGTTTTCAACATGACTGCTGCAGAAAAAGCTTTCACCCAGTCCTGCAACAGGGAAAATCCGCAATACCAGATAAGCTAACAAAGGTAACATGCTACAAAAATTCCATTTTTTTTTCAGCCAAGGAATTTAAAATTCCAAGGTCATCATGACAATTACTACACATGTGGAATCAGGGGAAAATCAACGAATTTTTCTGTTTGTTAAGTTGTTTTGTTTTGTTTTGTTCTTGTTTTTGAGATAGGGCTTGGTTATGTAATCCTGGCTGGCCTAGAAATCACTATGTAGACCAGGCTGGTCTTGAATGTGAAGCAATCTTTCTGTTCTCTCTGCTTTCTAAGTACTGGAATTATAATAAACCATGCTCAGCCTCAAACTGTAAAATTTCTTATAAGTTTCAGAAGTGTCTTTCTCATTGCTGCACACAATGGTCAACATTTCAAAATATTTTACTATATCTACATCATGGATTCTACTCAATCTAATCAGTACAGGCCAAAAAGAAAGGAAAACTAGTTGTGTTATCATCATGACAGACCATGACAGTAGCAGCACTACCACCAATTTTACTGTGGCTCTACTTAGAAAAACTCTAAGCTGGGTACAGTTTTAACTATCCAAGAGTTTCATCACAGAAGGCAACATGAACCATGCCAGAAAGCATGTTAAGCCACCTACACCAAGCTAATTTATCTAAAAGCTTAAAGCTGACAGTAACCTAGAGTCTTAGACCTTTAGGCATTATCACCATGTCCCAGATAAAGAAGTGACAGACGAGATTCTAATGCCTCAAGCTAATTTTTTATTGCAATAAAACATATTTTAAAAATATAGTTAGAAAGGGCTGGAGAGAAGGCTCAGTGGTTAAGAGTACTCTCTGCTTTTCCAAAGGATATGGGTTCAATTCCCAGCACCCACATGGCAGCTCACAACTGTCTGTAACACCAGTTCCAAGAAATCTGATACCCTCACACCTGTGCATATAAAATAATATTAAATTAAACAAGTAAAAAATATATATACATATATATAGTTAGAAAAACAAAAACAAATACCAACAAAAAAGAATAATTGGGACAGGAGAGATGGTTCACTGGTTAAGAGCACTTGCTGTTCTTCTAGAGGCCCTAGGTTTGGTTCCCATCACCCACAAGACAGCTCACAGCCTGTATACTTTAATTTCAGGGGATCTGAAATTCACCCTCTCCCGGCCCAATGTGGGAATCAGGCACACTATGATATATATACGTTCAAGTAAAACATAAACTTTTCAGATCTACATACTCAAAAAGTAAATAAGAGTTGCCAAGTCTTTCATATTACCCAACATCTTCCCTTGGCTTATCACTAGAGCATTTTACACATTTTGGCTTTGGTCAAAGATCAGGAGCTATCCACACATGGTGGTATACAACTGTTAATATCGTTACTTAGAATGTTGAGGAGGAGGATTCTAAGTTTAAGGCCAGCCTCAACTACAGATTGAGACACCTGAGGATCCCAGAGAGGGCATGTAAAAAAGGAAATAAAACTGGCTGAAGAGCTATTTACTGCTATAGAGTACAACAAAAGCATGTAGATTATCAGGACCAACTCAAGTTATCTCCTCCCCAAACATATACAGATTCTATAATAAGACCCTTCTGAGCTCACACTATACCACCACAGTAAAACTCAAAAGACAATCAACTCTAGGTAACTCAAAAGTTCAGGAGAAAACAAAAGTTCAGGAGAACTGTTATAATACTATCACCATTCCCTGTGTATCTTATTTGTACATGGGGGGGGAGGCACATTTGAATGGCTACATGTACAAAGAGGCCAGAGAAGGACATTGGACATCTTCTTTTTAAAAAAAATATTTATTTGTTTGTTTGTTTGTTTATTATGTATGGCATCTTCTGCCTGCAGGCCAGAAGAGGGCACCAGATCTCATTATAGAAGGTTATGAGCCACCATGTGGTTTCTGGGAAATGAACTCAGGACCTTTAGAAGAACAGCCAGTGCTCTTAACTTCTGAGCCATCTCTCCAGCCCCATTGGGCATTTTCTATGGCTCTCTACCTCATTTGTCATGACAGGGCTTCTCACTGAACCTGAAGCTCAGCAGTTCAGCTAGACTAACTAGACTGAGCTTCCAGGACCCTTCAGTCTCAACCCCCAACAACACAGGATTAACAAACATATGTTGATTTTTTATGTAGGTACTAGGGATTAAAACTCAGGTTCTCTTGTTTCCACAACAAGCACTCTCCCCAAGAAGCATCAAACCCTTTCATAAATAGAAATTTAAAACATTAACCTGAACATTAGAATAATGTACAATTATTGATTTTTCAGAAAATAAAGCTTCTATTGGTTCCCAATAGCACTAAAATTAGTTTTAGTTACATATTTGTAATTCATCATAAACAAGTTTAATTATTCTTCATAAGGAATAAAATAACAGACTTTAGAATGTTATCATTAACCACAATATATCCCATACTTAAAATCATTCAAGTCCTACTAACTGGTTTTGTAGATTACTTACACTTCCTCAGACACTCACGCAATGATCGCTGAGGCATTGAAAAGTATGCATTTTATGACCAAACACATCCAGCACTGTCCTTAAATACTGCCATGAGGATTATCTTACTACCTAAGTCAAGCAGATCTACAGTAACCTACCATACTACAGTTCTTATATCTGTATTTTATAGTCTAACCAAAAAGCAGTTCTATTAATATTAAGCATCAATCAGCAGTGCTAAGAGTGTCCATGCCTTTTATTTCTGTGAGTTTAAGACTAGCCTAGTAGGGCTGGAGATATGGCTCAGAGCTTAAGAGCACTGGCTGCTCTTCTAGAGGTCCTGACTTCAATTCCAGCAACCACTGGTAGCTCACAACCATCTGTAATGGGATCTGGTACCCTCTTCTGTACATGCAGGCAGAACACTGTATATATAATAAATTAAAAAAATACTTAAAAAAAAAAAAGACCAGCCTAGTCTACAAAGCAAGTGCTAGGCCAGCCAGGGCTACATAGTGAGGCCCTAACTCAAAACAATGGAACGCTATCTCCCTCTGATCAAAACCTTAAAATTTAGAAGTTAATGAGTTGGGCAGAGGTAGGAGATCTCTGTGAAGCCAGCTTGATCTACATATTAAGTTCTAGGACAGCCAGGACAACAAAGAGAGGCCCTCTATTGAAAAACAACAAAAACAAATGAACAAAAATCTAAGCATTCAGGAGGCAGAGTCAGGAGGAGCTCTGTGAGTTAGAGTCCAATTTGGTCTACATAGTAGGTTTCAGGCCCACCAGGGCTACAAGTGAGACTGAACACAGAAGGATAATGGCCTACACAGAAAGAACCAGTCTCAAAACAAAAACAAAATAAACAAAAACTTTACAAACCCACGCTCATACCTATAATCCCCAAAATCAGGAGGCTCAGGCAGGAGGCTCACCTCAGTTTCAAGACCAGCCTGAAACAGAGTGTAATTTTGTTAAGAAAGAAAGAGAAAAAGAGAGAGAGCGAGAAGGCCCAGGCAGTAATATGAGCACAGGGAGGCAGAACTCAATGAGTTCCAAGACAGCCAGAGCTATTACACACAATAATCTTGTCTCAAAAAGCAAAAATAAAGAAATAAACTTTTAAAGCAGGTGATAATCTACAATGAGAAAATAAAATGTTAAGTAAGTTTAATGGCTCAAAGACAAAATATTCTGGTGGCAGCCTTGCCAGGCCACAGAGGAAGAGGATGCAGCCAGTCCTGATGAGACCAGATAGGCTAGGGCCAGATAGTAGAGGGAAGAGGACCTCCCCCCTATCAGGGGACTAGGGCAGGGGAATAGAGGGGGAAGAGAGAGGAAGGGTGGAACTGGGGGGAGTCTAGAGAGGGGGCTACAGCCGGGATACAAACGGAATAAATTGTAATAAATAATAAATCCGTAAAAAACAAAATATTCTATAGAAAATAATTTTAAAGATGCTCTGGAGGGAAAGATGACTCATTACAGCAACCACATGGTGGCTTATAACTTGCTGTAATTCCAGTTTCAGATGTTCTCTCCTGGCCTCCACAAACACTGCCTGAGTGTGACAAACAGATACACATACAGACAAACACCCACATACATAAAAATAAGTAAATCGTTTTTTAAAAAAGTTGTTCTTAAGCCAGGTGGCGGTGGTGGCACATATCTTTAATCCCAGCACCCAGGAAGCAGAGGCAGGCAGAGCTTTCTGAGTTGGAGGCTAGCCTGGTCTATAGAGTGAGTTCCAGGACAGCCAGGGCTACATAGAGAAACCCTGTTTTGAAAAACAAGAACCCAAACAAAGGTGTTCTTAAAATGGGAGGGGGGTTTTGCAACAGATCAAAATTTAATGTTTTTGAGTGATGTTTAAACCACCTTAATTCTGTAAGAAATAGCCTGACATAAAAAATAATAAATTTTCCATAAGTAGACTACAAACACAGACAATAACCTTGATGTTTTTTAAATCTTAAATTTAAGCACTGATTCAGACTGGGGTTTGGCAAACTTTTAAATTTTATTTTATTTCTATTTGTTTGTTTGTTTTGGGGTCTTTTTTGTTTGTTTTGTTGTCTGAGGTAAGATCTTTCTACATAATCTTGAATGCTATGAAATTCATTATATAGAACTGGCTGCTCTCAAACTACAAAGACCCGCCTACTTCAGACTCCTGAGTGCTAAGATTAAAGGCATGTGCCATCATGTCTGGACAAATTTTATATAAAAAGCCAGCTAGTAAATATACTGAGACTTTTTGGAGAAAATAGTAACTACTACAATTATTCAAGCTATAACTGGAATATGAAAACAGCCACATACAATTTGTAAAAAATTAGCATGGCTACATTTTGATAAAAGTTTACTTCTAGTGCTGGAGTAATGGCTTAGTGGTTAAAAGCATCCACGTGGCAGCTCACAACCATCTGCAACTCAAGTTCCAAGGAAACCAATACCCTTTTCTGACCTCCGTGGGCAAGTGGTGCACATGCCTACATGTGAGCAAAACACTCATACACATAAAATAAAATACTGTATAAAGTTTCTTCCCAGTACTTTAAGAGGCTGAGATAGGAAAATTGCAAGTCTAAGGCCAATATGGATTATGCAAAGAGACACTGTCAGGCCTAGCATCCCACAAACACTTGCAACTCCAGCTATGATGGTTCTGGTATCCACATACTCTCACACAGACACACATGCACATAAACACACACATAAATATTTCCTATAAATCTAATACACAATCCACTTATAACTAAGTGCTTACCACCATTTCCACTCTTCATTTTACTCAATAACTCCTAAAAGGGGCATGTGTAGAGCTTAGAAAAGTGTATCAATGTCACTAGCAAGACACAGCTTTAGAGTCTAGACATAAATTAGTGAAATTATTGTAGCTTTCAAGATTTTGTTTTTATATATGCATATGTGTGTGTAGTTCCCTAAGAAGTTCAGAACAGGAAGTGCTATCCTTGAGACCTGGAGTTACAGGTTGTAAGCTTCTGATGTGAGTTCTGGAAACCAAACTTGGATATTCTGGAAGAGCAGCAAATGCTCTTAACTGCTGAGCCACCCTTCCAGCCCCTTAATGGAACTTTCATAAATACTAAAGTACAACACATTTTGCTAGCTTTCCAAGTAGCTAGGATTACTGGTATGCATCATTCTTTCCTTCTTCATATTTGTAAATTCTTTTATCTCTTTTAGCAAAGCAATGTAGACTTGGAAAGCTGAGGCAGGAAGATCATAGCCTAGGACACACTTTACCTCAAAAGTAAGTAAATAATCTCACATTTGGGATGTTACAGGATTGCCATGACTTCAGTAGCAGTCTGGGCTATGGAGTGAGTGCAGGCTAGAATAACAAAAACCCAGAACAAATACATAAATAAGTAATTCTGACATATTTTTAATATCTGAAAAATGTGCCAGGTATGGTGGCACAAGCCTTTAATCCCAGCCTTTAATCTTGGGAGGCAGAGATAGGTGGATCTCTGAGTTTAAGGACAGCCTGGTCACAGAATGAGTTTCAGGACAGCCAGGGCTGTTATACAGAGAAACCCTGTCTTGGGGGTAGGGGTGGAAGTGCTTTCCTGGCCCAGCAAGGTGGCTCAGCAGGTAAAGGCACTTGCTGCCAAGCCTGACAACGTAAGTTCAAAGCCCCAGATGCAGCCAATGGTTGAAGGAGAAAACTAACTCCCTCAAGTTATCCCTGCCCTTCACACTTGTGCTGTAGTCCTCAGATGCTGCACACATAGATAGACAGTATCTGGTGCTGGGCAGCGGTGCCCTACATCTTAATCCTAGCACTCAGGAGGCAGAGGCAGGCAGATTTTTTTGAGTTTGAGATCAGCCTGGTCTATAGAGCGAGTTCCAGAATGCTCAGGGCTATTACACAGAAGAATCTAAATTTGTCTAGAAACAAAACAAAACAAACAAAATAAGAAAAGAGAAAGAAATAAGAAAAATGCTATTGGCCAGGCATGGTACTTCATGCCTTTAATCCCAGCACTCCATAGGCAGGGGCAGGAGGATCTCTGAGTTTAAAGCCAGCCTGGTCTACATAGTGAGTTCCAGGTCAGCAAGAACTAAGAAACTCTTTAAAAAAAAAAAAAAAAAAAAAAAAAAAAAGATTATCGAGGGGCTACAGCTATAGCTCAGAGCCAAAGCATTTGCCAAATATCCAGGAGTTGCTAGGATCTATCCCCAATTTCATATAACAAGCAAAGCAACAGACAAAACAACAGGTCACTGGCTGTATACTCTCAATCACTTTAAACATGACTAGAAACTTTTAAAATATTTTCTACTTCTAAAAGCCTTAGTTATTTAAATATCTGCCAAAAGTTACATCATAAGTACTTGACAACCTTAATATTTAAATTTTAAGACTTACCGAAATGGTCCTGTTCTGTTAGCAGGTCGAGAATCCCCCCACATCTCTTTCTATATCAAGAAAGCTTCAGTTAAGTAGATCTTTTTCCTACCAGACTCTAGCAGAGTTGTTCCTGTATAAAATAAACCACAAGTAAGTATTTCAGAACATGAAGTATAAGCTACACTACTAAAGCCTTGCTTGCTATGTTTATCAGGGATAAATATCAAGGATATTTTCAGAGGTCACACCTTTGGTGAAAAGGTTCAGTGGGTTATAGCACTTGCCCCTAAGCCTGACAATCTGAGTTCAATACCCTAGATTTACATGGTGGAAAAAAAAAACAATTCCCAGGAGTTATTCTCTAATTTCTCTAAACACACATACACTTAAAAAAAAAAAAATCTTTAAAAATATTTTTTCACCCAAGGGTGGTGCCTTTAATCCCAGGACTCAGAAAGCTGAGACACTTGGATCTCTGTAAATTCAAGGCCAGTGAGGAACACACAATGAAACCGTGTCCAAACAAAAACAAAAGTTTACAACTGTGAAATAGCTCAATGAGTAAAGGTTCTTGCCACCAAGCCTGAAAAAAAAAACTAATTCCCACAAAGTGTCCACTGACTTCCACAAACATGTCAGGGCATGTGTACACACAAGAACACACACAGAACAAATTAACTTTTTTTTTTTTTTTTTTTAAAAAAAAGAGCAGAGCATGTTGGTGCACACCTCTAATCCCAATGCTCAGGGAGGCAGAGGCAGGCAGATCACTGTGAGTTCAAGGCCAGCCTGATCTATAAAGTGAGTCCAGAACAGCCAAGGCTACACAGAGAAACCCTGTCCCAAAAAGAAGAGAAAAATCAATTAAAAATGTGTGTTCTGTGTCAGGCATATTGGTGCACACCTGTAATCCTAGCACTCGGGGAGGCAGAGGCAAGTGAATATTTTTTTAGTGTACAAAGAATATTTCATTTTCAATAATTCTTTTAAAAAAAAAAAGACTTATTTATTTATTATGTATACAATGTTCTGCGTGCATGTATGCCTGAATGCCAGAAGAGGGCACCAGATCTCATTATAGATGGTTGTGAACCACCATGTGGTTGCTGGCATTGAACTCAGAACCTTTGGAAGAACAGCCAGTGCTTTTAACCTCTGAGCCATCTCTCCAGCCCCAATTTCAACAATTCTTTCCTGAGTAATTTTTTTCAGCACTTATTTGCCTATTACTGGAAAGAGCATCTTAGCATTAGCCTCATTCTCAGTCTATGGGGCTAATCCTACACTATCTAGCTCAGTTAATCAGAATACTTATTGTCCTCACCAGAGATTGCTTTGAAGACAGGCATGTAACCTAAATCAAGCTGAGAACGTATCTCCAGGGCTTTTCTTGTAGCTACTGAAACATCTTCATGGATTTATAAGTGTTTCCTAAATGTGACACAACAAATAAAAGGAAAAAAAAAGTGTACCATCAAAATTAAATACTCTGTGCATCAAAGGACACTTGATGTCACAAATAAAAAACAATCCACAAGTCATCAAAATGGCTGACATGAAGTTTTCAATATCGTGTTCCTCCAAAGAAAAATCCAAAGAACAAGCAGTAACCATAGGAAAAATAAAATAAAAGACATGGCAAGAAGGATCAGGGGGTAAAAGCAATTTCACCGTGAGCCTGACCACTTGAATTCCATCACTGGATACCACAGTAGAAAGAGAAAACCATCTGACCTACACACACACTCTCTCTCTCTCTCTCTCTCTCTCTCTCTCTCTCTCATATACATCACAAACAATAATAATAAATCCAATTAAAAAGTAGGCTGATGAAATGGCTCAGTGGATAAGGGCATCTTCTACAAAACCTAGCAACCTGGGACTCAAATGGGGTGAAAAGAGAAATGACTCCCGAAAGCTGCCCTCTAGCGCCCATGTGTGTTACCTCATATGCATACACCCATGCCCATGCCCCAAAACACAAATCAATAATTAAAATGTAAAAATTAAAAGAAAAAGAGATCTTCAAAGCCATAAGAAAGAACATCACTATGTTCTTTTTTATCTTCCCTTGCCCCATTCCTCTTCAACATGTCAGTAATTTAGCTCTTTAAGCAATTTTTAGCTCCTTTAAAAAAAAAAAAAAAGAGCAAATATATTTGCAAATTATTTTATGCATTTGTTCTACCTTGTTAGGTGGAAGGGAATGGGTATCTGAAGGAGTAAAACAAAGTGCTTGTTTCCATTGCACTTAACTTGGAATTCAAATAGAAACTCGCGTGTTGCAGGATATTTGATCCCACTGTGAACTGTAGATTGTGAACAGCAAACACCTGTTTCTTGTTCAATGTAGCACAGCCCTAGCACACACCTTTAATCCAAGAGGTAAATAAAGTCAACCCTAGGTCAACAGGCAAAGCAAGAAAACAGCTGACAGGGATTAAACAGAAAGAAGGTACATTGAGAAGTTTATTTAAGACAGCTTGGAGAAAGGGCTTTTGGCTTTTTCCTTCTTGGACATGAGCTAAGTAGAAAAGGTTTTTCCTCCTTGATGTCAGTGGAGTAGGAAGGTCAGCTGGGTGCTTTCTTTGCCTTTCCAAGCTAGTAGGCTTTCACTCCAAAATCTGGAGGTTCCTAAGTCTCATCACTGGTAAAATCAAATGATTGGGATTTTAGTTATTTATACAACAACATTCATGTCTTTAATCTCAGGACTCAGGCAGGCAGATCTTTGTGAATTGTAGGCCAGTTCTGGTCTACACAGTAAGGAGTTTCAGGCCAGCTAAGGCAGCATGTTAAGACCCTTTCTCAAAATAATAATAATATTAATTACTATTATTATTCAGAAAGCATAAAAAGCCTTTCATTCAGGATTAATTAAAGCTGTAAAGCAAGCTATAGGATCAGATACCAGTGCTAAGAAGATAGGTGATCTTGAATACCTGCTCCTGCCTGCACATTCCCAGTGCTAAGATTACAGGCAAGTCACTATACTAGGCTTTTTGTTTTGGTTTTTGGTTTTTTGTTGTTTTGTTTTGTTTTTTGAGACAGGGTTTCACTATGTAGCCCTGGCTGACCTGGACTTGCTTTGCAGACCAGACTGGTGTTGAACTCAGAAATTGCTTCTGTCTCCCAAGTGCTGAGATTAAAGGCATGTGACATCATCACCCAGTTTTGTTCTGTTTTTCTGATTGTTGCTGGTTTCTTTGAACTTTTATTAGTCATGGTCTCACACTATAACTTAGGCTATCCTTGAACTCACTATGTACCTTAGACTAGCCTGTCTCAGCCTTTAGATTACTTGAATTACAGCACTAAACCACCACACCTAGTGTTTTAGTCTTGGGGAACAAGATTCCACTTAGCCCAGAGGGGCCTCAAACTTCCTACGTAGCCTCCATATTCCCAGAGAGTTGACAAGCAGGTACCACCAGGTAGATGATTTTGATAAAGCAACTGAGGACAAGTCTCCAGCAAAAAAAACCTATACAAAATATTCCAGGCAAAAATGCACAAAACCAAACAGAAAAGATTCAATATCCACAACACCAAAATTAAAAGGTCAAGAATATTTCAAAAAAGCAGGAAAAGACAGACATGATGGAGGCAGAGACTAGCCTCATCTACACATCAAGCTCCAAGAGAGCCGGAGCTACCTAATAGAGACCCTGTCTCAAATCCAAACTCAAACAAACAAAGCAGTAAGGGGGAAAAAAATCTAAAACGCCAAAAGGACCTATTACTATAAAATATATTAAGACAAAATTCAAATTAAAAAGGTGGCTCTCTTTCACAAAGTGACACTATTAAGAGCTGCTTCAGGCACTAGAGAGATAGCTCAGTGGATAAGAGCACTGGCTGCTCTTCCAGAGGACCCAGTTCGATTCCTAGCACCTACATGGCAGCTCACAACTGTCTATAACTCCTGCTCCAGGGACCCAACCTCCTCACACATGAAAGCACAACCTCAATGTTCATAATATAAAAATAAATAAATAAATTTATATTAAAAAAAAAAAAGCTGCTTCAGGATGACTGACTAGGAAACTATTCAAAGATCTCTGGTAGTACAGGAAGTCAATTTAGAAAATAGTTCAAAAGTGATAACACCTATAATCTCAGAAATAAGGCGGAGGAAGGCTATCCTAGGCTACATGGCAAGTCCAAGGCCAGCCTGGGCTACATGAGACTGTCACCCCCCCCCCCCCCCCCCAAAAAAAAGGAAATAGTTTAAAGCTATATGCACCTACAGGCATCTATAATCCCAGCACTCAAAAAACTGAAAAAGGAGGGACCCTACCTCAAAATAAATAAATAAATAAATAAATAAATAAATAAATAAATAAATGAATGAATGAATGAATGAATGAATAAACGAATAAGTAAATAAATAAATAAATGGGTGGATGGAGAGATAGATTGATAGAGTAGTTTGTTGAAATTTTCTGCCTAATTACATTTCTTTAAAAGTTAATATGTGGCTGTCATTGTCATATTACAAGTGAGAAGTTCTCTACCATATTTGATAATGTCAAGATGATTCATTTGATGGTAAAAGTGCTTTCCACATAAACCTGATGACCTGAGTTCCATTTCTAGAACCCACATAAAGGTTGAAGAGAACAGATTTCACAAAGTTGTCCTATGACCTCCATATTCCTCCTCCAACGCTAAACACATAGACAAGAGAGAGAGCAAGAAAGTCTTTAAAAAGATAAAATAAACATATCAATAAGAAAAAACTGGCTGGGCGGTGGTAGTAGCACATGCCTTTAATCCCAGCACTCAGGAGGCAGAAGTGGAAGAATCTCTGTAAGGTCACAGCCAGCGTGATCTACCTGAGTTCCAGGACTACACAGAGAAACCTGTCTCAGAAATAAAATAAATGCACAGAAACTGTACAGAGAAGTGAAAAAAATTTCTGGAGTGGAAAAGTACCCTGCTTATAATAAAAAGCTCACCATGGATTTCAACAATAGTTAACTGAGCAAACAGAAGAAAGGATCATAAAACTTGAAAATAGGACAGTATAAAATTAACAGCTCACAGAAGCAGACAGGAAAAGCATGAACTACAATGAATGACAAATGAAGCTGAGTGCAGTAGCACACGCTTGTAACCCCAGCACTCTGGGAGGCAGAGGCAGGCAGATCTCTGTGACTTCGAGGCCAGCCTAGTCTACAAAGTGAGTCCAAGGCTACAAAGAAAAACCCCGTCTCAAAAAAAAAACAACAAAAACCCAAAATAGACAGATATGACATATGAAGGAGCAGCATCAAGCAGACCAACATACGAACCATGGGATTTCCAGAGGCTAGAGCTAAAAATGTAGCTGAGTAGTAGATCGCTGCCTATGATGCATCAGATCCATCATTCAATTCAGAGTTTATACAACATTAAGACAGGATTTTCAGAACAGGGCTTATAAACAGGTAGGGGACTACAAAAATCAGTATTTAAATTACACAATAACCTTATGCTTACAGCATACTGAGTTCAAGACCAGCCTGGGTTACTCAAGACTCTATCTTACAAAAATAAAAGACAGGAGGTTGGAGAGATGACTTAGCAGTTAAAAGCACTGGCTATTCTTCCAGAGGATCTGGGTTCAAATCCCAGCACCCATATGGCAGTGCACTGCTGTCTGTAACCCCACTTCCAGAAGATCTGACACCCTCACACAGACAAAACACCAATGTACATAAAATGAAATTTAAAAATAAATAAAAAACAGGGCAGTGACAGAGCACGTGCCTAACACATATAAGACTCAGATTTCAGGTCCAAGCACCACAAAAAGGATGGGAGTATTCAATTATGATCTGAAGAAATCAGATCTCATTGATCACAGATATGCGCTGCTGACAGAAAGAGGACAAAAGATGTATCAAACCTTTATCTCCCAGAGTAGACAAAAAAAAACAAATTTTCCGCAGCAGAGCTCTGACAGAAATGTAGTTTAAGGCAGACAGTGGTGGTGCATGCCTTTGATCCCACCATTCAGAAAGCAGAGGCAGGAGGATCTCTGAATTCAAGGCCAGTATGTTCTACAGAGTGAGTTCCAGGACAGCCAGGGCTAAACAGAGAAATCCTGTCTTGAAAAACGGAACCAGAAAAAAAGAAAAAAACAAATGTAGTTTAGTAACCAAAGTGAATATAATTCTTAGGGGACAGTAAGATAGGTCACAGGTAATGACTGTTACTTGCTGACAGCCTAATGGCCTGAGTGCTATCCCTAGGACCCACATAGTTAGAGAGAACAGATTCCAAAAGTTGTTCTCCTACAAACAACATGGCATGTATGAACACACTTTAAATTCTAAAAATAAGAACAAGACACTATCATAAAAGATAGAGTTCCTAAATCCAAAATAATCTACGATCAAAGTTTAAAGTATTTTTATCTTTTACATGTCTTGAGTATTTGCTTCCACGTATATACGTGCACCCTATACATGTTGTGCATGAGGAGATCAAAAGAGGGCACCAAAAACACTGGAAACACCATGTAGGTGCTGAGAACCAAAACTGGTCCCCTGGAAAAGCAGCAAGTACTTATAACCACTGAGCCATCTCTAGCACCAATCACTAAAATGTAAATGGAGCCTGAAATGTTAATGCATGAACAGCATGACAACAAAGATCAGAATCTACTAAGGAGTCATACAGTTTCCTACCATATTAACCAGTTTTAAAAATAAATGGTTCTAAACCATCAACCCCCTAAGACACAAATACTAGTCTTACTGGCCACACCCCACGCCCATCACATTCAACACACTGCAAAAAAATAGAAGGGCCCAGTACTGAATTTAAAAGACAACACATGCCCAGGATCTGCAGTAGGTACAGATCTTGGAGGCAGTAGTATAAATATCCAAATGAGAGCTGTTTCACATTTGGAAATGGCTCAGCTGGTCCTCAGAGAGGGCAAGCCTCCACATTAAACTACAAACTACATTCCTAGTCAGATCCTTCAACAGTTCCTTAATTTCAATTTAGCAACCAAATTCCTCCCCCCCCCCCCCCCAAATCCAGACTGACTTCCAGGTTAGCCAGGATATGATGGCTCATATCAGTAATCCCAACACCCAGTGGAGAGTGGCAAGAGGACTACCATAGGGTCTGGAGAGGTGGCTCAACAGTTAAAAGCACTGTCTGCTCTTCCAGAGGTCCTGAGTTCAATTCCCAGCAACCACATGGTAACCATCTATAAAGGGATCTAATACTCTCTTCTGCCATGCAAGCATACATACAAACAAATAAAGAGTACACATACATATAAATCTTTAAAAAAAAAAAACAAAAACAAAACAGAACTAACATAATGAGCCAGCCATGGCTACATAATTAAACTGTTTCAAATAGAAACAACAAAAGAGCCTGGTGTGGTGGCTATCATCTTTGCACTAGCAGACATAAGAAGACAAAGACCTGAGCTGGGCAGTGGTGGCCACATGCTTTAATCAAGCACTCTGGGGGCAGAGGCTGGTGGATCTCTGCGAGTTTGAGGCCAGTTTCATCTACAGAGCAAGTTCCAGGACAGCCTGGGCTACATGTTTTGTTTTTGTTTGTTTCAAGATAGGGTTTCTCTGTGTAGCCCTGGCTGTCCTCTGCCTCCAGACTACTGCTGAGATTAACTGCACGGCTGAGAAGCTCTGTCTTGGGAAAGAAAGAGAGAAAGAGAGAGAGAGAGAGAAAGAAACAAAGAAAGGAGGAGGGTGGGAGGAAAGAAGGAAGGAGGGAGGGAGGGAGGGAGGGAGGGAGGGAGGAAGGAAGGAAGGAAGGAAGGAAGGAAGGAAGGAAGGAAGGAAGGAAGGAAGGAGGAAAAAAAAGGCTAAGAGTTGAAGCTCAGGCTGAAGAGATGGCTCAGCAGTTAAGAGAATTTGTTGCTCTTGCAGAGGACCAGAGCTCAGTTACCAGCATCTACATGGTGGCCAGTTCTAAGGATCCAATGCTTTCCTCTGACCTTCTCACCAGGCGCAGAGTACACACATATACATTCAAGAAAAACATTTACACATCCTTTAGAATAAGATTAAAAAGTTTCTATTGAGTTCATGGTCATCCTTGGCTGCATAGTATTTCAGGCCAGACTGGGTTACGTAAGACCTTGCCTAAAACAACAAAACAAAAAATTTTAATCCCAGCATTCATTAGGCATAGACAAGTGGATCTCTGTAGGAAGCCAGCCTGGTCTACAAAGCTAGTTCCAGGACAGCCAGAGCTACAGAGACTGTCTCATAAAAACAAAGATCACCTTAAGTGGCAAGACTGACTTCCTGGGAACTGACAAATAAGTTATGAGAAAAAAGAATCCCCATTACATGTCAGCACCTTCATGTTGATCAGTCCTCCTCTCCCACTTACCTCTTCCTCATGTGCTTACTACACAGCCCAGGCTGGCTTTGAATTCACTGTCCTCCTTCCTCACTCTTTTGAGTACCGAGATGTCTTTCTGATTTCCATTCTTTGTTTTCTTCTTTAAATTTTTAAATTATATGCCTGTGTCTCTGTGTTGGTATATGCTTTAAGTACAGATGCCCATGGGAGTCAGAGACTTTGGATGCCCCTAGAGTTGGAGTTACAGATTTTGTGTGATGGAAACTAAACTCAGGTCTATGAAAACAGTACATACTTTTTTTTTTTTAAAAAGACTTATTTATTTATTTGTTTGTTTGTTTGTTTATTTATTTATTATGTGTGCAGTGTTCTGCCTGCATGTGAGCCAGGTCAGAAGAGGGCGCCAGATCTCATTATAGATAAAGTTATACATCACCATGTGGTTTCTGGGAATTGAACTCAGGACCTTTAGGAAGAACCTCTTAATCCTGCTCTTAACCTCTGAGCCATCCCTCCAGCCCAGTATATACTTTCTTAACACTGAACTGTCTCCCTAGTCCAGTCCCTAACGTTTGTTTTCATTATTATAGCCCAAGCTGGCCTTGACCTTCTGATCCTCCCACTTCCCCCTCCTGAATGCTGGGGATTACAAATGTTTACTATCACACCTGGCTTTATTATAAACTGGCATTCAAACCCAAGACTTTCTGCATGTTAGGCAAGCAAATGAGTTACATGCTTAGCCTCTCCATTTTCTTTGTTATGGTTATATATGCATAATAACTTACCACGTTAAGTATTTTTAAATATACAGTTCAATTTGGTGGTATTAAATACATTTATAATGTTGTACATTTATGTCTTACTTCTTTTAATCTTGTAAAACTATGGATTAAACAGTAACTTCCCATTATTCTCTTACTCCTCTCCTGGCTACCACTATTCTACTTTTCATATGATTTATAGTTTTGCTTTGTGTTTTTGGTTTTTGTTTGTTTAGTTTTTAAAGACGGGGTTTCTCTGTGCAGCCCTGGCTGTCCTCGACTGGCTTTGTAGACCAGGCTGGCCTTGATCTCAGAGAGCCACCTGCCTCTGCCTCCTGCCTGAGTGCTGAGACTAAAGACATGTTGCCACCACTGACTTACAGTTTTGACTACAGAGTTCCTCAACAACTGAAATCATACAGTACTTTTCTTATGGCTGATAATTATTTCACTTAGCATGACATCTTCAAAAATCTAGCTATTCTATAACATAACAGAGTAACCATCTCTAAAAAAAAAAAAAAAATCGGGGTGGGGGAGGCTGGAAAGATGGCTCAGTGGTCAAGAGCCATGGCTGGTTCTAAGCTACCTGATAGGAGTGTTGGAAATTGTGGAGCTTGGATCCTCTGGAAGAACAATTAAGTACTTTTAAACACTGTGCCACCTCTTCAGCTCCCAATTTTAAAACATTTTATCTTAGCTGGGTCTGGTCGGTGCATGCCTATAATCCCAGCACTAGGGAGGCAGAGGCAGGTGGATCTTTGAGTGTTTGAGGCCAGCCTGGTCTACAAAAGGAGTCCAGGCCAGTCAGGGCTGTTACATAGAAAAACCCTGTCTCTAAGAACCAAAACAAATAAACAAACATTTTCCCTTGGTGCTGGAGCTCAGAGGTTAAGAGCACTTGCTTCTCTTACACAGAATCTGGGTCTGGTTCCCAACATTCACATAATAGTTCACAACTGGGGGAGGTGGCTCAGTGGTTAGGAGTACTGGCTGCTTATCCAGAGGGCTGGGGTTCAATTCCCAGCACTCACAACTGTCCATAACTCTAGCTCCAGCGGGATCTGACGCCCTCACTCATGCAGGCAAAGCACCAATTTATATAAAATAAAAATAAAATTTTTAAAAAGTACAGTTCACAACTGTCTGCAACTACAGTTCTAGGGGTCCGACACCCTCCCTCTTTTGGCCCCTACAAGCACAAGGCATGTGCATATTGCATATACATACTTGCAGACAAGCACTCACACACACAAAATATTAAAAATTCTTAAAAGACACATTAAAAATCTTGTATTTGATCTGGAGAGATAGTTCAGTGGTTAAAACTCTTTTAGAGGACCTGGGTTTAATTCTCAGCACCCACTTGATGCTTCATAGCCTCCTGTAAGTCCAGTCCCACAGAATCCAACAACTTTTTCTGGCCTTCTGGGGAACCAGACACACATGGTACAAAGACATACATGCAGGCAAAACATCCATATAAATAAATTTAAATACTAAAAACTGTAAAAGCTCTTTGTCTATATTGCACATTTGAGTGTATGTGTATATACGCACATTCACTTAAGCTTGAAGCCGTGTGTGCCTTGCAAGCTATGGACATCAGAAGAAAGCTCAGGTGCAGCTACTCACCGTCCACAACCTTAAGCTTGAAGCCGTGTGTGCCTTGCAAGCTATGGACATCAGAAGAAAGCTCAGGTGCAGCTACTCACCGTCCACAACCTTTGAACAGGTCTCTTCGTTGTTTAGTGCTACATACAACAGGCTAACAAGCTTAGAAAGCTTGGTCCATAAGCTTAGAAAGGAGGTGATTACAGATGCTTAACTTCCTTTTTAAGGCTGAGTAGTATTCCAAAGAAAGTATAAACATACACACAGATGTCATTTTGCTCATCTGTTTGCCTATTAATGAGCCCTTAGGTTGCTTTCATATTTTAGTTATTATGAATACTGCTGTAGGAACATGGATACAAATACTTGTTTGAAATTCTGCTTCCAACCCCTTTGGATACATTTATAACTGCTGGACCATATCACATTTTTGTTCTGGACTGGATCTTCTATGTAAACCAGGCTCTCCTCAAGCTTACAGTGACCTTCCTACCTCTGCCACCCAAGTACTGGGATTACAGATGTATATCACGTTGCCACAGGAGACTATAAACACCTGGAATTCCAGCACTTGGGGGATAAGAATAAGAGCTACATGAGTTAAAGCTACATAAGGCTACATAAAGCTCAAGCTGCTAATGAGACCCTATCTCAAACACACAATATATATATTTTTTAAGTTAGGTATAGTAGCTCACACCAGCACTTCCAGCAGCTGGAAAACCAAAGCAGGAGGAATGCCCACAAATTCAGGGCTAGTCTGGGCTATGAAAGTGAGTTAGTTGCTGGACAGCGTCAGGTACAGAGCGATTTTCATTTTAAAACACCAATTATCATCATCATCATTTATTTAATTATTTAAATTTAGGTTAAGGCTTTTTTCTTTTCGTTAATTTATTTATTTAATTACTTTATAGCCTGATCGCTGGCCCCTCCTTCCTCTCTTCCTAGTCCCTCACAACCTTACCCCCCCCAAGATTTTTTTTTTTTTAAGAAAAAAGGTTAAGGTTAAAATAGAGCTGGATGGGGTAGCGCAGTAGTAGGATGCTTGCCTAGCATGGGATGTATAAAACCTGAGGTTTGGTTTGATAGAATATTTCAAAAACAACCAAACAAACTAGGTATCAAAGGTCTTTGTACATCAATGTTTACAGCATTATTTACTACAGCCAAGTGTTAAAATAGATGGTGTATTTATTTATTTATTTTAACATACTCTAAGGGCTAGAGAAATGGCTCAATGGTTAAGAGTGAATACTATTCTTGTAGAGAACCAACATTCACATCAGGTGACAACTACCTATAACTCCAGCTCCATGGGGTTCAATGCTGGTGGCCTCCATAAGCATCTACTCTCACTCGCACATAGAGACCTGTATGTGTATATATACATACACACACACACATACACACACATATGCACACACATATAAGGTCTTTTAAAATCTTTTTTAAGTCCTCTCCACAAAGGATGGAATACTATTCAATCAGAAAAGGAATAAAATTTTGATACATACTAACCAATCAATCAACTTTAAAACCATTATACTAAGTCAAACAAGCCATCACAGAAAAGACCATATTGTATCATTCCATTTATACTTGAAACACAAAATTTATAGAGAAACAAAGTAGAATAAAAGTTATCAGGAGCTACAAGGAAAAGTTGGGAATTATTTGCTTAATGGTTATGAAGTTTCTGATAGATGAAAGTTTTTTTAAAGACCGTTCACTGTCCAAGTGTTTCATAGTAATGGGAACAGGGACTGTCTCTGACATGAACAGACCTCCCCCTGAGGGGGGAGCAGCCTTATGAGGCCACAGAGGAAGACAATGCAGCCACTCCTGATGAGACCTGATAGACTAGGATCAGAAGGAAGAAGAGGAGGACCTCCCCTATCAGTGGACTTAGGGAGGGGCATTCGTAGAGAATGGAGAGGAAGGGTGGGACTATGAGGGGAGGGGGAAGGGGTTACGTGGGGGATACAAAGTGAATAAAGTATAATTAATAAAAATTAAGATTTAAAAAAAAGCCCTAAAAAAAAGATTTCTTTACTTACATATATGAGCACTCTATTTGTTTGCATGGTTGCCTACATGGCAGAAGAGAGCATCAGATCCCTTTAGAGATGGTTGTGAGCCACCACCCCGTGGTTGCTGGGAACTGAACTCAGGATCTCTGGAAAAGCAGAGATTGTTCTTAACCTCTGAGCCATCTCGCCCCCCCCCCCAAAAGAAAGTTTTAGCAACGGCCATTCTTGGTTGCAACATGGCTGTAAACTAATGCCACAATTGTTTACATTAAAATGGCAAAAGTTAACTTTTGCTACAATGTATACAAAATTATACACTTAGTATAATTTTAAAGATTAACAGATGAACAATGTAGAGCGAGGTGACACACCCTATAACCTTAGTACTCTAAAAGCACAGGCTGCAGCAGTAAGAACACCAGGCCAGCATGGACTACATGAATATCAAAAAAAAAAAAAAAAAAAAGGTAGGTTGCCAGGCATGGTGGCACAGACCTTAATATCTAGCACTGGAAGGCAGAAGCAGGTGGGTCTTTTTTGAGTTCTAGGCCAGCCAGAAATACTTAATGAGATCCAGTCTCACTGGGGCAGTAGCTCAGTTGGTAAACTGCTTTCTGAGCAACATAGACAGCTGAGTTGAATACCTAGCACCAACAGTAAAAAGGTGGAGTGATGGTCCATGCTTGTAATTTCAGTACTGGAGAAGTGGAGACAGGAGAATCCTGAGGATTCAATGACTGCAACCTAGCTCAACTAGCAAGCCATAGGTCCCAGGAAGAGACCCTGTATCAAACAAGAAGGTGGAGGCTGGTAAAATGGCTCAGTAGGTAACCTGCCGCCAGGCTTATTAACAACCTTAGTTTGATCCTCACAAAACCCACGGAAGGATGAGAGACCCAACTCCCACAAGTCGTCCTGACCTCAGAGACTGAGGCAGAACTGTAAGTTTAACTAGCCTAGGCTAAATACAGTTATCTGAAAAGAAAAGAAAAAAGCAACAGTGGCAGCTAATATTTAGTGAACACTTTCTGTATACCAGACACAGTCCTAAGAGCATTACACATATTACATAATAAATCTTGGGCTGGAGACAAAACTCAGTGGGAGAGCACTTGCCTAAAGTGGACAGTTATGGGTTCTTTTTCTAGTACCACAAGCTTGTTAATGATGACACATGAAAAAAAAATCCAGTACCACAATAATCTTATCTCACCAAAACAACAACCCTATATGTGATGCCTGCATTAATTAACCTTATTTCAGATGAAGAACTGAAGCTTAGAGAAGTTAATTTGTCAAGCATCAATGTGTTAGTGAAGGATACAGGGATTCAATGTCTGTTTCTGAAACTCTGTGGTTGTCATCAACTCTACTATATTAAATGACACACCATGACAAAACTGTTATTAAACACACTCAGACCAGGCCTGTAGCATGCACCTTTAAGCCCAATACTCCAAAGGCAGAGGCAGGCAGATCTCTGTAAGTTTTGTCTAGCCTGGTCTACACAGCCAGTTCCAGGCCAGCCTGGATAGTGAGACCTGCATAGTGAGACCCTGTCTGAAATAGATAGATAGATAGATAGATAGATAGATAGATAGATAGATAGATAGGTAGGTAGATAGATAAATAAATTAAAAATTTTCAATAGTTTTATTATCTGATTCTGAATCAAGTCATTAACATCAGTTTATACATCTAAAAATGGTGGCAGTTTTCTGTTTGAAAAGTTCATTTAAGAGCTGGGTATATAGAGCACGTTAGCCTAGAGTACATTTATTTAATTGCCTTCCCTTGGCTAGGAATAACAGCAGCCAATTGTAGTGCTTGGAAAGCATAAGTGGAAAGATGAGACGTTTAAGGCAAGTTTAGTTTGAATCCAGCCGAGGCTATGATAGACCCTGTCTCAAAAAATAAGTAAATAAATAGATGGGGGGGGGGGGGGGTTCTTCCTTATGTGAAGAGCTACAAAAGCCTAAGATCCTAAAGTTAAGAATAATAAACTCAAGCCTGGTAACAGAATTCTGTAAGGAGGCTGTTATTTGCAGCTCATGAACTTGCCAAGAAAGTATTTTAAAAATGCCCAGGAGTCAATGACAAGGGTGTTAAGCCTGCTCAGGACCAAGTCCTACCTATCTTACAGATTTTATTATAGACTACATATATTCTATATAGTCCTACAGATCTAATATAGGTAAGTATTTATGTGAGTGTACTAGTTATGGAGTTAAAATTCAGATTCAGTTTTTTAAGTGTCTCAATGCAGCTTGGGAGGACCTCAAACCTGACATCCACCTAAATTCCAGGATTTCCACATTGTCATTAGCTGTAATTCGACTTGACACCTTTCCCTTTGATCCTCAAAAGCTTGTTAACTGTGGCATATTTAATCAACAGGAAGTTGGAAACTAACAAAGCTAAGGCACAATCCAGAGTCCAGAAAATGACCTGGGTGATCAGGCAGATTAAAAAAGAAAGAAAGAAAACCACTAAACTCCTTCATTTATATCCAGTTAGTCTGAACTTAATAGGCAAGCCTGGAATGTGAAAAGGGAAACAAAAAAAAGAAAAAGACAAAAATCCAAAACACCCCAGCTTATGCCCTACAAATCAAACCTTTTGTTTTTATTAAGAAACGCAGCCCCACACTTGAATTCATTAGTTCAACATCAATTGTAAAGTTAAAAGAAAAACACATTATTTACAAAGCCAAAAGGAATCTAAAGCACGAATATGTGAAAATAGCGCTCTCCTCCTACATTCGCCCAACGGGTACAGAACCCACCAGTCACCCTCGCCCGCCTCCCGGTTCCACGGGCCCGTGGGCCAGGTTCCGAGCCCTCGCACCTTCCTGTCTGGGCGTCCGGGTGGGCGGCCAAGGTTACTTGCTGGGCACAAGAACTCCGTATCTAGTGATGTCTCAGAACTGGATAACAAACGAAAAGGAAAAGAAAAAGAAAGCAGCCCGCCTGCAGCGACACAGAACTAGCGCCGGAACCGCTACCACGCGCAGGTCCCTCGCCCCACAGCTGGCCGCTCCGCGGTGGGACCGGTAATTCTACCGCCGCCTCGGGCCCCGCCCCGGGTTCGCGACCGTTCCGGGGCGTTCCTGCCGCGAGCGGCGCCTCCCTCGGCACACCGCCGCTAGCCTGTCTCCGCGAGCGGGCGAGCGAGGCCGCGGCCGACCCGTGTCTTCGAAGTCACGGCTTCTAGGCCGCGCGGGCCCGCGATTGCCGGAGCCGCCCGGACCGCTGACCCTAGCCCAGCAGCTCGGGCACGCCCTCTCGCCCAGCCTCGGCCCTTACCAAAGCAGCGCAGACCCCGGGGCCCGCTCCTCCTCCGCAGCGGCCGCCACGGACCCAGCGTCGCGGAGACCGGAACTTCCTCCCGGTGGAGTCCGGCTTCCACAAAGGCGTCGCGCCACCGCCTTCAGCGCTGGGCCCGCCGGGAGATGAAGTACGGCCGCAAATCCCGCGGCCTCCTCTCCCGCCGTGCCCTGCGCGCAGGGGCTTTGTTGGCTGGTGGAACCGCTGCCCAATGGAAAGGCACGCTGCCCGCCGCTGCCCAATGAGAGGGCACGCTTCTCCGTAGGGCCTGCTGGGAGTTAGGGTTTGGCCTCCGCGGTGTGACGGCTTGTTCTGGGGTGCTGATCTCGCAAATGTGCAAGGTGTGCGGGAGGCTTTGACATCCCTGGGTTTACTCCCAAGGTGCTCGGAGACAGTCCTGGCCTTGCAGAAAAGGGAGAGGATCTTCTCGGACTTAATCCGTTAAGGCAAAGGGCTGCTGGCCATTCGGGTGCCTAAGACGCTTCTACCTGAGACCAGAGAGTAAGTGCAAAAGTAGCGCTTGAATTGAAACAGTAGTGCGACCCGAAGACTCGTCCTTTGATAGACATCCGGTTAGAAACTCCAGGCAGACGTTATCCGTGTAAAAGGTTCAGTGGCTCAACCCATGAAAGAAAGTACAACCGGCTCCCACAGGTCCTTACCAGCCTGCGTGACTCGTCATAGAAAATGCAAATCCGAACTCTAACGGAAAACGAGACAGAATAACTCTTGATTCGCCACCTCTTCCAGAATCTTCCAGCTAATGATCTTAAAATACTGTCTGGAAGTTCTGAGGTAGATTGTCTACATTGTGAGAGGCTTGCTGGTCCCAGCCACCTGGTGCCATGTCTGCTTGTTTTCGGCGGATAAAACCTGATATTGTAAATTCAATACTATAAGGTCAAAGATGGAGGGCTGGAGCGATAGTCATCAGTTAGAGCACTGTCTGCTCTTCCAGAGGTTCATTCCCAGAACCCACAAGCGGCTCACAACCATCTTCCTTCAGTTCCTGGGAATGACATGCCCTCTTCTGGCCTCTGAGGGGACTGTACATAGGTGGGGCATAAAAGATCAATAAGTGCTACTACCATAAATGCTGCTTAAAAAGAGAAAAAAAAACAAAACCTGGTCGTGGAGCCTGGAAGTGGTGCAAGCCGTTAATCCCACCACTCCGGAAGCAGAGTCAGATGCATTTCTGAGTTCGAGGACAGCCTGGTCTACAGAATGAGTTCCAGTACAGCCTCTGCTACAAAGAGAAATCCTGTCTCAGATAGCTAGATGGGTATATACATACATACATACATACATACATATATACATAGATGCTTGCATGCATAGATACATACATGCATAGGTAGATACATACATACATATATACATAGATGCATGCATAGATACATACATGCATAGGTAGATACATACATAGATACATAGATAAAATCTATATAACAATGAAGCTGGGCGAGGTGACACACACCTGTAATCCCAGCACTCTGGGAGGCTGAAGAAGGTGGATCTCTGTGAGTTTGAGGCCAGCCTGATCTACAAAGTGAGCACAGGACAGCCAAGGCTACACGGAGAAACCCTGTCTCAAATAAAACTACATACATATATAAAAATATATTTATATACATTTCTATTATGATATATTTCTTTATATAAATATAGTTTATATATTTAATATATATTTCTATTATACAAATATATATTTATTTTTATATTATATAAGTATATTTCATATATTTATATAAATATATTTTTTATATATTTATATTCTTTCAGGCTGGACATGGTGTTTGAGACTAGCTTGGTATGTATAGCAAGTTCCAGGACAACCAAGATTACATAGAGAGACCTTGTCTCAAAAAAAAAAAAAAAGAAACAAGAACAAGAAGACAAGGTCTCTCCTAACTCAGTCTGATTTCCAATTCACTATGGACTGAAAGCTAGTCCTGGGCTCTTGATTCTCTGTCCTGACCTGCCAAATACTGGGATTACTGCAGCGTGCAACCATGCTTGTTTGGCAGGGTTGTGCGCGTGTGAATGTGGAAGGCAGACATCAGCTTCCAGGTGTCTTCCTCAGTTGCACTTCACCTTATTTTTTATTGTTACTTTATGTGAATGGGTGATTTGCCTGTGCCTGTGTATGCCTGTGCCTGAACCCTGTAGAGGACAGAAGAGGGTATTAATCCAGTTGCTAGCCATCATGTGGGGCTGTGAATAGAATCCACCTCTAAAACGTCTTGTAAAAGTAACCTTTATTCACCTGATGTAATTGTTGTCTCTGAGGCTTACTGCCTCTGTCTGCTAACCTAGCTCTAGTCCTGGAAGCTTCTAGACTCCATACAATCTAATCTAGGCCTAGAATGTTTTCAGCCTCTGAGACTTAATGCTGAATAAGCTCACCCTTTCTAGTTCTTTCTGAACTCTGGCTGGCTGGTTCAACTCAGCTATTCTGGCTCAAACTCCCCTCCAAGCTAATTGACTCAAATTAGCTTCTCTCAGCTTCTGACTGAATGCTCCAGTTGGCCTCACACTAACTCTAGTAATCTATTCTAATCTTCTGACTCATTCGCATTCTCTGGCTCATCTCTCTTCACCTGTGTCAGTCGAGCTTGTTCTCTCTTCAGTCTGTCTCTGTAAAACTCTCCCTGTAAAAAACTGCCGATGAGTTCCATGAACTGAACTGCCACTAACTCAGCTCCACTTGCACTGGCTCTCCATGAATTGACTAAACTGAACTTCCTGAACAGAACTCAGAAATCTGCATGTGTCTGTCTCCTAAGACCTGGGCTTTACATTATCTGAAACTTGCTCTACACCAGGCTGGCACTGAACTCAGAGATCTGCTTGGTCTGTCTGTAGTCCAGCGAGAGTAGCCATGTTGCTGGATTAAAATTCCTCTACAACAGCCAGTACTTTTAACCACAAAGCCATCCTCTAGAACCTTCACATTATTTATTTGAGAAAGGGTCTCTCATTGAACCTAGAGCTCACCAATTCAGTTAGACTGCTGGCCAGAAAGCTCCAAGGACAGGTCTAGTTTCTACCCTACTCCAGCACTGGGGATTACACATGGGAGCTGCAATGCCCAAAACTTTACCCAAGTGTTGAGGGGCCAAACTCAGGTCTTCTTACTTGTTTGGCAAGTACTTGACCAACGTAGCCATCTCCCCCAGAAAAAAAAACAAGGTGGTTTTTAAGGATGGAGAAATGGCTCAAAGGTTAAAAACACCGATTGCTCTTGCAGAGGACCCACATAAGTGGATCACAACCACACATTTCCAATTTCAGGAGATCTGAATCCCTCTTCAGACCTCCGTAGGTAGTAGGCTTGCGCATGGTGCAGAAGTACATACACCATACATGGGCGAAACACCGACATACAGCAACATAATCAAAGGTCTTGCTGTGTAGTTGATCTGGCCTGAAAGTGGAGTCTACTTTCCTGCTGCCACGATCTCTAGAGTGCTAGGATTACAGGTATATACAGGTATAGCTATAGATAACAGGTATACACCATATCTTACTTAACTCAAAGAGAGGTTTGGGGTTTTTGTTATTGTTGTTCTGGTGGTTTTGTTCTTGCTTTTGTTTTGTTTTCTGAGACAGGGTCTCACTATATAGCTCTGGCTGTCTTGGAACACACTATGTAAACAAGGCTGGACTTGAACTCACAAATATCTGCCTGCCTCTGCTAGGATTAAAGATGTTGTAGCCGGGCACGTTTGTGCACACCTTTAATCCCAGCACTCAGGGAGGCAGAGGTAGGCAGATCTCTGTGAGTTCAAGGCCAGCCTGGTCTACAAAATGAGTCCAGGATAGCAAGGCTACACACAGGGAAACCCTGTCTGAAAGAGAGAAAGAGAGAGCTACAAAGATGTTTTGACGGCTAAAGTTATGGTTTAAATTTAAATTACTATGCTTAAGAGATCTATAAAACAAAAGTGCCTCTAACCTGTAAGAACCATTTGCCCAAGAAAGATAAAACTGTAACGGAGGCTGGAGAAATGGCTCAGTGGTTAAGAGCACTAACTGCAGTTCCAAAGGACCCAGATTCAATTCCCAGCAACCACATTGCAGCTCACAACTGTCTGCAACTCCAGTCCCATGTATTCTGACACCTTCATGCCAAGGCACAAAGAATTAAATAAATTATTTTTAAAAAACCGTAAGTTCCACTTACCCAAGGACAGGTAAGTTTCTGGAATGTTGTTCATATAAGATAATAAGCCATGTATTTTCACTTCTGTAAACAAGGTTGGTTGCCTCAAATGCACACGATGAGCTTGATCACATATAGGTAGGAGGTATGTAGGCAGGAAGTACATCAGGAAGTATGCTTGCCTCCAAGTGGATGGAGGTGGAAAGCACATAGCCTTGTATGTTTTGCCTTTATAAGCACCAGACTAATGTAATTTGTGACCATTCTCTGGGAATCCTGGGTCCATCATCCTGGCTAGTATTTAATAAAGCGTGTTTCATATTGGCTCTAAAAAAAATTGTGGAAGTGGTTTTATTCTCATCTGGTGGGATTAACATTTTATGGAGGCCCCAAAGAGATCAGACCACCCATCCAAATTCTAAAGCTGAGTCTTCACTCTGGGATACTGAAGCTGAAGGCCCACCTTGGGAGTTGTACATTATGAGACATGTCAAGGCTCTAAGGTGTGCTTTCAGTTTCACAGACTATCAGAGTACACTGCCATGCTGAGAAAAGCAGCAAGCATCCACAGAGACCTCTTCTGGCAAGTTACACCGGTACTTTTGTGGAATCCCGATCTGGAGAGTGAAGGGTATTGACAGAACCCAGATATTCTCCCTTCCAGGGCAAAAAGTGATATGTTGCCTGCCCATCTCTTTCTGGTTGTTTAGAAAATTTTGTCTGTTTCTGTGTGCATATGGGTCCATGTTTTCTGGCGTGTTTGTAAGTTTTGTTGCAAATGTGGGTGCTGACACTAATATGGGTCAGGCTCAGTTGAATGTATGAATGATGGTGGCCACTGCATGTTGTTTCTGACTGGTCTGTTTTGAATGTATCTGTGTTGTGTTTATTGGTTTTGGTTTTGCTCTCTCTGCCTCTGTCAGCTGCCAGCCATCACTATTAACCCTGCTTTCCACAACTGCTTTTAATGGCCTGAGATCAGAATTTATCTCTGAGCTTTTAGGTCATTGAGTTCAGTTCAGCAGGGATTCAAATGTCTTTTGCATGTGGATAATACTAAAGTTGTTTTGCCCAGCAGTGGTGGTGCACGCCTTTAATCCCAGTACTTGGGAGGCAGAGGCAGGTGGTTCTCTGTGAGTTCAAAGCCAACCTGGTCTACAAAGTAAGTAACCAAGGCTACACAGAAAAACCCTGTCTTGAGAAAGAAGAACAAAAAACCGTATATCTAGGTTATCTTAAGGAATCATGTGGTTGACACCATCGTGGGATATAAGCAACATGTGGCTTGCTGCATCTTAGCCGCTGTCCCCCATTGGGGTGAGGTAGCCACAGAACTGTCAGCCATCTTTCCTAGGGTTAGAGAAGGTAGATGTCATGATCTCACCATCATCTTGATTGATAGCCACCAAACCAGGGAGGCAACAAGTCCCCAAGTTCTCAAGTGTTTTGAGTTAGGATGGATTTTTTTTTTAAAATAGTAATTCCTGTCCTGAAAAACAAAGTCTTAAGAACAAGGTTTATGAAAGATAGGATTTAAGAACAAAGCTTGTTTAATAAGATACTAAGACTGCACCTCTGTGTGTTCATATCCAAGGATATGCACCTCATGCTGGCTGAAAGGTTTTCCAGTGCCAGGGTATTTTGGCAATCAAGAGTCAAGGGATTCAACAAAGTCACAGCACACAATAAACCTCACACAAGAGATTTACTGGGGAGAAGAACAGAATGCTTCAGAGCAGAAACAGAGACAGCAGCAAGATTGGCAGAGAGTGCAGACTTTGTAGGGGTTTTTTGGAGCATGTGCAGTAATGAAGTAGTGGAAGAGTACAGGGCAGGTGGAAGCATTGCTTAGCTGTCAGTTCTGAGCCACTGTGGGGGATTTCCAAGGCCTCAGTTCGGGACAGGTGTTACCTGTTGCCCTACATTCCCCCCCCCCCACCTTTTAACTATTTATTTATGATTTATGATGTATACAATGTTCTGCTGGAGGTGTTACCCTGTTCTACATTCTCCCCCCATTATTATTATCAGATGGTTAGGGGCCACCATGTGGTTGCTGGGAATTGAACTCAGGACCATTTGGAAAAACAGCTAGTGCTCTTAACCTCTGAGCCATCTCTCCAGCCCCATTCTTGCTTTTTTTTTTTTTTTTTTTTTTTTTCTTTTTTTTTTAATCCACTATCGCTAACTAAGCCAGGGTCAGGAGGTGGGGCAACATTATTGTTAGACTACTTCTTCCTGTTTAGGGTGCCAAAGTCCTTGGGGCAAGCTTAATCTTCACCGTCAGTGTATTATGGATCATAGGCCTCTGGTTCTGTAGCTAGGGACTGATAATCCTGTAATAACAAGTGATTAAAGGTTTAGAAATCTTTGAATTTGTTGTTAAAGAAATCTGGACAAGGCCAGGTGTGGTGGCACACGTTTTAACCACAGCACACACCTTTAACCTGATTCTGATCCCTGTAAATTCAAAGTCAGCCTGATTTACAAAGTGAGTCCAAGACAGCCAAGACTAGACAACAAGTTTACTACAATTTTGCTACAATTTTACAAGTTTACAACAAGTTTGCTACAATTAGTGGGATTAAGAAAAGGAGGAGAAGGGGGTTAAGAAGAGCAATATCCACTTCCTTCTTGGGCTGTCAGCACTCCCCTGAGGCATTGAGCTATCCCTTCTGTTTTTAGATAGATCTGAAGTTGTCAGAACCTGCTTTTTCTATACCTGATCGGTTGACATAGAAGAAACATTCCTCCCTGAGGAAGAGGCAAAGGCCACCCTTTTCCACCATTAGTAGATGTAATCCTGGCTCATTAGCACAACAGCTACCAGTGAGTCTATTTGACCCTGGAGGTCTTGGATGAACTGTGAAGAAAACTGATGGTAGATCGTTAGGGAAGTGGTTAGTCCTGCTGTTCCAGCAGCAATGCCAGAGGTTATACCTAGGACTGTGAGAAGGGGTAGACAATGGTAAATCTGAGGCTAGTCTGCCATACCAAAGAGAGAAATATGGAAAAGATAAAGAGCAGTAGTGACATTTGTCTCCCAGCAGTGATGAGGGGTAATGAGCAGAGAGTTGATAAGGTCACAGGTGAAGCCACAAGTGTCAGTCAAGATCTTGATCTGGGAGGGATGCATAACTAGCATTCTCCAAAGTGGCCAGGCAGAGTGCAATGTAGTCGCTGACATGTGGAGGTTAAGGTCTGAAACGAGATGCAGTGGCCGTGAGGACAGATGGGATCAGTGTCATCCAAGAAGGGAGACATTAGAGGGGCAAGAACCTTTGAATGTTGAACGCATCTATTTTTTTCTCCACCTAGGTGTTGGAACAGTGGGGCGTATCTTTGTATTCTGATCATGTTCGCTGGGCGCCTGCTGAACAGGTCATAACACAGTTTGCCAGTGACAACCCCTCCTGTGGGTCTTATTGTAGAGACAGAGGATCCCTCCTGCATGTAAAGATAAGAGGGGGGCATCAGGATGGCCCAGATGCATCTCATGGTATCTGCAGGACCAACGTAGGCAACCTCTGTAAGCTTCTGGCTTCTTCTTACAGTAATTTTCCTTTTGGTCATAAAGAAAACAGCCATAGGGTGTAAGCCCCAGTAAAGGAGAGATGGACAAGAGAGTTCTGGGGAACTGAGTCAGCCTTTGACAGCCTGCTATGTATGGAGCAATTTCCTGAATTCTAAATTCCTATTAGAATGGGATGTTGCTTAGAGGTGGGGATTAAACAGTATAAGTAAGAGCTGCCCCAGACAAAGAGGGAGAGCAAGGCCCAATCCAGTGGAGTCAGCCATGGTCAACTGTGTGAGGCCTCATTCTTCTGAGGTGGAAGGCAATCTCCACGTCTTCTGGAGCTTAAGGGAGCAAGGGCCTATAGGAGTTGAAGTGTAAAGTGAAGAGTCATCCCACTGTTTCAGAATTTCGGGAGCAAAGGGCTTAAGACGTGAGAAGTGTTTCCAGGGGGGAAGCCCTCAAGTTTTGCAACAACAGGAGTGACAAGGATGACTTGGGAGGGTCTTTCCATTTGGGGGAGAGGGTTAGGGGTTACTGGACTGGGGGAAAGAGGACGAGCTCCCCAATACTAAAAGATGATGGACTGGAGGGGTCAGGCAACTGTGGTAGAGAGCGGTCAGTGAATGTCCCAAGCACATAGCACAGGTGTGTGAGCAGGGGCTAAACAGCTGAGGGGGGGAGGGGTGGAGGCCAAGGTTAGAGACCAGGAGTTAAGATCAGTCGCCTATACATGAGCTCAAGTGGTGAAACAGAGAGAGGCAGTTTGGGGAGGGCCCTTAGCCTAGAACAGTTAGGGGTAAAAGCTGTACCCAATTTAGGTGAAGTTCTTAAAAGCTTAGTAAGAATGTTCTGAGGGAATGATTGATTTGTTCCACCCTTCCCAAGGACTGGGTATGACATGGGCTATGAAAATGTCAAGGGATCTTGAGGGATTTGGAAAAAAGTTTGAGAGCTGTGAGAAGTAAACTCACAGCTGAAGGAAGATTGTGTCTCTGAAGCAAGGCATGGTCTCTCAGAGGCGAAGACCTGAGCATGTTTGACCCATTTTGTTGGTGGTGAATTCTCCCACCTACCCCGAAAAGACTCCATCAGAACCAGGAGGTTTTAGATTCATCCAACAGTGGCATGCAGGTAAAATCAGTCCCTGGGGGAGGTCCCCTGGCCTGGTGAGTGGGAAAATGGGAGCTATGATAGCTAGAGTTGGGTTTATAAGCCTGACAAATCTTGCAGGAGGCAGTAATGGTCTTTAAGGATAAATCTCTAGGGGGAGGCTGTAGATGGGCTTAAGAAAGTGGGACAAAGCCTGGCTACCTCGGTGAAAGCTGATGCAGGCAGGAGAGAACTTGTTGAGTATCTGGGAATAATAGCGAAGATACAGGTTGTAGTGTGAGGATGTCTCACTGTAAACTGAAAAAAAAGATCATGTAAGCTTCAGGGAGTCAAGGGAGTCATAAGACTTGGATCCACCTCTCACAGGCAAAATGGACTCCAGATAAGTATTGCCTAAGTATCCTCACCTGCCTCTTCCTGAGAGAGGGTCTCTCTCTCTCTCTCTCCCTCCCTAACTTCCCTCAAATACCATAACCATGGGCCTGAATGTTCCAAATGTAAGATTTTCCTTTAAGTTTCTAAATTTCAGCTTCTGTCCCTAGTCTACATCTGTCTCAGTAGATTTCCACTTGACTGAAAGACATCATTAAGGAATCAGCTATGCACTACAAACTTCTCCAAACAGCTGTGAGCCCTGAACTTGCTGAAAGCTGATGTGAACCAGTCCAGCTGATGTGAGTGCTCTGTGTCTCTTCACTTGGGTCAGCTAACCAGATGCTTCTGATGAAGGCCCCATTGCCCAAACCCCTCCTGGACTTAGCATTCCAGCCTTTCTGGGCCCTAGTAACAATGTTCTAATTTTAGCAGGAAGTAGTTACAGAAGAGAGTATGTCACCCCTCAATCTCTACAAAAGGCTAGAATGTTAGGTCAAAAAGAAACTTTCTGGCATAGGGACAAAATGGCTACCTGTAGTGCCTATTGGCATACCAGGAAAGATACCTGTTAAAACCACACAGACCAGTGCTGTAGCTAAGAACACTGTCTGCTCTTCTAGAGCCCTATGTTCAGTTTCCAACAACCACGTGTTGGCTCACAACCATCTATTCTAGGATGTGATACCCTCTTCTGGCTTTCAGATGTGCATGTGGATAGAACATTCATATAAATAAAATAAATAAATCTTTTTTTAAGAAGAAAACAGACAAACAAAAAAGTAAACAAAGCAAATAGACCCAGGTCTATCAACAGGTAGATTCATTAGCTGAGATATTCCTACCGTTTGGTAGGACACTTGACCTGCGCTATGCAGAATAAGGAGGTTATTGTGTGGCTTTAAAAGAAAATTGTTGTTTCTATAAAAAAAAAAAAAACGACTTGGGAATCATTAGAGATAATTTGGCTGAAATAACAAACAATATTATTTTCTGCAAAATAACATTGCAGAAAAAAAGGGAGACTAAGAAGAAATAAATGACTTCTTCCTGTTCTCATAGTGACTCTGATATCAGCCATTACAGAGCCTTTGGCCCTTCTGTTTCTGTTAATTACTATTGATCCTTGCATTATTAATGCCTTAACTAGGTGTATAAATTTTTATCTGGGTGCTATTAAGTTGATATGTTGAATTATTGTATTAGTAGAAGTTTTTCTAATACCCTGTCCTAGCCCCCAAATAATGACATGGAGATCTATTAGATTAGATGTATTCAACAAGCTTTAAGCTCTATAACTGGACAGATAATCATCTATTCTAGCCCAGTTTTGCTAATGTGGCTACCTCCCAGCCACCACGTGACCTTTTACTTGCCACCTCAGTCTTGCCTTGCTGGTGTTTTTTAAACAACAAAATTTTACAAACAAAATCTCAGTCATTCCATTTTACCAATAAAAACTTAGGAAAGAGATGTAGGGGTGAAGGCCTCCTTAGCTCAAAGAGGCCTAAATTTTCCTACTCACCCAAAGTCCCAGAGGAAACAGCTTTCCTAGTCAGCTCATGTTGAAGTAGGAAAAAGACCTTCCTCCTCCTTTTATGCTGTCCTGAATACCCTTGAACTCAATGTCTATCCTTTCTACTTCCTGTGTGTCTATCTGTCCTCTGGACTTCCTCTCATTCTCTATGGTTTTTTTTTTGTTTTTTGTTTTTTTTTTTTTTTTTCTCTACCTCTTGATTTAGGGTTAACTTTATTTAATCCTGTTTACAGAAAGCTGTTCCCCCTTTTTACCTAAATAAAAGACTTTTCCTCTAACATCAATAAACTATATACTTGGGGCTGGAGAGATGGCTCAGAGGTTAAGAGCACTGGCTGTTCTTCCAAAGGTTCTGAGTTCAAGTCCCAGAAACCATGTGGTGGTTCATAACCATCTACAGTGAGATCTGGTGTACAGGCAGAATGTTGTATAAATAATAAATAAATCTTAAAAAGTAAATAAACTATATACTATCTCGTAAAAATTACATTCACAGCCAGGCCCAGTGGCATATGGCTGTAATTCCAGCAGAGGCAGGCAGATCTCTGTGAGCTTGACAGCCAAGGCTACACAGAAAAATCCTGCCTCAAAATAAATAAATAAAGTAAGTAAGTAAAATAAAGCTTGCTTCAACTTTGGCTTACAAATTGTGGTAGTGGGGGGCTGGAGAGATGGCTCGGTGGTTAAGAACATTGGCTGCCCTTTCAGAGGACCTGGGTTTAATTCCCACCACTCACCCGGCAGCTCACAACTGTCTGTAATTCCAGTTCCAGGAGATCTGATGCCCTCACACAGACATACATGCAGTCAAAACATATATAAAATAAAAATAATTATTTTTTAAAAGGAAAAATACTTTAAAAAAAAAAAGAAATGCAAATCGCAGATTGTCAGTCTGACACTAACATTTAAACTCATGGGCTTGGACAAGATGACCAAGGAAGTAAAGGCAGACTATGATTTGAAGAACAATGTTCAAGCCCTGATGTACACTAGTGCTAAGTGGGTCTAGGGATGAAAAAAAGCAGTCACATAAAACTAAGTATTTTAAGGTTGGCCTTGAACTCACTATGAGGCCAAGAATGACCTTGGACTCCTGATCTTGCCTCTATCTGTCAAGTGCCAGGGTTACAAGCCTGTGCCTTCACACCCAGTTATGCAGCACAGAGGATTGAACCCAGGGCTTTGTGCACACTATGCAAACAGGCTGCTAACTGAACCACATCCCTAGGTCTGGAGTATATTTAAAGTAGTTTTGTTTGTTTGTTTTTGTTGTTTTTGTTTTTGCCCAGAATAAAGAAGAGCTGTTTCTTAAAGCTGACCCAGAAAAGCACCCTCACCTGGAATGAAGAGTATATCCCCAGGGTGGGGATTCACTTGAGCAGGTAAATCCTCACAGGAGAGGAACTGTCGGACAAGAGCACTGTCCTCTTGCCTTCCTCTTATTTAGGGGCATCTGGCTCCATATCCAAAGAAATAGCTAAAATAGTAAGAAATGCTCAAAGTAAGAATTTAATCAAACATAAAATATCAGAGAATAAATCAGGAGAGAATCAGATGATAAATGATCCATTAAGACTATGGGATAGGGCTGGAGAAATGGCTCAGAGGTTGAGAACACTGCTTGCTCTTCCTGAGTTCAATTCCCAGCAACCATCTATGAGATCTGGTGCCCTCTTCTGGTGTTCAGGTGAACATGCAGGCAGAACATTGTATAAATAATAAAATAAATAAATCTTAAGAAAAACTATGGAATAATTTTTCCAGCAGAACAAGAAAACAGGCTGTCTTACCAATGCTACAAGGTGATAAAGAAAGGAAAGAAAGCCCAGGTGTGTTAGTGCATGTCTGCCTTTGATCCCAGTACAGAGGCAGGTGGATCTCTGGGTTCAAGGCCAGCCTGGTGTACAAAGAACAGCCAGACAATCAGGGCTATTACCCACAGAAACCCTGTCTCAAAAAACCAAACCATCCCCAAGGAAGGAAGGAAGGAAGGAAGGAAGGAAGGAAGGAAGGAAGGAAGGAGGGAGGGTAGGAAGGAAGGAAGGAAGGAAAGAAGCTCTCTTCCAAATCTGAGGGAAGGAGGAGGTGAGCACAGTGGCTCACAGACACCTGCTGCCAAGCCTGACTACCTGAGTCCAACCCTCTGGTCCCATGTGGTCAGAGGAGAAAATTAACTGCCTCAGGTTGTCTTCTGACTTCTGCACATGCATCTGAGCTAACTTCCTTCCTCTCTTGCTGCTCTTTCCCTCCCCTTCCCTCTCTTGATCTCAGAAATGAATGTAATAAAATGGGGACCGCAGAGATGGATTGGTGGGTAAGAGCACTTCTTGCTCTTCCAGAGAACTCTTGTTCGGTTCTAGCACTCACAGCAGCCTGGAACTCCAGGTCCAGGTCTCACAGTTTTCTTCTGGCCTCCAGTGGCACCTACAGATGCCCTTTTCTAGTATATGGTAGTACCTGCAAAGATATGGTATATATCCATACACATCGTCATAAAACATTTTTAAATCTTTTAGGCTGGGTGTGGTGGCACACACCTTTGACCCCAGCACTGGGAAGTAAAGGCAGGTGGATCTCTAGTTTGAAGCTAGCCTGGTATACATTGTGATTTTAAGAAAACCAGAGCTATATAGTGAGACTCTGTCTCAAAACAACAACAACAATAATAAATAAATAAATGAAATTTAAATCCCAAGGAAGGGAGCTGGGGTTGCAGCCCAGGGCCAGAGCACTTGTGTAACCTGTATGAGGTCCAAGGTACTAAAGATGCTGAGCCATTGTTTACTCAAGTCGTACACCTCAAGTTCTGAAGCCCCTGTAAAACCATGAAAGAATAGAAGTTTGGGGTTAAGAACAATACATCATGTATTTGCTTTGGTTCTTACTATTATGGAGAGACCCATAGGGTCCATGAAAATCACAAGCCCACATGAAACAGCCCACATAAAGCTGAGGCTTTATTTTTAATTCATTATTTGTATGTGTGTATAAGTTTTGGGAGAGTGCACGGCAAGGCAAGTCAAGTGCTTTTCCCTAATGACCCACCTTGTCAAGATAAAGCTGAGACTTTAAGGAGCAGATATCCTAGAGAGCAAGAGGTGCTGTGGTGTTTCTGTCATCACAAGCGGCTTCTCAGAGGCAGCCAAGTCACCTATCGGGAGTTCTCTTCTTGCCTCATGGTGCTGGGGGAGGGAAGGGTGGTCACAACACTCTACCACTGAGCTACACGTCCAGCCCCACTTTCTCCAGTTAGGCGTGAGTCAGAATCTCGATATTTGGTCCTAACTGGCCTGGAACTCGGTAAGTAGAGCCAGACTGACCTTAATTTTTCAGTAATCCTTTCTTTGCCTCCCAAGTGCTGGGATTATAAGCATGAGCCATTCATTATGACTGGACTTTTTAAAAGAACATGCTATGTAGCGCTAGCTGCCCTCTACCTTGTGACAATTTTGCCCCACTCTCCAAATTGCTGAGATTACAGGTGTATAGCACCATGCCTGGATCAATTTTTATTAGTATCCTAAAAGAGCCAGGGCTGATTTCTTTGTAATTTCACTAGCAAAAAAAGTGAGCTATAGGTAAAGTTTATCCCAATATTCAAATAAAAATCAAAACATAGATTCAAACAGTTTTTTTGTTTATTTTTGTTTGTTTGTTTTTGAGACAGGGTTTCTCTGTATAGCCCCAGCTGTCCTGGAACTCGATCTATACACCAAGCTGGCCTCAAACTCACAGTGATTTATTTGCCTCCTGAGTCCTGGACAAAAGGTGTGCACCCTCACTGCCTGGCAGAAACACTGATTTTTTTCCAGGGAGTCTGACAGGCCTGGAACCCACAATTCTCTTGCCCCCGCCTTCTGCATACTGTACTTATAGGTCTGTCCCTCGCCTCATGCTTCATGCCAGACAATCAAGTCTGAGAAACAACTTTGTGATGTCTTAAGTGAAGCCTGAAAGTTCAAGCCTTCCTTGGCTACAGACCGAGTTCAAAGGCAGACTGGGTAACTTAGTGAGAGTCTCAAAACGAGTTGGCTCTACTTCACCTTCATTATACAAAGTAATGTTATTAATATATTTTAAGATAAACGGTTGCAATCTAAGTTCTGGGGTGTTTTTGTTTTTGGGGTTTTTTGTTTTTTTGAGAAAGGACTTCATTATGTAGTCCTGATTGCCTGGAACTCTCTTTGTAGAAAGGCTGGCCTGGGACTCACAGACATGCACCTGCCTGTGCACAGGAGAAAAAAATTCCACCCATTGCAGTGGTGTCCTTGTACGATTTAGGAGGTAGAAACAGGAGGATTGGGCATGCAGGCCAGCCTGGGCTACATGAAACTTGTCTTCAAACAAACAAACAAACAAACAAACAAGATGTTTTAGCAAGTAGCCATAGTGGCTTGCTTCTAAGAGTGTTCTAAGCACAAATCTTAGATGTATGGCCACCTACTTATCCAAGTAGAGAGTATTCTGTGAATACAGTACTTAGAGTGAAGACGGGGGAAAGAAATGACTCAGTTGGTAAGTGCTCATGGGTAAAGGACTTTTCACGCAAGCACAAGCAACACCTGTGTAAAAGCCAAGCACATTGTTGGGGATCTTCAGCTCCAGTGCAGGTGCAGACAGGTGGGTCCCTGGAGATCACTGGGCAGGCGGGTATAGTCAATCCGTGAGCCCCAGGCTTGCTGAGAGGTCCTGTCTCAAGCAGTAAGGTGGGAAAGGGTCAAGAAGACAGCTGTCCTAGTTTCCTTTCCGCTATAAGACATTCTGACAGAAAGCAAATTAGCGCCGAAAGGGTTTATTTCAGCTTACAGGTTACGGTTGATCCAAGAGGGGGGTCAGAGCAGGAACTCGGCAGGAACTTGTGGAGACTTGGAGAAGCTCCACTTCTCTTACCCTTTGTTCCAAGTGAAGGAGCTCTTTCCGACATGGGAACATGCAAAGTCCTAATAACCCTATGCAAACTATCTCCAGTAAAAGGTCACAGCTTTGTCACCATGTCAATCACACATAGGGTTGTGGAGACGGGTTCTAAACCTCACGGAAGAAAGATCCAGAGACACAGATCTCCCCAACCTCTGGATAGGACTGAATGAGACACAGGAGACAGACCATTTACAGGGGCTTGTGGAACAGCAAGGGGAAATCAGAGGTTTCCGACTGTGTCCTTCATCCCAGAACTATTAGGATAATTAACGATCAAGCTACAAAAAAAAAAAAAAAAGAGTGAGAGAGAGAGCAGATTGCTTCAGAGAAACTATGAATGCACTATTGTCATTCCCTGATTTTGCTACTTCAAACTATTTTCCAAAAATAATGGCTTCTGGCAAAACTTGTTTTCCTGTTTTTATTACTTTGTGTCTAGGAAATTACAAGCAGTGGTTCCTTGCCCTTAGAAATCACCCGGGAGCTTTTAAAAGTAAATCCGATGGCTAGTTCTCCACATTCATCCAATTAAGTAAAAATCTCTAGGGGTGGTGTCCAGGCATTAATGTTTTTTAAAAGCTCCCCAGGTCAGTCTTTGCAAAGCGTTGAGAGCTATGCCTTCTAGAGAGCCTTATTCTAATAAACTGGGACTAGGCTTAAGAGGTGTTTTTTAAGCAACAATTTGTGAGCCTTTTCAATAGGTCCACGTCCTTTACAGTCAGTGTGGCTGGGCTCACTAATGGCATTTATATAGCTCCCTAAACTTATATTGTCCTTCCACGATCAGTGGAGAATTACTGACATGTTTCCCGTTCCTGAGAGTAAACCTCTAGTGGACTTTTTCGGGCAAGGGCTGAGGACTCGGAAGAAGGCGGCGCCAGGTGAGGCAGCCGGGGACCAGAGTCAGATCCCGCCTCTGGCTCTGCCGGGCTCCGCTCCCGCAGTGCTTTAGGCTGCGGAGAGCTACGAACTACATTTCCCATAATGCACCCAGGGACGGGCTGGGGCTGGACAAGCGTCTGGAACCGGGCCTCCGCCACTACAGGCCGGTGAAAGCTGTCTTCCTGCGCCGGTGGCCGGTTGAGGGTCAGCAGGAGAGATCGGTTCCTCCACTGTGGCCATGTCTGTGTCCTCCTGGGGCGCTAGCCCCGCGAAGTTGCACCTTAAGGCCAGGCACGACTGGACACTCATATCCCCCCGGGGGTCTGGCCGAGGGCAGTGACTGGCACCCTCGGTAGGTCCTGTGTTCCCCTAAGAAACAGGTGAGTTCGACTGCCAACCCACGTGGCCTGGGGGCGGCGAGAGGCGGGCAAGCTGTCATCTTTAGAGGGGGGGGCTTGAAAACTGGGGGGGGGGGGGTCCCGGCCATCTACTGCCCCGATAGGAGTACTGCGTCTCTTTGGGGTCCTTCAGCTGGCTGGTCCCAGATGGGCAATACTAAAGATGAGAAGAGACCTCTTCCACTGGCTGGGAGGGCAGTGTCTCACAGGCAGCTGGATAAGACACCAACTTACACTTCGGACATATTCGGCCCCCAGAGTTCTCTTAAAAGGCGACAGAGGGGCGGTGGAGCCAGGCAGTTCATTGGAAGGGTCCCGGGCTTGGGATTTGTTCTTAAAGGCGCCCTGGCTCAGATAACTAGGTTGCCCTTACACTAGGTGAGCCAACCCTTTCTAGTCTGGAGTTTGCTTAGGAAACGTGAGCAGCCTTTGTCAGGAAGGGGAGTGGCCTCCGGAGGTGACCAGGATCAGGCTAGGCTGAGTGTAGTAGAGTGGGCATCCTGCTGAAGCAGCCACAGCACAGCCTCAACTGACTGAGCCCTGTCTGTCATCCATTCTGCATCGTCCTCCCAGACAGACCAAAGGAGTCAAGACCAAAGGGGAAGCACCATCGGAGCAGGAACGACCAAGGTGGTTCAGAGCCAGTAAGGAGGGGCTTTAGAGCCAGTAAGGAGGGGCTTTTGCGAGACCCTCCCCTCTCAGGAGCCATCTGGCGGAGGGATGGAGGTTAGAAGGAGGGATAACACCAGTCTGTTTGGCGACTTACCTCACAGGCTCTGCTCACAGGAAAAGTTGCATACCCCGGGGGAACTCAGAAGGGCTGCTTACAGCAGAGTTCCTGTGGAGACTTCAGGGACTGGTCTGAGATCCCTCCTTTGCCCAACTGCTTCCAGGCCAGTTTCCCTGGAGCATGAGCTGCAAAAGCTCCCATGGAGGTGGGCTTTTTACCTGATACCCTACTTTAACACACCTCCCAGCCTGAGCGGGTGGGTATCCAGAAAGCTGTTCGCTTCACCGGGCCTTCTGGAACCCCAGACTGACCTTGGATAGGATAAAGATGCTATATGATCTCACAAGCTGAGGAACTGTTGTGAAAAGAAAAGAAAAAGCGTCTGCTAGCTCTAGACAGCCGACCTGCTCCCTCTCCCATGCAGGTACCATGCTGGGTAGGCTCTGAAACACCGGGATCATTTAACCCTGAGGCACAGAAGGCACCCTGAGGGAGTGGGCCCTCGGAGCAGAGAACTTATTTGAATCTTGACGCCAGAAGTACAAGGCCACAGAGGGGGGCACTGTGCGGACCTAGGAGGTCAGCAAAGTTGGGAGAGAGATCTAGGAGCAACAGAGAGCTGGCGACCCGTGTCTGCACCTGCAGAGCCAGTGAATGGCCAGTTTGCCCGGGACTCAGGCTGAGGCCCACGGGTGGCTCTTGGAACTCACCTGGCCTCCTAAGGTCAGATGTGTTCCATCAGGTCGTTCATCATTCCCCGGCTCACTGAGCAAACTCTCCAAGGATGGATTTGCGGGACGGAGAACGCTGGATCTGTGTGTGAATGCAATCTGGAATGCACAGCGTGCTTGTAGGAGCAGCTGAGTATGTGATCTATCTACTCTATACAGCCAGATCACATTTATTGTCTCATTTAATCTTGCCACCCCATAAATCAGTAGGGCTGTTGGTCAGATATCTCCATTCCATACCATCTTATAAATGAGGAAACAGACCAGTATAACCAGTTCCTCTAACTACAGAGCTGCTCCCCCCCCCCCCAGCTCCTCCTTCCCAACACTTGATTACTTCCAAAGAAAGCTGTCTCCACGGGCAAGAGTTTTCTTGCCTGATGCCAGGTGCACTTGAACTGGGCCTTTTGCACAGACCTTTCATTTTCTCTCTCTTCCAAAGATATTCGTATTTAAATGTTGGTTTAATTCCTTATTCCTACATCTCTGCTGTGGCAGGCCGCAGGGTGACCTTCAGCCTAGAGAAAACTTCAAGGTGAGCAGGTATACTGGTAGAAGGTCTCTCTGATAAGGAGCTCCAGCAGCAGCATGGAGGGAGGGAATGAGTCATCTACCGGCCTAGGAAGGGATAGAAATGACTTAGGATGTGGGTAGAGTAAGGTCAAAGGTCAAGGGAAGAGGAGTTCAGGATAAGCTGAGCTGATGTAGAAAAGGGGGTGGGAAGAAAGGGCAGAAGATAAGCTCAGAGAAAAAGAGAAGGTTGACTTTCTAGTTGAGGGAGGTGGAATCATAGAGTTAGTTGTGAGCAGAGGAATGAGGTGACCTGCCCCACCTTACAAGAGGCTCACCTTGAATGCAAAGACGGAAGTGGTGGCACGAATCCGGATTGGTTAGGAAACTGCGGCAATAATTTACTGGAGGGGCCTGGAGAGGTGGCTCAGGGGTTAAGAGCATTGGCTGTTCTTCCAATTCCCAGCAACCACGTGGTGGCTCCTAACCATCTATAATAAGATCTGGTGCTCTCTCCTGGTCGGCAGGCGCAATTGCAGGTGATTATCATGGAACCATTAAGGAATGGTCAACAGCTGAGCCAGGTGGGGTGAGTGTAGCGCCTTTAATCCCAGCACTCGGGAGGATCTCTGAGTCAAAAGCCGACCTTGACCACAGAGTTCCAGGGCAGCCAGGGCTACACAGAGAAACCCTGTCTTGAAAACAAACAAACAAAATGAAAGAAAGACTCAACTACTGGATGTAGTCATTTACCATTGGTAAGTCATTCTGTGAGAGGTGGACATTCTGTCAGGAACCACCACTTACTGTCTCATTTCCATTATTATTTACTCTTTTTTTAAGTTTTGTTTTTGTTTTTTGTTTGTTTGTTTGTTTGTTTTTTGAGACAAGATTTCTCTGTGTTGTCCTGGCTGTGCTGAACTTGATCTGTAGATCAGGCTGGCCTTGAACTCCCGAATTCTAGGATTAAAGGTGTGTGCCACCACTCCCAGCCACTTTTAGATTTAAATTTTATTTATTTTAATTATGTGCATGTGAGTGCAGTACCCACAGAGGCCAGAAGAGGGCATCGGATCCGCTGGAGCCAGAGTTACCGGCAGTTGGATCTGCCTAACCCCAGTGCTGGGAAATCAAGCTTATGTCTTGTCTACAATTAAGTCTTTGCTCTGATCTAAACTGCTGAGCAACCTCTCTAGCCCCTGTTTGCTTGTTGTTTGTTTGTGACAGAGTCTCATGTGCCCCAGGTTGTCTTCAAAGTAATATATAGTTGAGGAAATTGAACTTGTGATCCTCTCGCCTCCCTCTCCCTCACGTATAGCTGAGATTATAGGCATGTGTGTCACCTGTTTATTTGAAGACTTAGCTTTTATTTGTATATATGAGTGTGTGTGTGTGTGTGTGTGTGTGTGTGTGTGTGTGTGTGTGTATGGGTGCCTGAGGAGGACAAAAGAGGGCATTGGGTCCCCTGGGAGCTGGAATTCTGTGCTGTTGCAAACCGCCCAGCATGGACCCTGGGAAATGAACCACAGTCCTCTGCAAAAGCATCAGAAAGATTCTTTGCCACCAGGTCATCGCTCCAGCCCTACCTGCGGTGTTTTTGTATACATGTGTGTATATGTACATACATGTGTGAGTGTGCATGGGGAGGCCACAGGTCAACTTAAAATCTTATTCCTTGGGGCTGGAGAGATGGCTCAGTGGTTAAAAGCACTGTCTGCTCTTCCAAAGGACCTGGGTTCAATTTCCCAGCACCCACATGGCAGCTCACAACTGTCTGTACTGCCAATTCCAAGGGATCTGACACCCTCACACATGTCAAAATGCATGTCAAATACAATGAAATAAATTATTTTTAAAAAATGTTATCCCTTAGGTGTTGTCCACCTTGATTGTTTGTTTTTAAACTTTTTTTTTTTATTTGGGGTGGGGGCTATGTGAAAGTTTGAGACAGAGTTTCTTCGAGTAGCTCTGGCTGCCCTGGAATTTGCTCTGTAGACCTAGTGCAGGGATTAAATCGGTGTACCACCACAGCGTAGCCCAACCTTCGTTTTTTGAGGCAGAGTCTCTCATTGGTCCGGAACTCATCTTGCAAGGCTGGTTTGGCCTTAGTGAGCCCGAGGGGTCTGCCTGTCTCCACTTCTCCACCACGCCCAGCTTTTTTACAGGAGTTCTCAGGATTCAACTTGGTCCTCATGCTTACAAGACAAGCATTTAGCAACTGGGCTATCACCCCAGTCCTGTACATGGTTCTATACAGTGCAGCATTCGAATGCAGAGCTGTATGCATTACAGGCAAGCACTCTACCAACTGATGTTACACCGCTAGCCCCATGGCAGCTAGCCTAGGTAGCTAGGCTGGCCTGAAATCCACTGTGCAGTTCTGAATGGCCAGCCTCATGGCTGGTGATGACATTCTTGTCTCAGCCCTTTGAAGTGCCTGGATTGCCATAAGCACCACCACAACAGCCTTTGCCCTCTTTATACTTTATCTCTTTCTTTTTTTATTTTTATTTTTAGAGGTAAGTCCTCAGGTATCCCAAGCTGCTGCCTGTCCCTCTAAGAATTACAGGTGTCACCATGTCATATTTTGAAGATCAAATTGAGCTACTCCCCCCATTCTCTACCCCTCCATCCCCTTTACACCCCCCCTCCCCTACTATTTGTTTCTTTCTTTCTTTCTTTTGGAGATAAGGTCTAACTCTGTAGCTCAAATTAGCCTCATTCTTTCAGCAATCTTCCTGCATTGGCCTCCCAAGTTCTGGGTTTATAGGCCTAAGCCACATGGACTTTTTTTTTTTTTTTTTTTGACAGCACCTGATGTAGACCAAGCTGACATCAAACTCACTGTGTTAGCTAAAGACACCCTTGAACTCCTGACCCCTCTGCCTTCATCTCCAGAGTACTGGGATTTCAGGCATGCACTGCCAGTTTATGTGGTATCTTTGGCTGTCCTGGAGACCACTCTGTGGACCAGGCTGGTCTCAAACTCAGAGATCCATCTGCTTTTGCCTCCCAAGTGCTGGAATCAAAGGCTTGTCCTACTACCATCCAGCTTTTTTTTTGGGAGGGGGGGGCATATTATTTTCAATAGGAAAATTAATACTAATAAATTATAGTATTGGGAAATAAGATGTTTAAGGCATTTCCTCGTCAATCTTGCTTTTCCTTTTATATTTTTGTTATTGTTTCTGTGTGTGTGTGTGTGTGTGTGTGTGTGTGTGTGTGTGTGTTCATGCTGGCACAAGTCCACATGGAGACCAGAGGCCAACCTTCAGAGTCATTCTCAGGAAAACTGTTAACCTCCTATGAAATAGGACCTCTCATCAGCCTAGAACTCACCAATAGGCTATTAGCTGGCTAGCAAGCAAGAGGCATGCTCTCGTCCCTGCCTCCACAGCACTGGGATTATAAGATTATAAGATGCTGGCACCAAACCCAGCATCTTCACATTGGTTCTGGGGTTGGAATTCATGTTTTCTTGTTTTCAAGGCAAACCCTTCACTCACTGAGCCACCCCTGACATCCCTGTCGGTTTGGGGTTTTTTAAATAATTAATTAATTTTATTATTTTGGGGGTTTTTTTTGTGTGTGTGTGATAGGGTTTCTCTGTGTAGCCCTAGCTGTTCTGGTACTCTGTAAACCAGGCTGGCCTCAAACTCACAGCGATCACCTGCCTTTGCCTCCCAAGTGATGGGATTAAAGGGGTGTGCTACTACTGCCCAGCTGGTTTGGTTATTGTAAGATTTATTTTTATTATTTTTGTGTATATGTCTGCATAAATGTATGTCATTCGTGTGTGTGCCTGTGGAGGCCAGAAGACATCCATTTTCTGGAGAGGGAGTTATATGCAGTTGTAGGCCTAACATGGGACTGAGGACCAAACTTGGATTTTCTAGAACAATAAATATTTTTAACTGCTGAGCCATCTTTCTAACCACCCTTCCTGCTAGTTTAGTTTTGTTGTTGTTGTTGTTTTGTTTGTTGTTTTTGAGAGAAGGTCTCATTTAGGCACTACAGGACTTGATACTTGCTTTGTAGCTTAGAATGACCTTGAACTCCAGAGCCTCTGGCTCTGCCTCTCCAGAGCTAGAATTTTGGGTATGTGCCACCACACCTGGCAAGAAACATTCTTTAAAGAGATGATAGATTGAGAGCTGTTCTGGGACATAAAGCCTTATGATAACAAACTAGACAGTTACATGTGTACACCTGTAAATCAGGAGAAAGATGAGGGCTAGAAATAAAGTTGGATCCATTAATGTGTAGAGGTAATTTATGAGACTGAAATAAGATCCCTAAGGCAGAGAAAACCAAGTACTGAGATTTGGGCCCCTCCAATAAGAATAGTAGAAGAGGCTGCAGAGATGGCTCAGAGGTTAAGAGCGTTGGGTTCAATACCCAGAGACCACATGTGGTTCACAACCCTCTGTAATGAGATCTGGTGCCCTCTGCTGGTGTGAGGGCTTACATGCAGGCAGAACACTATTAAAAAAAAGAAAGAAAGAAAGCGCTCAGATGGGAAGTTCATGAGGTCAGGAGGAGAACCAAGAAAGGAGAGTGTCATACTAGAAGCCAAGAGTTGAAAGTGCTTCAGGGGAGAAAAAAATAAGCCAATGTTACCAGTGGCATAAACCTGAAATCCTAGTACTTGGGAGGACAGACTGGTCCTCAAGTTCAAATCCAGACTGTACTACATAGTGAACCTCAGAACAGTAGAGCAGCCTTAGCCACAAAGTGAGACACTGTCTTAAAAAAAAAAAAAAACCAAAGAAGATAGGACAAGGGCTGGAAAAGAGGGGGGAGGGAAACAGAGGAGGGGGAGAGAGGAGAGCATCTCAGGGCATCTTTCCATTCAGGGATGAGGTGAGTTGATCTGGTAGAATAACGTGAGGGATTCTAGGGAACAGAAATGGAGATGCTGTGGCAGCCTCACAGCTTAGTAGTTGTATGCAGACTCTCCACGTTTGCCAACCCCTTTAGCTATGGCACTAACTCTAGGCAGCTCTGCCTCTGCAGTATTTCAAAGCTTCTACTTAATCTACTTTCCCGCATGTGGAAGGCAGCGTTCTGAAATAGCAGAGCTATAAGATGCTAGTAGAATGGACTGCTGCCTGGCACGAGCTATTACCAGAGACGGGAGAGATCGCTCGGTCACTGAGTGTTTTCTCAAAACCTCGAGGACTGGAGTTGAGATCCAGCATACACATAACAAGCCAGGCACCTCATAACATCCTGCAACTCCAAGAGACACAGAGAGGAGGATTGCTTAAGCTTGCTGCTTTCCAGATTAGCTGAGAAAATGTGAGACACCTGATGATCTCTTCTGCCTCCCAACCTGCACAAAGGCACACACAGCTACACACACATATAGACGATGCACACATCACATACACAGGAATTGATCATGCTGATGTATCGGGTAGTGCATCTTACTCCTTTGCCCTTCTTGATGCCTTTTTTTTTTTAACCTCCTAGGACAGTCCTTAAGATGGCTGCTGACATGCATAGGAAGAGAAGCCAAGAATGCCCTGATGGCACGTTGGCCCCTTCCAATGGCCAAAGTGTGGAGAGAGCTGAGAGCCCCACGCCAGGACTGACTCAGGGAACAGAGCCAGGTATGGGTAGAGTGCATTCTCCAGCCGGAGTCTAGAACAGCCAAGCCTATGCACAGAGGATCTGTGATCACTGTCTCCTTCCTACACACTCGTACATTTGCTCAGTCACTCGTTAAGTATTTGTCACATGCTGGGGATACTGCAGAGAGTGGGGCTCAGTTTGTTTACATTTTACCTTTCCTACCATTTCCCATTGTACCAGCCGAGACAGCTGTGAGAACCTGTCATAAGAAAAACATGTCCCTCTTCTGGCACATAGACATACATGCAGGCAAAACACCAATGCACATAAAATAAAGGTAAATAAGAAATCTTTCTCTTTTTAGGAGGGGAGTGGTGATTCGAGACAGGGTTTCTCTGTGTAGCCCTTGCTGTTCTAGAACTTTCTGTGTAAACCAGGCTGGCCTTGAATTCACAGAGATGCCTATGGCTTCTAAGTGCACTAATTAAAGATGTACACCACAACCACCAGGCTAAAATAGCTTCTTTTTTTTTTTTAAAGATTATTTATTATGTATGCAGTGTTCTGCCTGTATTTATGCCTGTGTGCCAGATCTCATTATAGATGGTTGTAAGCCATCATATGGTTGCTGGGAATTGAACTCAGGACCTTAGAAGAGCAGCCATCTCTCTTAACCCCTGAGCCATCTCTTCAGCTCCTAAGATATCTTCTACTAAAAACTCAAACTGTGTTTCCAAAGCAAAAGAAGAGCTGGGCATGATGGTGTAAGCTGTAGTCCCAGCACCTGTGGGCTGAGGCAGGATTGGGGTGAGTTCCTGGCTGGCCGGGGGCTGAGCAATGAATATGAGGGTAGCCGCTTCCATATCAAGACCATAGCTCCAAAACAAGGAAACAAAGTGGGGGCAGGGCTTTCACCCACTAGTCAAATACTTACCTAGCATGCCCCATGAAAAGATAGGTAGATAGGTAAGAGTAACAGAAAACCGACATGGTCCCTGTCCCGGAGGAGCCACAAGCCAGTAGTGGTCAGGGGCTCTGGCCACCCCTCCCCCACGAATAGAGAAGGTGAATAACTAAGTTCATGCTCTCGGGGGATGCCACTGTGGTGACCGTGAACTGCTCAGTGTTCCAAAGGAAATCCACTCGAGACAAATGATCGTGTCTGGGGTTGAAGGTCAGGTTCGTAACTAACTACATCTGTCCTTCAAGCTGAGGTGTGGCAAGTACTTGCCCACACGAGGGGATGGTGCTGCCTTCCAGGTAGACAGCAGGTGCAGAGTTCCTGAGGTGAGTGTGAGTAAGGGCTGAGGGGTCCAACGCACAGGTGGAGAAAGGCCAGTGTGTTGGGAATGGACAAGGGCTAAGCTGTCCAGTTTTCAGAGGTAGGCAGATACTGATTTCCATTGCTGCCACGAGACCAAGGGCCCCTAAGTTGTAGATTAGCATGGTCCCTGGCAGACAGTGGTAGGAGGAGTAGCTTGGCCCCATAAAGAGCCGCGGTGACCTGCTAGGCACGTCCTTGGTGAGTGTCTTCCAGCAGCTGCCTCTCTAAGGGCCAGTGCTTTCGGTCTGCAGGTGCTGGGCAGGAGGGTGCCATGTTTGTCCACGCACGTTCCTATGAAGACCTGACAGAATTAGAAGACGGGGACACTTCTGGGGACAGCCCCAAAGAGTATGCTGGGAGTCCCCCGCCACTGCCTACAGACATGCGCCAGATCAGCCAGGACTTCAGCGAGCTAAGCACCCAGCTGACAGGTGTGGCCCGGGACCTGCAGGAGGAGATGCTGCCGGGAAGCTCTGAAGACTGGCCCGAGCCCCAGGAGGCAGCTGGCCAACCAGCCTCAGAGCCCTCCCAGGAGGGCACAGCTGAAGATGAGGAGGATGCCACCGAGGCATGGCGCCTCCACCAGAAGCACGTGTTTGTACTGAGTGAGGCAGGGAAGCCCGTGTATTCCCGCTATGGGTCTGAGGAAGCGCTTTCCAGCACTATGGGTGTCATGGTTGCCCTGGTGTCCTTCCTGGAGGCAGACAAGAATGCCATCCGCTCCATCCATGCAGGTGAGCCACCTGAAGAGGGCTGTGGGCAAGGCTGCAGTGGCAGGGTTTAATCAAACCAGCTTTTAGACACGGACGCACACACATGCACACACGAGCACTCTTAGAAAGCTGGGTTGTGTTGTTACTCACGCTTTTACTGACATAGGATAACCAGACAGGCCTCCTGAGGTGGTGGGGCTGTGGTGAGAGCTAAAGGCCGTTCTGACAGGAGTCTTGCCATTAGAAAGGATAAAAGCCTCCGGGAGCAGTAACAAAAATATGAATAAAAAATATATATATATATATATATATATATATATATATATATATATATATATATATATATATATAAAAGCAGTCAACCCCAGATCCCTTGTTAATTGAGTTAGCATTTACCGTAATATGTGCTTTCTTGAGCTGGATCTGGTAATGTGTATCTACCTGTAAATTCCAGCACTTGGGAGGTGGGGCAGGGGACTCAGCCTCAGCTGGATTAGCCGGTCCCGGGCCAACCTGGGCTACTTGAGACGCTCTCAAAAAGCAAACAAAGAATGTATTTTCCGGAAGAGCTTCTTTTCTCGTGAGTCAGTGTGTGAAACAAATGGCAGGAAGTGAGGTGACCGGCTGACCACACCAATGAGCCCCTGCAGAGTTCAGAGCTCCCAGCAAGAAAAGCTTGGAGAGTGAAGCTTTGTGCCCACTGGGAAAGGCTATCCGGGAGGGCTTCTGGGAGGAGGGCTGAAGCTGACCCCCTCCCCACACCCTCAGATGGATACAAGGTAGTATTCGTGCGCCGGAGCCCTCTGGTGCTGGTGGCGGTGGCCCGCACGCGACAGTCGGCCCAGGAGCTGGCGCAGGAGCTCCTGTACATCTACTATCAGATCCTGAGCCTCCTCACCGGCGCGCAGCTGAGCCACATCTTCCAGCAGAAGCAGAACTACGACCTGCGGCGCCTGCTCTCGGGCTCGGAGCGAATCACCGATAACCTGCTGCAGCTGATGGCTCGAGACCCCAGTTTCCTGATGGGTGCGGCGCGGTGCCTGCCCTTGGCCGCGGCGGTGCGGGACACGGTGAGTGCCAGCCTGCAGCAGGCGCGCGCTCGCAGCCTGGTCTTTTCCATCCTGCTGGCCCGCAACCAGCTGGTGGCGCTCGTGCGCCGCAAGGACCAATTCCTGCACCCCATCGACCTGCACCTGCTTTTCAACCTCATCAGCTCCTCCTCATCCTTCCGTGAGGGCGAGGCCTGGACCCCCGTGTGCCTGCCAAAGTTCAATGCGGCTGGCTTCTTCCACGCACACATCTCTTACCTAGAACCTGACACCGACCTCTGCCTGCTGCTCATCTCCACCGACCGCGAGGACTTCTTCGCCGTCTCGGACTGTCGCCGCCGCTTCCTGGAACGCCTCCGAAAGCGCGGGGCCCATCTGGCCCTGCGGGAGGCGCTGCGCACGCCTTACTACAGCGTTGCCCAGGTGGGCATCCCTGACCTTCGCCACTTCCTCTATAAGTCAAAGAGCTCAGGACTCTTCACCAGGTGAGAGGAGGCACTGCTTCAAGGCGGCAAGGAGGCAGAAATGGGGGGAGGCTGGTTGGTCCTGAGATCTCAGACACAGCCCTGAACCTGACCACTCTTTTGAGGGTGTTCCAGTGTGCTGGGGCTGTTTCCCTCCGCTATGGCTTGGTGGGCAAACACCTCTCTGCTTCAGTACTCACGAGGCCTGGAACAACTTGGGAAAGAGGCGGGAACATAGGTTCCCCAGGCCCTTTACGCTGTAGCAGCTCTGCCTTTGGGGTCCTTTTGGTCCAGACCAGGATGCAGAGCCCCTCACCTACCACTCCAATAAAGGAGCTGGGCAGATATGGCAGCGCCCATCCCCCCTTTCCATCCCACCCGCTTTTTCCCAGCTTGACTTCCTCCACTGTAGACCTTTTACTCTGATACCTAAACTCAGAAACAGCCTCTCCAAGGAAGGGTCACCATAAACCTGGCAAGCGGGGCTGGATTCCAGTCTGGATAGTCTTCTGTAGTCAGAAGACAATGCCCTGCCTGCCGGAGAGCACCTGGGGAGAACAGGCAGTTAAGTCTCCCTATCCAGAAACAGATGTTTCCAGATCTCCAGGGAAGACAGTGAAAGGCCTTCCGCTGTGAACCCATTTCTCCATCTGCAGTCCTGAGATCGAGGCCCCATACACCAGTGAAGAGGAGCAGGAGCGGCTGCTGGGCCTCTACCAGTACCTGCACAGCCGTGCCCACAATGCCTCTCGCCCCCTCAAGACCATCTACTATACAGGCCCCAATGAGAACCTCCTAGCCTGGGTAAGGTGGTTCTTACCCTAGACCAACTGGCCTCCGTCCGGATTCTGGGTAGACGCCACAAGAGGCCTGCCTGTTCTAGATGATGACCCTTTGCCCCCTCCTCCAGGTGACAGGTGCCTTTGAGCTCTACATGTGCTACAGCCCACTGGGGACCAAGGCATCAGCCGTCAGTGCCATCCATAAGCTCATGCGCTGGATCCGCAAAGAGGAAGACCGTCTCTTCATCCTCACACCCCTCACCTATTGATGGAAGCGGGAAGGCACGCTGGGCCTGGGAAACCACACTGGGCCTGGGAAGCCATGGGAGCCTCCAGGTGAGGCTGGCTTCTCCTTCCCAGCCAGCAGGCAGGAACTGTGGGTTGGTGCGTGCATTAAAGTGCTTTGGGAAAGACACTCTTTGCACTTTGTCGTTGGTTCTTTGTTTTGTTGCGTTTTGAGGCAGGCTCTCTCTGTGTAGCAGCGGCTGTCAGGAACTCACCGTGTGAACCAGGCTGTCCTGGAATTCACAGAGATCCACCTGTCTCTGCCTCCTGAGTACTGGGGTGCCACGGCACCCAGCTCCATTACTGGGTCTGCTACCCATTCACTCTTACGTATAGACAGAAGACCCCTCTTCCTGGCCTTACATATCCCTATACATGGGGCACATGCTCGTCTGAGCCCCTCTCCTCCCGCTCTCTGCCAGCATCAGGCCGCTCACATGTGGAGTCAGATTCCAGTCAGGGCCTGTTTCGGTTCCATTGAAGTCCTGCCACATATGAAGGGTTCATGAGCATCTTTGTTCATGCCCATCTTTTTTTTTTTTTTTTTAACTTTTATTATTAGTTACATTTTATTAACTCTGTATCCTGCTCCCTCATTCACTCTCAATCCCACCCTGCCTCCCTCATCTCCTCCCTGCCCCTTTCCAAGTCCACTGATTGGGGAGGACCTCCTCCCCTTCTATCTGACCCTGCATGCCCATCCTTATTTATGCTAGTGCTAGAGCCAGCCTCTCCTTTTACTCCTTGGTGGGGGCCCCAGAAGCTGCTTCGAAGGACAGTTCCATCACCAGCACTCTGGTTTCGAGACCCTGGTTAGAGGGCTGCTGTAGGAAAGTTCAGGCTGAGCTGAGTAAGACAGATGGGGATGATCTGGCTTGGCTTCTGGGTAGGGATCCTTGGCAGTGTTGGGCATGATCAAAGTCAGTATCCCTACAGCCACAGGCCCCTGGGGACAATGCTTAGGCCCTCCCATAAAGTGCTGCCTGCCTTGGTTCCTGTATCTCCGTCAGCCAGTTCATCAGAGCAGCGCCCCCCCCCCAAAAAAAAAGTGAGCCAAAGGAAGCCCATTTGATCTCTAGAGCCTCTAGGGGTAAATCTGCTTTAATAAGTTCACTAGGAATGCTGCTGTCGTTAGTCACTCTGTTCCTCAGCCTGTCCTACTGTGGACACTCCTAAGAGGCTCAAGAGTAAAGGACTAGTTCCATTCCCTCTGCCATAATACCTCTCTGGGCAACCTAGGGCATAATACAGAAGGCCTCCAGCTTGCTGGGGAGTGGGGCTCCTCTCCTGGTCCTGCTACAACTTAAACATCTCATTGATCTGAGGAGCAAAAGGCCTAACTAAAGAGAAAATTGTACAATGAACGCGGCCTTCTGGCTGTCAGAATCACCTCCATGCAGCCTCTGAGAGCAGAGAGGCCATAATTATTTTTGCCACTGAAACCACACCAGAGGACATGTATACATTAACAGGGGCCGTGTTAAGATGCGCCGTGACTTCCTTGGCAGTGTAACCGCTGTTACTGCTTTCAACCTAGATCTCCTTAGGATTAAGATGGCAGCAGGGCACCTTCCCAGATCCCTAAGACCCTTGGAAGCACCCTGCACACAGGCCCCAGGTCCCTTTCCTACCTATTTTGTGCTTTTTCCCCCCCACTTGCTCCTGACTGGGAAAGTCAGTTCAACCCTTTGGGATCAGGGTGATGCAAAGCTCAACAGTTAGGTGACTCTTAACTGCTTCTGGTAGCCACTCTAGACCTCTGTAGGTCAGCTTCCGTTCTGCCCAGGGACAGGGAGAGAAGGTCACAGGTAAGCCTGTGTGGCTAGGACAGTAGGCCTCTTAAGTGTGGAGTGTGACCGATTTGGAGGTCAAGCCTGAGATGACAGGCAAAGAAAGGAGGTGTTCCTACTAGAGGCACCAACATTTGCAAAGAACCTGATCTAACTGCTGTGCAGTGAAGCCTGCGGAGCTGAGGGATTTTCAGCCTCCAGATAAAAATACAGCGGGCTAGTCACTTAGAGCTGCAGGCCGATGTAGTTAGAGACCCCTGGTTTCACTAACGTGGTTTCTGTGTTGGAGAAGGAGACTAGCTCTAACCTTCTGAAGTGTTCAGAGGGGCCTGAGCCCCTGGAGGGCAAAGTGGCTAGCATTCCTGAGTTGTAAGATGCCAGAGTCATTAACTAAGTCATAAACCAGCAATAGGCCAAACCCAGTGAGTTTACCTTAGAGAAGTGTAGGGCGCATGCCCAGCTTGAAGCTCCTGCAGAACCCACAGATGAAAAGCAACACAGGGGTTCTCCCGTGGACCCCACAGTTGAGAAACAAATGTACCCCAAATGGAGCTTTGTCGGGGGGGGGGGGGCAGTCACCATCATGGCCACGTGGTGGCAGCAGAGAACCAACTACTGGCTGCTCCCACCTCCAAATGGTTTGGGTAAGGCCATCCAAAGGGGCTTCTGAAGTCTACCTTCAGTACCCAGAAATGTCTCCCGGCAGAACAGCAGTCACAAGAGCCCCTGTATGGACACTGTGTGGAGAGGATTTCGGTTTTTCTCTGCATGACCATCTTTAGACATGTTGACCATGGAACACTGGAAGGGTGCCATGGTTTGCGTTATATATTTATTCATTTCTGGGCCAGTTCTACTTAGGAAAAGGAGCACCTTTTATGTTGTCTTGGGCATATTCTCTATCCGCTGGGTGTGGCGACTCCATGGGCCATTTCCCGTCAGTTACCAGGTACTCAAGAACTTCAACCGAGAAGGAGGGACAGTCCTACCCTGGGGATGGAGGAAAGGCATGAATTCACTGTGTTGGGGTGTGTATACCCCAGGTTCTTAGTGGTTCATGATATCCAGCCACCGGCTGGATAGAAAAGGCTTTCTAACACTAGCCTGTGGCAGTTGCATCTCATAGGAAAGATTAGCATGGCCCCTGCGCAAGGAAGACATGCAAATTTGTGGTGGTCCATATTTTTTGATGATTTTAAATGATGCTTTAGAAAGTTTTTTTTTTTTTTTTTCTGTTGTTGCTGTTTTTGTTTTAAAGTTGGGCGTGGTAGTAAAAGCCTTTAATCCCAGCACTTGGGAGGCAGAGGCAGGTGGATCTCTGAGTTCGAGGCCAGCCTGGTCTACAAAGAGTTCAGGTCTACAAAGGTCAGCCAGGGCTGCACAGAAAAAACCCTGTCTCAGAAAACAAAACAAAACAACATGAACAAAAAAGGTGTCCTAGGGTAATACCATCCCAATTACAAAAGGGTGAAAGGGAGAGGAAGCATCCGAGGAGGCTTAGAAAGGGAAAGGCAGGTGGGAGGGCTGTCCAGGGTGGGGAGTAGAAGAGGTAGAGTTTCCCAGGCCAAACTGAATCTCATTAAGCTCCTCCCTCCCCAGCTCCCTTATCCTCAGCCACCCTGGGACTCACCCAGCCCATAGCTGCCTTGTGAAGAGCCCTCTAGACTTAGATCAGGTTCACTGACCTAAGGAACCTGCCCCATCGAGAAAGAGCACTTGCCAAGGGACAGCTACTGAGGCCCAGGTGAGAGAGAAGGCAAAGCAAAATGGGCTGCACCTTGTGGAAAGAGGACTCCTTATCTCAACCAACCAGAATCACATTCTCCATCAGAGACTGAGTCCACAAAACACGGCTCAGAGCAGACCAGAGGTGCCCTGGAAGCCATACCTCCCCCATATCAGGGCACTAGGGGAGACCCATTTACCACCATCACACTGAGGCCACAGTGACAGGATCAAAGCGAGAAGGCCAGGTTTTTATATCCAGCCGGCAGGAGCCAGACTCCATTAACCCTTTATGGCTCTGGGCAGATGGGGCAGGACACAAGATACCTTCCTCTGACACTGCTCAAAATAGGCACACGGGATGATGGTCCCTGACCAAGGAAGGTATGTCCCATGGTAATCCTTTCTGGAGGCCCACGAGTCACTCTGTCTTGTGCATTCTTGTCTCTGTTCCCCACATGGTGAGAACTGGTGTCTGAGGGCCGTGGGGAGAGGGGAGCCAGATTGTTCTGCACCATTCTCACCTCAACCAGGTGAGTTGTAGGGGAATAGGATGATTCAGGAATAAATGCTCCGTCCCAGGCCACTCCACTCACACCCACCCACAGACCTCTGAGAAACACACATCCAAGAGAGGATATGGGAGACAAACTTTTTCTCAGGGCTAGAAAGAGTCAGACAGAGCTGGAAAGAGAGCAAGGGCCTTCAACAGGGCTCCGCCCCTAACCCCGCCCTTAGCCCGGCCGCACCCAGGGGGCCCAGAGTCCTTCGACTTTGAGCCCAGCAGCTGTGGCGGAGGCAGCTAGAAGCAGCAGCCCGGGCCCCAGGTGAGGTGGTCCTGCCCTTGCCCTGCCTGCGGGTTACACAGCCAGGTGCTCCACCACAGGGCTGGGAGGAAAGATTGGGTTTGCCAGCCGCCCAGGGGCTTTCAGTACCGCTGCTTAACGCCCCGTTTCAGCACCTACCAGAGTCTGGTTGGGTGAAGTCCTGAATCTTTTGGAATTCCAGAGGTTGCCCAGCTCAGTCTCAATGGGGCTGCTCCTGCCGCTGCTACAGTCCATTCTACTGCTAATGATTCTTTTGTGGCTGCCGCCGACATCCACCAACCTGGCCTGGCAGTGCCCACGAACACCCTTCGCAGCATCCAGAGACTTCACTGTGAAGTATGAGGTCCCCAGCTTCTCCGCAGGGGGCCGGATACAGGCCACGGCAGCGTACGAGGACAGTGAAGAGGGGGGTGCGGTGTTTGTGGCCACACGCAATCGCCTGCACGTGCTTGGGCCTGACCTGCAGTACATAGAGAGCCTGACCACTGGGCCTGTCGGGGACCCTGGCTGCCAGACTTGTGCGAGCTGTGGTCCAGGCCCTCACGGACCACCAAACGACACAGACACTGTAGTGCTGGTGATGGAGCCGGGTTTGCCAGCCCTGGTCAGCTGTGGCTCAACCCTGCAGGGCCGATGCTTCCTGCATGAACTGGAGCCTCGGGGGAAAGCCCTGCACTTAGCAGCACCAGCCTGCCTCTTCTCAGCAAGCAACAACCGACCTGAGGCCTGCCCGGACTGTGTGGCTAGCCCCCTGGGCACTCGTGTGACCGTGGTTGAACAGGGCCATGCCTCCTACTTCTATGTGGCATCTTCCCTGGACCCGGAGTTGGCCGCTAGGTTTAGCCCACGCTCAGTGTCCGTCCGTCGCCTAAAGGCCGATGCTTCCGGATTCCAACCAGGTTTTCCTTCACTGTCTGTGCTGCCCAAATATCTGGCCTCCTACCTTATCAAATACGTGCACAGCTTCCGTTCAGGAGACTTTGTCTACTTTCTGACCGTGCAACCTGTCAGTGTGACAAGCCCTCCCGGTGCCTTGCAAACGCGTCTGGCCCGGCTCAGTGCTATAGAACCAGAGATCGGCGGCTACCGGGAGCTGGTCTTGGACTGTCATTTTGCACCTAAACGCCGCCGGCGGCGGCGTGGAACTGTCCAGGAGAGCACACACTCCTACCCGGTGCTTCAGGCAGCCCACTCTGCTCCAGTGGATGCCAAACTGGCTGTGGAGCTGAGCATCTCAGAGGGCCAGGAAGTGCTGTTTGGGGTCTTTGTGGCTGTCAAGGATGGTAGCTCTGGCACGGGTCCCAACTCTGTTGTCTGTGCCTTCCCCATTTACCAGCTGAACACCCTGATTGAAAAGGGTGTGGAATTCTGTTGTGACTCTTCAAGTTCTCCTCCTGTCTCGAGAGGCCTTGACTTCTTCCAGACACCCAGTTTTTGTCCTAATCCGGTGAGCAGAAAGATCGGGCCCCTGACCTGTGAGTACCTTGAGGAGCTAAATACAGGCCGTTTCCTTGCTGTCTCTGAGTGGGTGGGAGAAGGCAGGCAGAAAAAGACATCCAGCATGAGGCTGACGTCTATTGCTGCCTCATTTTGCTGTCACCCTTCCTGCCATCCGATTTTTTTTTTTAAAGGTAGTTTCTCTGGTTGTGTGAAAGAGGGGCTTACATCATAGCTACCTCTACCAGCAACAACTTGCAAACTCCAGGTCAAACGATAGGCATCTCCTCCGACCAACCCCCCCCCCCCCCCACCTCTACCCTCAGGGACACAGAGCAAAATATATACAAAAGCAAAAACACATGGGTGGATGGCTCACAAGCACAGATTCACAACTGCTTGCCAACATAGTTTCACTTCCCTGTGAAGGTACTGTTTTGCTCTGCTTTCCAAAGACAGGGCAGGGTTGCCAGAGAACCCCCATCCCCGCCCCATCAGGTTCCAGCGAGTTCTGGAAGTTGGGGGGCTTGTTAGGGAGCATGCGTGATTCACTAAACCGTTCTCCAAAGGGTCCTTACAGGAAAATCTGGGACACAGTGGGAAGCCTCACCCCAGCCTTGTGTAAGCAATGATAAGTCTCTGAGGATGAGTAAAGGCGGAGGAGGGCCTGGTTGAAATTGGCCCACCCTGAGCTTTCTGTCACTGTAGCCAAGCCCTGCCCCAGACAGGAGGCCTCAGATCTGGTTGTATCATGTCAGGGAGGAAAAACAGAACAGAAGAAACAAACATTCCATTTTGTTTCCACAGGATGTCTTTAAAATGCTACCTTGAGGGGCTAGGGGTTTAACTTAGCGCTTAGGGGACTTGAGGCTTGGGTTTGAGGGCCAAACAAAACAAACAAAAAACCAGAAATGCTACCTTGAGGACAAAATGAAAACTTACTCCTTGAAGACTACTGAGAGATTAGGGGGAGAAGGTTGACTGGAGCATTGAATTAATGGCCTTCTATCAATCTAGCCCACAGTCACATCCCTGGAAGCTCTGGCCACCCAGTGCCCTTGGCTCTGTTTGCCCCTCCCCCTACTCCTTTTGGCCATACTAGGAATTGGGGGTTGAACCCCGGGGCTCCTCACGTGCTAGCTAAATGCTCTACCACTGAGCTATATCCCCAGGCCCCTCCTCTCCCTTTATAATTTTTATAATTATAAAATCTCCCTTTTTAATTTTGGAAAAGAATCTCACTGAAGTTGCCCGGGCTGGCTTTGAGCTCATTCTCTAAGCCCAATCAGTTCTTGAACTTGTAATCCTCCTGCTTCAGCGCCTGGCAGTGGCTGTGATACTCTTGACTGATTCATCTTCAGGTTCTTTGAATGCCCCAGAGGTGTAGAATTCACACCCCAGTGCCAGAGGAAGAGGTCACTTTTCTTTAGGACTTGAACCAAATCCAGGGCCTCATGTGTGCTAAGCCTCTACCATGGGTTACATCATCAGTCTTTGTTTATTTGGTTGTTTTCTTTATTTCTTTCTTTTCAACATGATTTGCCATGTAGCCAAAGCTGGCCTTGAATACATTGTGTAGCTCAGGCTGGCCTTGAATTCAAGATTTTCCTGTTTTCCTCTCTCAAATGCTTGTATTGCAAGCATTCACCACCAGGCCTGGTGCAAATTTCTTTCTTTCCTTCTTTCTTTTTATTGTGAGAGATTGAACTCAGGGCCTTGAACACATTAGGCAAGTGTTCTGCTGCTGAGCAACATCCTTAGCCTGGGAATGGGGGGTCTTTAGCCTCTCTCCCTTGGCCAAGTACATCTAGGTTGGGAAACCCTGGCAGTAAGAACTTTCTGTCTGAACCTAGGTGGGAAATCAGAACCTCTCCCAACTTAACTAGTGGTTAGTGGGCCACGGCTGCCTAGTGCCAGGCACCAGGAGAACTAATCTTGGGCCCTGCTTATCGGCTCTAAGTATGGCAGTATGCCAGGCTCTGAAGATATGCAAATCTGTGTTTGTCCAATGAGATTAAGTATGCCACTGCTCCAGTACCGGCCACTGTGTACTCAGAATGGTTGATCTAAAGACTAGCGCCCGCCTACACCAGATCAGGTCGGGAGTGGAATATCTCTGGGGAATGGCACACTTAAGGCAAGCATTTTCTGGGCTGAGGATCTTGGTCAATCCTAGGATTCAAATCTAAGACCCTAGGACTTGGAGGCAAGCAAACCCGAGTGTGTCCTTACCTGAGTTAGTGCCTCTTTTTAGCACCAGAGCCCCACCTGTGCCTGAGTCATGGGGAAAACACCTGGCAAGCTTCCGGCTAGGGCCAGGCCCCTTCCTTCTCAAGTGATGACAAAGTACCAGTCCCCACCCAAGCAGGATATAGACCCAATTCAGGCGGGGTGTCTAGACTTGCCCTTCCTCCTCCCCCTCCCTGGTCCTGCTTATCACTGAGGTCCAGGAATGGGTTAAATCTGTGTGAACTAAAGGGACTCTGTGAACACATAGGGCTCTCTCGTGGCCCTTCCTGCTCCTCTAACCCAGCCCCAGTGTCTTAAATACAGACATTGGCTTCCTACTTTCCAAGGACCATTCACAATCCTGTCCTAAGAATTTACAGTCCCCAACACCTCCCGGCTAGGAGCAGGGGAGAGGTTTTTGATTCTTTTTTTTTTTTTTTTTCTGTACCTGAGGGAGGTTTAGGTAACTGGAGAACCTATGGAGGTGCCAACCTTGGGAAGCCGCTCTGCCTCAGAATACAGTCCCCTATACAAGTCAGGAAGCTGAAGCCCAGAAGGGACTTTTTTGCCAAGATGCACGCACAGGGGCAGGGTGGAGCCAGCAGGGGGCGTGAGAGTTCTCTGCATCTTGAGAGGCTTCGGGGCCTTGGATAAATGAATGGCTATGAGGATGGGCTGGTCTCCAGAATGGACAAAGCAGGGTAAGGCAGGGAGTATGGGATCTGGCTTTATAGACTGGGTCCCCTTTCTTTCCTGCCCTTGCTATGAGCATGGTGTTTGTAGAAAAGGGGCAGGCTCTGGGCTCCTCTAGTCGAGCAAGGGGAAGGATGGCAGTTTGGGGTTGCTGTAATTACTGACAAAACCTTCAAAGAATCAGTGCGCAGGCCTGAACCCCGACCCTTTCTCTTCCTCGCCTCTCCCCAGCCTGGCATAGAGGCCTCCGGCCCCAGCTTCCAGTGCCACTACTATCCTTTGCGTGTCACCGGTACGTTCCCGCGTGTGGACCTATTCAATGGACTGTTAGGATCAGTGAAGGTCACTGCACTGCATGTGACACGCCTTGGCAATGTTACGGTGGCCCACATGGGCACTGCAGATGGGCGTATTCTCCAGGTAGGTCCTTTACCCCATAATCACCTGGTTCTGCACTCCTGCCCCCTGCCCCTGCTATTTTTCTCACAGCTGACCTGTCACAGGTGGAGATAGCCAGGTCACTCAACTACTTGCTGTATGTATCCAACTTCTCCCTGGGCAGCAGTGGGCAGCCTGTCCAGCGGGGCATCAGCCGCCTTGGGAATGACCTACTTTTTGCCTCTGGGGACCAGGTAAGGTGTGCAGGGGCAGCACTTAGGGTTCAGGGTTAGTGGGAGCCCTGAGAGGCGTTGTTACGAAGACCTTACCTAATATACAAAGGGATCAGAAGGGCCAGCGGGGCCCAGGTCCCACCTTTAGCCATCCCCGAGCCGCCTATTTGTCACTCCAAGGTCTTCAAGGTACCTATCCAGGGCCCTGGCTGCTGTCATTTCCTAACCTGTTGGCGTTGCCTGAGAGCACAGCGCTTCATGGGATGTGGCTGGTGTGGGGACAGGTGTGGCCGGCAGAAGGAGTGTCCTGACTCCTGGCAACAGGACCACTGTCCACCTGAGATCACTGAGGTACAGCTTCCCCAGCTGGGCACAGCTAACAGTGGGACAAGCAGGGCCAGGGTGGAGGGTTCAAAAGTCCTGATCATTTTCCTCAGGCCCAAAATGCCCACAATTGAAGGTATTCTTGTTAGATGGGGTGGGGGGAGTGGGGAGGTGGGAAGGTGGGGAATAGGGGGATGAGAGGGTGGCACATGGAAAACATGGATGTAGGAAAAAGTCTGAAGAGGACTAGCAAGTGGCCCGGAATGGCTGGAATGTGAGATAGGCAAGGGAATCTTGGGGAAGCAGGTAGGGCTGAGCGAGTCTAATCCCACACAAAAACTTGGGCTGATCTCTCCACTTCAGTTCTATCCTAACAGTGGGCCACTAAGGGGCAGAACAAGACTTACCCTGTGCGGCTCCAACTTCTACCTGAGGCCTGAGGTTGTGGTATCTGAGAGAACACACCAGATCACCGTGGGCCAAAGTCCCTGCCGACTGCTGCCTAAGGACTCTGCAAGCCATAGGTATAACTTGGTCCCTGCCTTCCTTATGATGAGCGTGACCAAGCAGCCCCTCATGTGTGAGATTCTGTTCTGTGAAGGGTACAGGACAAACTATATTGGCCCTGGCGTCTTAATAACATTTTTTCCTTTTGTTTTTTTTTTCTTATAGATTTATTTATTATTTATACAGTTTTCTGTACTGCATAGGAGAACACAAGATCTCATTATAGATGGTTGTGAGCCACCATGCAGTTGCTGGGCATTGAACTTAGGACCTCTGGAAGAGCAGACAGTGCTCTTAACCTCTGAGCCATCTCTCCAGCCCTGCCCTGGCTTCTTGTGTCTGAGATATCTCTGTCCCTTTTTTTTCCTTTTAGATTTATTCATTTTTATTTGTGTTGATGTTCTGCCTGCATGTCTGTGCCAGATCCTCTGGAAATGGAGCTAGAGAAAGTTGTGAGCTGCCGTGTGGGTGCTGAGGATTGAACTTAGGTCCTTTGGAAGAGCAGCCAGTGCTCTTAAGCACTGAGCCATCTCTCCAGCCCTCTCTGTCCCTTTTTGAGCCTGCATGTGCCCTCCTTGTCTAGCTTTGGACTGCACAAGGTTAGTCCCTCCACTCAATCCTGTATGCCTTCAAAAAAAAAAAAAAAAAAAGGCATGGGTAGAGGTGCTACTCTGAGGTTCAGAGAAGCCCCGTGACTTAAGCCAGGCATGCAGTCAGCCCTATGTGATGCCTGACTGACCTCACGGTGCCCTTCCTGGTGTCCCAGGACAGTGTTCCACAAGGAATTTGTAGAGGAACTCGAATGTGAGCTGGAGCCTCTGATCAGCCAGGCAGCGGGGACTACGAACGTCAGCCTCCTCATCACTAACATGGCGGCAGGCAAGCACTTCCGAGTGGAGGGCATCTCGGTGCGGGAAGGCTTCTCTTTCATGGTGAGGCCACATTGCCTAGTCTCCGCCCTTGGTCAGTGGGTGGCACAAGAGCAATGGACTTGGAATGAAAGGTTTGTTTCAGCAGAGCCATTTTCAAATCTTTTAGGAGCCAGTGCTGACATCAGTAAAACCCGACTTTGGCCCACGGGCTGGTGGCACTTACCTCACCCTTGAAGGTCAGAGCCTGTCTGTAGGCACCAACAGAGTCGTGCTGGTCAATGGAACTCAGTGCCAGCTGGAACAGTAAGTGTCATCAGGTAAAATCGTGGGAGGCCACAGGATCCTACCCTTGTGAGGCTCCAAGTGCTCTCTGCATCCTGAGTTGGCCTGGTATTTGAGGGAACCCATCAGGTTCTTCCCAGCTGCTGCCTAAGGTCACCTCGAGTCTGAGGTTCAGCATAGTCCCCGCCTTTCCTATCCCCGACGGGGACAACCAAGCAGCCCTTCCTTTTGAGACCCTTCCCTGTTCCCACCCAAGGAGTCTCACCCGCTGGGTACCTAGTTACTGCCAGGGTGGAGAGAAGAGGCAGCGTAGAGACCAGTTCCAAGGAGGATCTGCTGTCTCCTCCCAGAGACGAGAGAGCCCACCACAGAGGCCACTGTCTCCAGCCAAGGGTACAGGAACTTGTTCCTTCCATGCCTTCTGGAAAGTCTGACTGGGGCCATTCTATCTCCAGACCCAAGGAGCATAGATGGGTGGGAAAGACAGCAGAGGAACTAGATGGGATTAGTGAGCCCTGGAGGAAGTCAACATGCTCATCATAAGGTGTGCCAAATCCCTCCTTCCTGCAGGGTCAGTGAGGAGCAGATTGTATGTGTCACACCTCCTGGAGCCGGCCCAGCCAGGGTCCCCCTTCATCTGCAGATAGGGGGTGCTGAGGTGCCAGGCTCCTGGGCCTTCCATTACAAGGAAGACCCTGTTGTGCTGGACATCAGTCCCAACTGTGGCTACAGGTAAGTGCCATCTCCTTGACTGCTTTGGCCTCCAAGAAGGGAGAGAGGCGGCTCCCTAACCCACCACCCTACCCTTCTCCACAGTGGCTCCCATGTCACGATCCACGGCCAACATCTGACTTCAGCATGGCACCTAACACTGTTATTCCATGATGGACATAATACAGTGGAGAACAGGGTAAGCAGAGAGGGTGGTGGCCAGGAGGGAGGAAGGCTGGACCAGCCCTTGACGTCCAGCTTCACCTCCCATCGGGCTGAGGAGACGGGAGCAGTCAAGGGTTGGCCATTTGCCTAACTACTTTCACATGGGTCTCAGCAGTGTGCAGGGCAGTTTCTGGAACAGCAGCGTCAGTGCCGCCTGCCTGAATATGTGGTCCGAAACCCTCAGGGGTGGGCACCAGGGAATCTAAGCGTCTGGGGGGATGGAGCAGCTGGCTTCACGCTGCCTGGTTTTCGCTTCCTGCCCCCACCCAGTCCACCCAGAGCTGGCCTGCCCCCGCTGAAGCCTGAAGAGCATTCAGTTAAGGTTGAGGTAGGTATGAAGGAAGGGGGAGGCCGGGGGAGAGGCGGAGTCCGGCCCCTGGCTGATCAGTAGGACTGTCTCCGCAGTATATTGGGCTGGGCGCCGTAGCAGACTGCGTGACTGTGAACGTGACCGTGGGTGGTGAGAGCTGCCAACACGAGCTCCGAGGGGATGTGGTGGTCTGCCCCCTGCCTCCCTCCCTGCAACTTGGCAAGGATGGTGTCCCGCTGCAGGTAGGTGACACGCTGGCCCTCTCGGGAAAGCATGAGCTGAGGGTCTGCCATCCCCGGCCTACACTGCCTTCTGCTTTCAGGTCTGCGTAGGTGGTGGGTGTCACATCCTGGGCCAAGTGGTTCAGTCGGGCCCAGGCAGGACCTCACAGTACACACTCCTTGTTGCTCTTTTGGCACTGATCCTGCTCGTGGCTGCACTGGCCATTGCGCTGATCTTCAACTCCAGGAGACGGAAAAAGCAGCTAGGTGAGCTCTCTCCATTCGTCTAGACCCAGCCTTCCATAGACTCCCCCAAACAGGAGCGTCATCAATCCCCAGAAGTCCTCACTGGGACTTGGTGACCAAGAGCTTGGAGAGGCTCACCACCATGTGCTCTCTCCACAGTCCTTGCTCCCAACCCGGATGACCTGGCATCCCTGGATCAGTCTCCCAGAGCCATGTCCCTGTCCATATTCCGTTCCGGCTCTGACTACAGAAGTGGTCTTGGTGAGACTAGGGGAGGCACTAGAAGCCAGGGCTTGCCCCTCCCCACAAGCTTTCACTCCCTCTCCCCAATAACACTCTCTGATGTTGATGGTCCAGCTTCCAGCACTCCGAGCCATGGAGAACCTTCAGATGGTAGGGATGGGACCTGTGTCCCGCTGCTGCGCACAGAGTCTATCCGGCTCAAGGATCTGAACAGGATGCTCCTGGCCGAGGTTAAGGATGTGCTGATTCCCCACGAGCGAGTAGTCATCCACAGTGACCAAGTCATCGGCAAAGGTATGGGGGCTAGATCAGGAGGTGGGGTGGGGGCAGAGGAGTCTTGACATTGACATGTGCTTTCAAGAGACAACTGGAATACACACTGCACTGGCCTACTCGCTGTGTGACCTTGAGGCCTCCATGGTCATCTTTGCAATAAGGTTTTGGAGAATTTGCTCCTCGGTGGCTTCTGGTGTAGATAAGAGGTCACAGGAGAACTGTAAATGGCTCCACCATTGTGTGGCTGCTGCTTGCTTTTAATGTCACGCTGGCCAGTCTGGGGCTCTGAGGTTGCTAGTTATAGAAGGCATGCTGTGAATCTGGGCACCGCGGTCCCTCTTTACCACCTCACTCTTTCTAGGTCACTTTGGTGTCGTCTACCATGGAGAATATACAGACGAGGCCCAGAACCAAATCCACTGTGCCATCAAGTCACTGAGTCGTAAGTGAGGAATAGGCAGTGTGGGTAGAAGGGCGACCTCAGGCTGAGAAGCCCTTTGTCCCTGCTATGCCGCCACTTTATTAAGCGAACCTAGAGAGAAGGCTTTCCCCCCATTGTCTCCATCTGACCCTTGTAAAGGACCTTCTTGCTCCTGGCCTGACCTATGCTAATCTCTAGGCATCACAGAGGTGCAGGAGGTGGAGGCTTTCCTGCGGGAGGGGCTGCTCATGCGTGGCCTACATCACCCAAACGTTCTGGCTCTCATCGGTATCGTGGTACCCCCAGAGGGGCTTCCCAGAGTGCTGCTGCCCTACATGCGCCACGGAGACCTGCTTCGCTTCATCCGCTCTCCTGAGAGGGTCAGTGGTCAGCGTCCTGGGGGGGTCGTCAGCCGGCACCCACTCCTGCCTGTACTCACTAGTCTCCTTGTGCCCCCAGAACCCCACTGTGAAGGACCTCATCAGCTTTGGCCTGCAGGTAGCCTGTGGCATGGAGTACCTGGCTGAGCAGAAGTTTGTGCACAGAGACCTGGCTGCTAGGAACTGCATGTGAGTGGCTGGGGTGAAACAAAGGGTCAGGTTATGAGGATATGGAGCTGCTAAAGGCCACCTCAGGAGAGGACGCAGTCCAGCCTTTGCTCTGCTGCCCTCTGCGGCACTGTCTGCCCGCCCAGGGGTTCTTAAGGCCTTTGAAGGGCTTGGAGCAGGTGGGCACAAGCTCAGGTGGGAGTCAGTTCTTAGGTGACTGCTCTACCACTGAGCTATAGCCCCAGCTGGGCCTCAGTTCCACCCGTGGCTGCCTCTCCTCAGGCTGGACGAGTCATTCACAGTCAAGGTGGCTGACTTTGGTCTGGCCCGTGACATCCTCGACAAGGAATACTACAGTGTTCGTCAGCAACGCCATGCTCGCCTGCCTGTCAAGTGGATGGCACTGGAGAGCCTTCAGACCTACAGATTCACCACCAAGTCTGATGTGGTAAGGAACCCTTTGCTCAAGGTCCGATTGACCTGCACGCCTCCTCTGCCTTGCTTCTTCGTGAGCTGAGCGCAGAGACCTCCCAGGTTAGGCAACTCCCACACCTCAGTTTTTCTTGGGCAAATGTGAAGTGGAATCTGGTGCCTGGCAGGGCAAAAGAAACTGGGGAATTCATTGGTTCTGTATGAACATTTCAGGGCTTGCAACTCTGAAGCTGTGGGAGACAGAGGAATGAGCTCTAAAAGCAGAGGTGAAGGGTCCCACATTTCCAGTAAAGGACTCTGAGAGACAGAGGACCTGGGGGACCCACCTGCCCCAAACTTGGGGTGATAGTTGAATCAGTCTCCTCATTTTTCTCCAACAGTGGTCGTTTGGTGTGCTGCTGTGGGAACTGCTAACACGGGGTGCCCCACCATACCCCCATGTCAACCCTTTCGACCTCACTCACTTCCTGGCTCAGGGCCGTCGCCTGCCTCAGCCTGAGTACTGTCCCAATTCATTGTAAGTGTGGAAAGGGGAGCATGGGGGGCAGGGCTGGGCTCTAGAGGTGAAGAGGGGGCCGCAGATGGAAGCCCCTGCCTGTTTTTTTGTTTGACCCTTTGCTCGGCCAGGAAGGGGAGCCTCTCTGGGACTCAGTTTCCTTACCCGTGGACTGGTCCCACCCTCATGCAAAGATCAACTCTAAGAGGCCCTCACAGTTGCCATGGTAACAGCATTCCAACTCAGAGTCTGGGTTGAGGCCAGTGGTTTGGTTTCCCAGATCTCTTTCCCCACCGCACTCCTGCAAAGGGAGAGGGGCTGTTTTCCATCTCTGCCACTCACCTAACCTCAAAGAAGGGTTCAGTTAGCTCCCACACCAGCCCTGCTGCATCGTTCCATCGGGGCTTTTTCACTGCCATTCAGATTCCTCATTCCCAAGGGATGGTGGCAGCTGTGTCATCAGTGCCCGTGGGGTAGGTTTGGCTCCCTAATCAGCAGGCATACCTCAGCTACACTCAGGTCTGCGTGCTTAGAACAGGGAGAACCAGGTCACAGGTGGAGCCGCTGATGACTTCTATCCCAGGCTGTGCTCCAGAAAGGGTATATGAGTAACTCTTTCTTACAGCTCCCCCAATCCTTGGCCTTGACCTTTCTATTAGGCTTTACTAACGAGTACAGTCTGAAGTGGGAATTAACTTCACTGCCCGCCTGCATCTAAGACAGGCTCTCTGAACAGATTAGGGCAGGGATTTCTACGTGGGGGGCTTCAGTGATAAGTTTAGGGGGGAGAAAGAAACAGGGCCTGTTGGAGGGAGAGGGGTAGACCTTATCCTACAGGACTGGTGGGGGCGGGGCTGGCCCTTCAGAGTTTTCTGAAATTGAGACCAAGGGGTCAGGTCTCTGTACCAGGCAGGCATTTATCAGTCAGTGGCCACAGGCTGTCCCCAGTGAGCAGATGTGAGATTGGACGAGATATGTTCCCTTCTGCCTAGAGAAGGCTTAAGCTAAGAACCTTCAACAGGAAACACTGTCGGCCACTGAGGAAATAAAGGGGCTCTGCAGAGAGTACTCATCAGGCGGAGTGCCTTTCCTTGATGGGCTCCATTTGCTCATCTGTAAAGTGGGTATTACAGAAACACTCCCCTCAGAGGGTCTGAGACACGTATGAAGACACTGTGCACAGAACACTTAGATGGAAATTGAAGGCAGGGTGACATGGCAAAGCACACTCTTGGATCCGGCAGGAAAACCTACAGAACCTCAGCTTCAGAACCACTGTGCCACTGGGGTGGCCCCATTCAGGCCCCGTTTAACTTCGACCTTTGTGCTGCTGAGGTATTTTTGTTGTTGTTTTTAAGACAGGGTCTCTGTAGGCCTGGCTAGCCTTGAATGCAGGCTAATTCTCCTGCTTCAGCCTTCTAAACGCTGGGATTGAAGGCATGTTTTACTGCACCTGGTATGTGTTTGTTGGTTTGATTTTGAGACAGGATATCACTATGTAGCTCTGACTATCCTAGAACTCGCTATGTAGACCAAGCTATCCTTAAATCCCTTATGGAGCTAAAGTTGAAATCTTCTTCTACCTCCTAAGTGCTAAAATTGAAGGTGTGTGTCACCATGCCCAACTCTCTTTGCAGGGTTTAACCTTCATTTTGTAGCCTGTCTGGGAAAGGTGTGTGATGAGCCTATTAGCCTGTGAGCCTATTAGCCATGTGCTGAGGGTTTCACAAGTGTTTTTTTACCCTGTGAACTTAAGGCTGTGATTAGAAGAGGCCATCTGTGGGCAGAATAGTTAAGGAACATACCCAAGATCACACGGATAAGGCCCCAGGGCAGAGTCACTGAAAAGGCTTTACTTCGGAGGCAACTGGACCTCTGCCAGACAGCTCAGTGATGAGAAGGACAGGTGCTGTCCTGATGGGGCTCTAGGCCCTGCCATGTGTCTTCATCTCCGTTTTTTCCAACAAGGATCAGGGATCAGGCTGCCCAGAACCCCTGGGGCAGGAGTACACCCTACACCTGACATCTCTCAATTTACAGGTACCGGGTGATGCTGCAATGCTGGGAGGCTGACCCAGCGTCAAGACCCACCTTCAGAGCCCTAGTGATGGAAATAGAGCGGGTCGTGGCCTCACTGCTCGGAGACCACTACGTGCAGCTGTCCGCAGCGTATGTGAACCTAGGCCCCAGCGCCACGGATGATGTGAATATGCTTCCGGAGCAGCCACAGGCTTCACCTCAGCATCACAGGGCCATGTCAAGACCCCGGCCTCTCTCAGAGCCACCTCTGCCCACTTGACCAAAGCCCTAAGTAGGCCACAGGGACTAGACCTACTAAGTGGCCTCAAGCAGGCCCCAAGCTGCCTCTGGGCTATAACAAGCTGAAGGGCACTGGACCTCCACCTTTTAACTTTCTAGGGCTACTGGAGGTGGGAAACAGGGTCCAGTTAAGTCCCTCACTCCAGCATGAGCCAGTGTATTTTTTGTAGCATGTATTTATGGAATGTTTGTTTTGTACCTGTCTGCTGAGCAGAGGACTCAGCAATGATCACAGAGATACCACAGTGTAAGCCATTAAAAAACAATAAATGAATATTCAAGCACACATTATGGTACATGTTGTAAAAGAAAGGATGGACACTGAGGGAATGGAGGATTGCTTTAGAGAGTTGGCTAGAGAGGTGAGGGAAGGTTCCCAGGAGGTGATATTTTGCTGCAGCTTTTATTTTTAAAAATTCATTTTTATTTTATGTGCATTGGTTGTTTTGCCTGCATGTATGTCTATGTGAGGGTGTCAGATCCCCAGGGACTGCAGAGCATAGGAAAGGTGAACATACCCAGATGCAGCTTTAGGGCTTTATGGACTGCTGGATGAATCAGGGGGTTAGGTTGAGCTTCTGAGCATGAAACATCCAAGGTGGTTTCTTCCAAGGCTCAAACTAGCTACTCTACTGCACTCCTCAGCAGGGCTTCTAGGTTCTCTATATAGTCCTCATACATGTGCACATATCGTCATGGTATGTGGACTTGCCTGACCTCCCTTCCCTGCCAGTATGTGTTTGCAACCCTGGGAGAGGATCTCGCAGAGAGGCTTCAGCTAGATACATCTGCAAGGAGCCAATTTTGAAGGGCCAGCTTCCTAGCTTCCTTAGTTATTTATATCCTCAAGGACACTACACCAAAGCTGCTAGAGGGGTCTGTTTCCCTGGAGGAAAGGAAACTCCCACCCCCTACCTCTATCCTTTTCTCTGACTACTGAAGGGGATGAAGCTTTACAGAGCCTGAACCCAGGGCATAAACTTCAATATCAACTGTTTCTTGCTTAAGCCTCCCATGGCCTCCTCCATTCTTCTAGATGGATGGCTTCTAGGTCTCTAAGAGGGGAAGGCTCCCTTCCTGGGAGAACCTTAGAAATGCTCTGTCACAACAGGACCCTGGATTTTGAGCCAGACCTTCTTCCTAAAGCAGAATGGGGTCACCTCGGGACTGCAGCCATCCAGCTGTTTTTTTACTCATATTGCTACCTGTCTTGGTATCTTGGGCCGGAAAGAGATTCTAGGGACCTAAAGGATATTAGGACATGTGTTCAAAATGTAAAAAGAGACATCTTCTGCCGGGAAGTGGGTGTGAATGAGAGAGTCCTGGGAGTGGAAGGCAGCTTGAGCTGTCCGACTGCTTCTGGCACCACCTCGGTGCTTCTCAGCACAGGTACAGACGAGGCCGCAGCCCTGAAGACCTGGCCACTGGCCGCTTGTGTCCTGTCTTCATTGGCATCTCCCTAAGCTTGGAGAGAGGTAATGAAGTTTCCTGAGGCACCTCCAGAGCTGCATCCCCTGTACCAGTTGGGGAGGGGTTTTCATGTCCCCAACTTGTAGACCTTTGTCTCTTAAGTTTATCCCAAAGGGACTGTTCAGAGTTCTAAGCCATGTGAATTTGGGTGACGTGAAGGGCTTATTCCCCACTGGCTTATGTGTTCACGAGAAAGGCTCAGGCAGGGTGACCAAAGAAAAGGAGGACAGAGCATAGAAAAGGGTCCCAAAGAAGGGAGCGAGAGGCAGAGCAAAGAGGGCATCAGCTTTCCTACGGAGCTAGAATGTGGGACTTGGGGGTCTGACTGTCACTTGGTAAAGTTTTAAGCGAGCATAGGTCCTGCTGACATTCCCTGTTAAGCCAGAAACCCCCTTCTTTGAAGGGTAAAATAAAATCTTTGAGCAGTTACCCCACAAACATGAGCTTTCTGGGCCAAAGGCCTCCAGACTCAGAATCATCCAGGAAGGAGCTCCAGTTAAGAAGTACTTGAGGAACTGGGTTGTGTCCCCACCACATTCAGCAGCTCCTAAGCTCTCAGCTCCATTTTTAGGCATCCAAGAGTTCCAAGTCCATCTAGGGCAGTGGTTGTCAACCTTCCTAAGGCCACAACCCTTTAAAACACTTCCTCATGTTGCGGTGACCCCCAACCATACAGTTATTTTGTTGTTGCTTCGTAACTCTCATTTTGCTACTGTTATGAAATATCGTAAATATCGGATATGCAGGATCCCTGATATGTGACCCCCACAGGGGTGGTGACCCACAGGTTGAGAAGCCCTGATCTAGTGTGTTGGGAGTTGGAACTGTCGGGATTTTAAATTGGTGACTGGGCTACCAATCACCTACACAGAGAGGATCAGTTCTAAGTTCCTAGGGAGGTTAGACATAGTTTCTCTCTCTCTCTCTCTGGTTTTTCCAGATGGAGTTTCTCTGTGTAGCCTTGGCTATCCTGGAACTCATTCTGAGACCAGGCTGGTCTCAAACTCACAGAGATCTGCTTGGCTCTACTACCTACTGAATGGACTGTTGGGATGGAAGGCTTGGGCCACCACACCTGGCATTTGGAAGTTTCTTTCTTTTTTCTTTGTTTCTTTCTTTCTTTCTTTTTTTTTTTTTTTTTTTTTTTTTTTTTTTTTTTTTTTTTGAGACAGGGCTCTCTATGTAGCCTTGGCTGTCCTGGAACCACTTTTAGACTAGGCTTGCCTCAAAACTTGGAGATTTCTTAATGGCCTTTTAAGAAAACTATTTTTACTTTAGGGTGTTTTGCCTGCATGTATGTGAGGGGGTCAGATCTTGGAATTACAGACAGTTGTGAGCTGCCATGTGGGTGCTGGGAATTGAACCTGGGTCCTCTGGACGAACAGTCAATGCTCTTAACCTCTGAGACAATTCTCTAGACCTTCTTAATGGCCTTTTGGGCTGCCAGACGATGGACTACCTCTCTCCTAGTGTGTGTGTGGGGAGCAGGGAGTTGGGTGAGGGAAGTGGTGGCAGGGATATTGCTCATGTGCAGTGACTGGCTAACGGAAAGGAGAAGTCCTTAAGGCCTTGCTAGGCCTAGGCCTTGGGAGGTGGAGGCAAGAGGATCAAGAGCTCAAGGGTAACCTTAGCTACATAACAAGCCCAAGACCAGCTTGGACTACATGTGACCCTGTTACAAACAAACAAAAACATCAGCTCTCTGTCTTATCTCCTTCTAGGACAACACAGTGGGGCTAAGGGGCAAAGCAAATGCCAATAGATTACAGGAGGCCATGGTGGGAGCTGGCGTTGAGGGAGCAGCCGATGACTCACAGCCTCCTGACTGCCCACTGGTGTCACTGTCTCGCACCTGGAAGGCATGCAATGAGCACACTGACCTGTTTTGACGGGGAACCATAAGTCTGGCCCGAGATCCCCAATATGCTTTGTCTCCCCCTTACTCCATTGGACCTCAGGGGACCTGGCCTGTGGCGATTCCTATTTTGAGTTCCTTTGGTAGGAACTGATGGAAGTTACTAACTCATTAAAGGGGTTCAGCATGGGCACTGTCAGAGGGACCAGTGAGTACCAGCGTTCTCCCTCACCTCTCCCCTGTGCTTCCTTTCAGTTGGCCTCGCCCTTGTACATGCTGGTGGCCAGTTGTGGTGCTATGAGTTTCTCCAGGGATGTTGCTGTGCCTTGGAGAATTAGAGGCCCCAAAGGAGTTGGCTCCATCCCTGCGGCTCTATGGCACGCACTAATAGGCTTCGCTTGCTTGTTCTGTCAAGTCAAGAAGCTCCTTTCCCAAAGGGGGAAATGAATACCCTGGGCAGTTCCAGTCTCCCTGCCAAGTGAATGGGTACTCTGGGCTCTTTATCTCACCATTTGCTCTCCATAGGCTTTGTTTCTTATGGGATCCCTGAAGGAGAGGCTCTCTTCACATCCCCTGGGCAGACATGGTTGAAGATATATGCAACGTAAGCATGAAGCCATGTGCTACTCTGGCTTTTGGAGGGGGGGTCTGCCCCCGGTGAGAGGCAAGGGGCAGCCAGCTGTGAGCAGCAGTTAGGGTGGCTGTGCCATTTCCCTCCCTCTGGGCTGGTGAGGCTGGCTATCTTTCACACAGAGTTACGTAAGCTTGAGTCAATTGGGGCTCAGAGCGGTTCATCGTGGGCTATTTTTAAGCTGCAACACATCACAGCAGAGGGGTCACTGCACCAGCGGCTTGCAGGGAAGGTTGTTTAAACATCTGTTATTTAAATTTCTCTGTGCTTAGAGCTCAGAAGCCATATCCTCCCAGCACTAGTGGCTTCTGCCTTCCACATCCAGATTAGGAGTGGATTATCTCACCTCACCCTTTCTGAATTCCCTGGGGCTGGGGTTCTTGTCTCTGACTGTCTTCCTGCGGGGTTGTGCAGGTGGGACAGGGAGCAGGAGGTTGCCAAATCCTTTACAGCGTGGCCTTGTCTCCATGGAAGGGGTGAGCCTTGGTCAGGGCAAACTGCCGGGCAGCCAATGGTCTAGGGCTTTGGGTCCCTTGCATTGTTCTGGAGAGGTGCGAAGGGGACACAGAAGTAGGAAACTGAGGCACCTCTCAGTGTCCCATCAGCATCGAGACAGGGTTGGGTCACGAGAACCTTTAGGGTCTCTTCAGAAGCCTTCCTTTGCCTAGGCTCCCCTCTGCTAGATGGAACGCCCTCCCTCCCGCTGCAGCTCTAATACTACGAATCTGCAGCCTCGGGAGCGCATAAGCTGATGTACAAGGCCCAGAGACAAAGCTCCCGGGAGATAAGCCTCACTTTCTGATCCCCTGTTAAGTGTATGACCACACGGGGAGGCGGCTGAAGACGCCTTCTGATCTGAAGGTTTTCGAGATGTCTAGAGCATTCCCAGGGCACAGCGTGCTGAAGGCAGGTATACTGGAAAGAGTGCAGAAACGGGGGTTTCACAGAGCTAGCTGCCTCCTAAGAGTACAAGGGAGCCCAAAATAGGGTCTGTGTTGGACAAGTGGACCAGGCTGACCTAGGGGCCATAGAACTCCTGGTAGAGCATAACCTCCCCTCTTCCCTTGGCGCCCTTTCTGTCACTTGTCCACATTCCCTAGGGCCTATTAGGTGACAGGCTTCAGCTTGATCTCCCCGGGGTAGGTGTGGATCTTCTCCACAAGAGCTGGGGTCTTCCACTGTGTCTGTTTGGAAGGTGAGTTAGAGAGTGCGCGGGAAGGCCAAGCAGGGCATTTGCCTTCACAGAGGGGTCACCCTGTGGCCTCACCCTCAAACTGAACTCCTCAGCTCCTCCTTGCCACCCCTTCCGTGACATCCCCCCCTACCCCACCCCAAGGCCTTCAGCCTGGGGAATGGGCTTAGCCTGGGGGAGGGGATTTCAGGTTACCATGGCAACACATTGGCCCTCCTCACTTCCCAGAATCAGAAATAGAATTGGACGCCCTTCTTCCTGGAGAGAGACTATTTAAAAACAAGTGTGGGGGGGGGACGCACAGGGGCACTATCCCCAAGAACTGAGCAAAAGGGGCCTAGACTGGAAGCTTCCTCACCCCGCCCCCTCAGCTGGACGAGACCGGCTCCAGCCAGTCACGGATTCTAAGGACGGAGAATGAGGGTATAGCCTGGCCACAGCATGCACAGCTGTCCCACATTCAGTCCCATGGAGTCCCTAGGAGGGTACTGCCTTAGGACACCCCCCCCCCCCATAGAGAACACAACCTTTCCCAGGCCTGAGCTACTTGCTAAGCTACCAGGAGGGGCGCTAGTACAAGAGAGGCACAGCTTAAGTGTGGGGTTTGGGGCTGCAGCTCCCCCAAAGGAAGGCCTGTTGGCTCGCTCCTGGCAGGGCTCACTGCTGCATGGCCTTGGTACGGCACCCAGCGTATCACCGCGTGTTCCTACAGAATGGGTCCGGAGTCAGGAAACCCATTTTCCAATTCTGACTCAACTATACAATTGCTTCATGGGCCACAACTTCCTCACCCGTAATAAAGACACTGTAGTGTCCAGCCCACTGAGCCGCTGTCAGGCTGTGGCCCATGTGTTCTACATTGTGTGGGCACAGAGAAAGAATGGGAGCAATACTACTCACTGTTACAATAGCTCTCAGGTATGTTTGCTTCACAGGTTGGGAGGGCTTTCTTTCCTGGGTCAGACCCTTCAGCTGGCTTGGCTCTTTCTCTTCCTCTAGGCGACCTCAGCACAAACTGCTCACAAAGGAGCTCAGTCCTGGAAAGGGGGGTTCTGCCTCACTTCTGAATGAGGTAGAGCATGAGCTCAGGAGCCAGGCTGGTGGGCAGCGGGGGTGTCACCCAGGACATCTCTCTCACTTCCACGTTCTTCCCAGGTGCAGCTCAACTTTGCTATTACATAGATGTTAGAGGCTGCCACCAGCTTCTTTGTCATGGAAAAACAAGTAGCTCGCTCGGACCAGAAATGAATGAATAGTGTTCTGCAAGGATGTGTGTGTTTGAGACAGCCTGCAGACCCGTGGGCTTTCCACCTTCCCGGGCCCATGGCGCAGTGATAAATAATTTGGCTCCAAGCTGCCTGTTCCCCATCTTAACTGAAGAGGGAGGATGGCACAAGGGGCCTGAAATGTGGCTGAGTCAGGCTTTGCCCGGCAGCCAATCAGAAAGCTGCAGATGCAGTGCGGTGCCAGCCTCAGTCCCTGGTCACACAGCCTCGCACCCCACGGCCAACTGTAAACACTATTTTTAACCTCTGTGAAAACATGTTGCTTTGGAGGAGGACAAGCCTACATCTGCATTCTCCACAAACCTGTATCCCGGGTGGAAAGACTGAGCCCTGGAGGGAACATAGCACATAGCCCTGGAAGACACAGGGAGTCTACCTAAGGCTCAGAGCTAGAGGAGGAAGGGGGGCTCGACTGCCTGAGGCAGAACTTCCAGAAGTAGGCCCATGCCAAGACCCGACCTCTGGCTACGAGCATCACTGAGCCTCAGAGTAGCCCTGCATCTAAGGGGCTGATTCCTTCCAACCTCTGTTTCCCCAGGAAAGAAAGAGTGGGGGGGGGAGGGGGAGGATTACAGATCAAGCCTAAAAGCTTATGGTTTTGCTTTTTTTTTTTTTTACGTGTCTACCCATATCCAGGACTTTGTCTAGCTTGTCCTTGCTGTATATACAGTACTGTTCTGAGCACACCCACTGTGTGCCTGGCCTTGTACCTACCATAGCCCCATTGTTAATCTGGCCCTATTCCTACTATGTCCTTACCATTTCCCGTCTTGTAATTGCCCCTCAGTGAACACTGTGGCTACTGCAGCCTAGTCCTGTGCCTAGTGCTATGCTCTCATTATGGCCAGGATGAAACGGACACAATGTGACAAGAGCTAGAACATTCTGACTTGAAGAATCTGAGTAGAGGCCCCACCTCCGCCACCCCCATACCTACTCCTGCAAGATACTGGTCCTGGGCTTCAGGGACATGTGGCTCTGGGGAGGGGGCTCTATGAGGCACAAGCAGAGGAAAACCATATGGAGGAGCAGAGACTGCCAAGGAGCTGCTGTCCCTGGAGCGGGAGCGGGAGCAGGGAACACAGGGGAGGGGAGCCTGGGGCTGAGCCTGGGTTCCTCACCCTCCCCTGCCTCTTAGACTAGGCTTTGCTCTTGCAAAGGGCCCAGTGTTAGGGAAGCCCTCACTCTGCCCTGACTACTCTCCTCCCTTGACCTTACCTTGGCCCTCTCTGGGGCCCTGCCCTCACTCAGGGGCTGGCCTGAGGGTGGAGTGGTCACTGGTTCGTAAAGGAGGGACGAAGCAGGCCCACAGCGGCCTAACCTCATCGAGACCTCTCCGTTTCTCTGCCTTCTAAAGTCCCCAGGGAAGCCCCTCTCTTCAGGGGGTGGGGCCCTGTTATCCCATACTCTGTCACTTTCCAGGTTACTGGGGACAGTGATTGTGTGGGGTCACCATGGCAATGAAGTGGGGGCAGGGCACCTAGGGCATGGAGCAGGACTATGGAAGCCACCACGAAGGTGGGGGTCCCTGATCCATCGGGCCCCCAGGGCCATCCCTTGCTTAGCAGCCAGCAGCTAAGGGGTAGCTTCAGAGGGTGCCAGGGACCATGGATGAGCTCAAGGCCCCTATATTCGAAGCAGGGGTTGTCACTGTCTACCGGAGCTATAGCTGATATGGCCTGCAGTTCAACCTCCCAGGCTCTGCCCTTTCAGCCCACTCTCAAACTACTCCAGGATTCTGTTCAGGTCAGTTCCCAGTGTAACTATGCACAGACCTCCCCAGAGACCCCAAGAGTCTCCTCTTCTAACCCCACCGTGGGAGCCCAAGAGTATCTCCTCATGGACGACGGGACTCAGACTCTGCCAATGTGCATGGACAATGATGGCACCAATGACAAAGTTCAGTACGGATTCAACCTCTCCCAGATTCAGCTACAGATCGGGAAGGAGAGCAAGGCCCCAGCTAAAGTCCTGGTAGGCTGGGGCAAAGGAACCTGTAACATTGGCCAGATGGCTTCTGTGGGCCCCAGGAAGAGTCGATGGCTACCCTACTTCGTCTCTGGGGAGAGCAGTACAGCTGAAGGTCAAGATCCTCTTTTGACTGTGCCTCAGGCTCCAATCCAAAATCAGGGGCAGGACAAGGGGCCGGGGCTGGCTCAGTCTCCTACCCTAACTAAGACGACCTCTTCACCGACACTGCTGCTTTCAACCTCAATTCAGGCTTCTGCTCCACCTGCCACACCTCCACCTCCACCTGCTGCAGCCGAACCTTACGCCTATAGTCTCGACCATCCCACTAATCCCACTGCAGCCACAAAAGACCTGCCGCTTGATCTCAAGAACGGTGGCAACCAGTTGCCCCTTCTCGTAGAGCCCTCCAAAAAGGTCAAAGTGTATTTCCCCTTTAAGGAGACTCCTCCCACTCTGGCACCTACTCCAGAAGAGTTTTCAGCCCACACCAAGGACCAAGAGGTTGCCAAGATGAAGGTGCCACCCAGTCAGTCTGAGGACCCTGCGCAGAAATGTCTGGTCCATGCCTCCAGGCTAGATGCCGCAACACCAGCCCCAGAGCCTCTAGATGCTCTCAAGACACAGCGAAGCAGCCACAGGATTTACAGCTCCCAGCCAGACAAGCAGCTCCCCTGCTCCTACAACAACAACTGCTCCAATGTGCCACTGCTTGCCTGTCAGGGAGCCTACAACAAGCAGTCCCCACCGCTGACCCCCAGAGCGGCCAGGCAGACTCCCATTTCTAGCGCCCCGACCTGCCAGCTCCAGGAGGCTGTAGAAGACCACGTGCTGGTATTTGATATGGCCACGGGCAACACAAGGATGGGGCTGCTGTGCCACGACCCCACCGGCTCACGGGCGGTGCTCGTAGGTCTCACACCCAACCATCCATCGGCTCAAATCTCTGAAAATATACTGTCTGCTCGGTCACTGCCCAGGCCGATCCTTTCCCCTAAGAGTGATAACTCCAGTCTCTGGTCCACCACAGCCATGATGTCTAGCCCTGTGCCCTCCAGCCTCTCATCTGGGAGCTTTCAAGAGGTAACCCTGGCTTGCAAAGAGGCCAGACACAACCTAGAGCCACAGAAATCCCCTGGCACTGAAATCCCTATCAGGATTGGGACGATTGGGACGCTGGCCAGACCTGTTGTATCAGGGACACCCCTCCAATATGGTGAAAGGATACCAGCCCAAGTTCCTGATCCTAGCTGGTCCAAATCTGATGCTGGAAAGATTGATGCTGACCCCACCATCTGGATGCTAGACTCTTTCGGGTTGCAAGACAGTTCCACAGTCCAGCCTAGACAATTGCAGTGGACAAGGTCAGATCCGGCTTCAGCAGCCGATATCCAGACAGCCTCCAGATCCCTACTCCAGGAGGAAGCAGGCAGCAATAACCAGAAAGGGCTCATTCCTGCTCACCCTAGTAGCCCTCAGGCTGAGGAGACTGGGCAGGTCTTCTTCACTGGTCAGAATTTCCTCAATGGGAAGAACCTCCTTGTTAGACAGTTACCTGTAGCTGAGCAGGGCTCCCTATCTGTTCAGCTCCCCTCTGCCCTTACTAATCCACCTCATCTCAGTGAGCAGACTCCTCTTCCCAGACAACTTTCCCCCACTAGACAGGTACCCCTCACAGGGAGGTTCCCCATTACCAAAGAGCCTTCTTTTATTTCTGGAGAGCCTGTTCAGCCCTCCACCCAGGAGAGTGAGCCATTGGGCAGTCCTACCCATGTGGGGATAGTCCGAGTACCTCTGGCTCCTGAGGAGGCCTGCATTTATGTGAACAGGGATAAAGTTGGAAACAATTGTGCTCTAAGACCCAGCATACATGGGGCCCCATCCTGGCAACCTAGTGATGTCCACAGGGCCAACCAGGAACAACTTTCCCTGATCACATTTACTGGCTGTAAGGACTTGCCCGTATCGATGGTGGGCAATGAGCCCTTGAGTGGACATCAGCTCAAGCTGACAGCTGAGGACATCACGTGCTCGTCAGTGGTTGCACACCTGGGTCTTCTCCGTGGGAATTGCTATGAGTTAGTATCCACTATGGATGCTCTGCCAGTGCAGTCAGCGATACTCTGCCACCACTCATCCAGTCCCTACCAGAAGATGTCAGCCATAGTGATCGATACAGGCACAGGGTTTACCAAATGTGGACTGGCTGGAGAGAACCATGTCCTGAGTGTGGTACCTTCGCAAGTCCAGATGCTACAACACCCAGCCCAGGGCCAGCCCCAATATGTGGTACCCGAACACCAAGATGGCTCCTACTCAGTATTGAACCGAGGAGTAGTCTCTGACTGGGATGCGCTGGAGGTGCTGTGGCAACACCTGTTCTACTGCAAACTGAGAGTGAAGCCTGAGGAGATGGCTGTGCTTGTGGCCGACTCCCCCATCTCACCACGTACCAACAGAGAAAAGGTGGCTGAGATACTCTTTGAGCGTTTCCATGTGCCAGCTATGCAGACAGTTCATCAGGCTCTGCTGACGCTCTATGCCTATGGGCGTACCACTGGGCTGGTGGTGGGAAGCGGCCATGGGACCTCCTATGTGGCACCCATCCTCACTGGGGACCTGGCTCCACTTGACACTTACCGGCTGGATGTGGCTGGCACTGACCTCACACATTACCTGGCTCAGCTACTTGTGGCCAGTGGCCACTCACCACCCAAGGAAGGGCTTGTCAGACAGATTAAAGAGGCTTGCTGTTATGTGGCTATGGATATGGCAGCTGAGATGGCCAGAAACCAGGCACAGGCCCACGTGGAATTTGTGCTCCCAGATAAGCAGGTTATCACACTGAACTCTGAGCGCTTCTGCTGCTCTGAGGCTCTCTTTCAACCCAATCTGCTAGGGGTCAACCAGCCAGGTCTCCCACAGCTGGCTCTGCTGAGCATCAGCCGGCTAGAGGCCAAGCAGCGGGAGCAGCTGCTGGCCAATGTGGTGCTGGAAGGTGGCAGCACCCTGATGAGTGGTTTCCCCGAGCGCCTGAGACAGGAACTGGGCCCTGGCGCCACTGTGCTGGGTTCTCCCCACCGTGCAGTTGCTGCCTGGCTTGGGGGTTCCATTATGGCATGCCGAGACTCCTTCCAAAGCCTGTGGCTCAGCCGCAGGGAATACGAAGAAGAGGGCCCATGGGCAATCTACAAGTATCAGCTGTGAGCACATAAACTTCTGGTTCTGCTTGCTTTAAGTACTTTTGCATGTTTTAGGTGGAGGGTGAGGCGGGGAAGGCAAGACTCCAGACACAGGGTCAATGAGGGGGATCTTGGTTCTCCCAAGGTATACTTAACCTTGACACTCAAGAACCTCATGGGCCCTGACAACCCGCCCTTTCCAGAGACCTCCCCAAAGCCCCTTGGTTGTCGTTGTCTCCTACTTGGCTTGACCTTTACTGCACCCCAAGGGTAACCACAGAAAATGGCTGCTGTGGGGTTTTGCCCTGTTGCCCTGACGACAAGTGCAATTACCCTTGATTGCCAGCTTGTTGCCATGGTAATTTCAAACATAATGTAATAACCCACACAGCCTAGAGTGAGTCATAAGGTGGGGGATGGGGGGCAGCCCCTTCCCCTAGCTCCAGAAGAAAGGATTGCTTCCAGCTCCCTTCTTGGACCTTCTTCTGAGGGTTGAGGCCAACAATATGGACAGTAGCTGAGCCATCCCAAAAGATGGCTGGGGGTATGGACCAATTGCCCCCCCACTGAGGGTCCCTGTCCAGGTTTATGCTTCTTGGGAGAACACACAACAAATGATACATGCACGTCTTAGACGCTAAACCTTGGAGGGTGCTCTAGCTGGGTTAGCCGGAGCCTTCAAAATAAGGGGGCATGGGAATACCGCCATTGGTACCCAGGGTAGGAAGCAGAGAGGCCAGTTATGGGCTGCATCCTCGATGGAGAGCTGTTGCTAGGCTATTGAGGCTCCAGCCTGCTCTGTGGATATTGAGGTTCACATCTTATCCTGCCTCTTCTTTCGGTTCTTTGTCCCTCTAGCTTTGGTGTGAGCCAGAACTATAAACTCTGGGCTCCCTTCTCCTTCCTAGACTACCCCTCCCTTCAGCCAGGCAGCTCCTGAATGCTCGGTGGCCAGAGTTCTTAGGAGGCCTCTTTGCAGAGACCACTGGTGATGCCAAAAGACTTTTATCCCTGTGGCTAATGAGTAGCTCGAAACCATGTCTCTTCACCAAGGCTGGCTTTGAACAGAGACTATGAGAATGAAGCTTGGGGTTGAGACAGTATATGACCTAGAAAAACTGAAAGGATAAAATTAAGCTGGTCTTGCCCAGTGGTGGTGGCACACCTTTAATCCCAGCACTCAGGAGGCAGAGGCAGGCAGATCTCTGTGAGTTCAAGGCCAGCCTGGACTACAGAGGGAGTTCCAGGATAGCCAGGAATACACAGAGAAACCCTGTCTCGAAACACCCCTCCCCCCAAAATTAAGACGGTCTTTTAAAATATTAGTTACTATATCAGCTCCCATCCTGTCTGTGTGTATGTGTATGTGTGCTTGCTTGCGCGCGTGAAAGCCAGAGGCCATCCTCACGTTTTTTGTTCCTCGGGCAACGTTTAGTCAGTGGCCTGGAACTCATCAGGCTAACAGAGTGGCCAGTAAACCCCAGATATCTACCTGAGTATTACAAACACTCATCACTATGCCTGTTTTTTGAAGACAGGGTTTCTCTATGTAGCCTTGGCTGTCCTGGAACTCACTCTGTAGACCAGGCTGGTCTTGAACTCACAGAGATTCACTTGCATCTGCTTCCCAAGTGCTGGGATTAACAGTGTGCATGACCACTACCCTTTTTTGTTTTGTTTTAAACACAGTTCTGTGGATGGAGTTCAGGTCCCTATGCTTACACAGCAAGCTCTTTATTGACTGGTCTAATTGCTCTTTGTCCACAGGGCAGCTGGACGCTGCCTGAAGACAAAACCTTGAAGCCCGGTCCTATTTTGTCTGTGTCTCCCTGGGAAGCTGAAAGCCATGCCTTTAGGTTGCCCTCCACAAATGACAACAACAGCAACAACAAAACTTGTTTATCCTTACCCACACCTGAAAGCAAGGGGCTGCTCAGGAGTGGATCTTAGAAACAGTCAGTGATGTAAAGTCATCCTAAATCTGGCCTGCGATCCAGCCCCTTCCTCTGTCTTGCTCTTACAGCTTGATTCAGCCTCCACAATCCCAAGCTTTTGTGTCAGACGGGAAGGGGGAACCGCAGCTCTGGGACTAGTTGCTGCCTCCGTGCACATGTGCCAGCGCGCACGCCTGGGTGCACACAGAACACAGACACACGTGCCCCCAGGCAGCACCGCATACGCTGTGCTGCTTCCATCTCCCTTGGTATAAGAGAGCACACAGGGTCACGTGTACACACGGACCCTGCCATGTGCTGTCACCCACGTGCACACAGTGTGCACAGGACCAGGAAGAGGTGGAGTGCTGCCAGCAGCAGGCAAAGCTCTAGGGAACCGCCCCTTCCACCGACTCTAAAGCCCCGATCCAGCTTCTTCGCCCCCCAAGTCTTGGCTAGATCATGACCCTCACGAAAGCTAGAGAACAAGCATGCTACAGGGAGGTCCCGCAACCATGTCCTGGCTACACGATAAACTCGGGCCCATCGTTTTGGGAATTACAGAAAGGATTGAGTGCCAGGCCTTTCGTTCATTCTGAAAACATTAATTGGGCATCGTGGGATTTAGAAATAGGCTCTGCCTAGCTTGCCAAAAAGTTTCTACCTGGTTCTAGGGTGGGTGTCGTGGCCAAGACTCTTTAGAATACAAGGAGCCCAGAGACATGGCTTGGAGGAAGTGACCAGAAGCAGGGAAAGACATGAAGGTCCCAACAACCTCTCCGGAGGAAGTTATCCAGAAACCTTGAGAGAATAATTTCTCAGGCAATCTTCTGGCTCCAACCTCAACTTCATCACTTGGGGGGTCCTTTCTCCCATCAGCTGTGGGCAGAGAAGCAAGTAGCCTTGCTCAACCTGTGACCCTGTTCCCAGGATGGCTGGGCCAGGCAGATCAGCAGAAGGGCAAGATAGGATGGAGTCCAGGTCCAGACAGTGAAAACCGAAATCTGTCCTTTATTGTCTCAGGGTAGTCCTCAGGACTTGAGGGCACTGGGGTGGGCCTTGGGCTCACTTGCCCCCTTGACAAAGGACAGAAACATGGCCAACGGCTTCATTCGAAACTCCTTCCTAGTAGTTTCATGACCCCAAAACCTAGCCCTGGTCACCTGAGTCACGCTGCTTAGGATGTGTTTAACGATTATTACAAAGAGCAGAAAGCAGATCTACACTTCATCACAGGTGACTTTTCTAGTTTGGGAAATTCAAAGCTACACAGAGGGGGCTGACTGAGCCAGCCAGTGTACCTGGCTGGGAATTTAGTCGAGGAAGATTTTGGCCTGGCAGGAGTTGGTGGTAGAGGTCTGAGGGCCTTTACTGTGGTATCTTGTCCATTCCCAAATTGACCACAATTGCACCCATGCCCCTGTGTGTTTATTCCTAGCCAAGGGGTGCTCTAGGGACCGCCTGTGTGCTTCTAAGCAGGTCCGGCCCTTTGGATCAGGTTCGGGGAAACTGGGCACGACCCTAGTCTCTTGGAGACAGACTACTTCTAGCCAGGTGACTCCCGTGCAGCTCCAGAACTCAAGCTTTTTTTCCAATTCCCCACTCCTTACTTTGGGATTAGGAAGGGCCTCTTCGCCTCCTGTTGCTGGGTTTAGAGTCCGATGGCCTAAGGGGGCCAGGCTAGCAGGCAGCGTTGTCGCCAACCTGCATGAACCCACCCTCAAGTGGGATTCCAGTCTCCGGGTCTGCCAGGGTGGGGGCGGGCCGGGCGAAGAGGCCCCGCCCCCAGCCCGCCCCCGGCCCGGGGTGCGAATCCGCTGCCAGAGAGCGACTGGCGATGCTGGAGGTTCTGGAGTCGAAGCGGCTGCAGCTGGCGCGGCGTCTGCCCCGCGTGCCCGGAGCGGATTCTGCCGGCCGCCCCCGGAGCCCTGCTGAGCCGGTTATCGCTTCCTCCCTGTGACCGACCAGCGTTGCAGGTGCGGAGCAGGGAGGGCAGGGCCGGTGGGGAGGGCGCCTCCTGGATGCACGTTGGGGGTCCTTGGGAGACCGTTTGCTTGGTTAGAGAATCCCCGCACAGGGGATTCGTGCGGTCGCCGCGAGGACTCTGGGGTCCCAGCAGGGGCACGGCGCGCGGTTTCCGCAGATGCGAGGTGGGGTGGCATGCGGGGCTGGGCTAAAGTTCCCCATTACCTCGGACGGCTTGGGAGGGTCCCAGAGAAAGGCTCTGCAGCTCCGAATTGTCAAAAACAAACCCTCCACAAGATTCGTGATAACCCTCATAGGGGTAAGGGCCAAGGACCGAGCAGTCCATCCTTGCTCCCTGAGCGGTCTCCAGCCCCTCCCAACTGCCCCTGGGGGCCCCCTCCCTCCGGTTTGGCAGTCACTAATTTCCATGACAACGGAGAGTTCTTTATGGGCGACAATCCGGAGGGGGCTGGGCGGGGCTGCTGCGGGGCTGGGGGAGGAGGTTCTAAGCCCGAGTGGACCGTCGGCCCCTAGCCAAGTTCAGGCTTCCGAGCCTTCTCCTGAGGGTCATTAATGGGGGCGGGGGGGACCCGGTGTACGGACACACGTGCGAGGTGGGGGTGCGGGGCGCACATGTTCCTGCTGGGAGGTGCGGGGCTTGGTGCTCACACGTGTGCCTCCCGCATGTGTATTGCTCTGCCAGCGGGGGCGAGCCAGCAGTACTGGGGAAGGGGGTCAGGGTGGTGCCTTGGTGGAGAACAGGGACCCCGGCTGGGGTAGCCGGGGACAATTAAAACGTTAGCTTCTGTCTTTTTCAGCTTGCCTTGCCTGGCTGGAGACCCTAGGCTCTTGAGTCCCAGCCCCAGGAAGGGCTGCCAGCTGTTCCCCGACCCCAAACCTGCTCTAGCAGGTTCCTTCTTAGAGAACAGGGCAACCCTTCTCCCTCACCAAAAGCTCCTACTTGGTCTGTACTACTCTAGACCTTCTGCGCACCAGCCCCCAAAACACAGGCTCAGGCTTTGGGGGGGCCCCAGAACCACCTTTGCAGACCTAGGTTGGCTTCCCCTCCCCCTCCGACTTGATTCTTGGCAGATCCAGTGACTTCTGGGCCTCAGTTTCCTCCACTTGGAATTGATTATCTCCATTCCCTTCAGAACCAGAATGGGACAGGGGTCTCCCTTTCTTTCCTCATTTCGTGTGGGTCCCCAGGTGCCCTACCCTGGCTTTATACGTCTCTGCTGCAGGCCTTCCTCTGTGTCTTTATTCTCTGGTGGCCACCAGGTAACAGGCTGGTGGCAGTCTTCTGCTCTGAGGGAAGACCACAGAATCTATGATCTGTGTTCAGGGAAACTGAGGCAGGGGGAGTGTTCGTGTGCATGTGTCATCCTGTTTTTGGCTTCTTGTGGTGCTGTTTTTGCTGCTGCTTTTGGCCATCCTGGGATCTGCTCAAGATTGATGGCAGGATGAAGCTGAGCTGCAAGAAGGGCCCTGAGCACCCAAGGCCAGTTCAGCTGATTGGGGTGGAGGTTGCTGGGGACCCCAGGTAAGGCTGGGCCAGCTGAGAGGAAGGCTTGTGAAAGGAAGTAGCCGGGTTTCTGGGCTTCATTTCTATCTTCCTATGTTTGTGTCTTCAACTTTTGAACCTCCCTCGCCTGAGCGGCTATCATGGCAGCAAGAGAGGCTGGGGACTGTCCTGCTGGGGGACCACACAGCTGGCCTCTTCCCCACAAAGAGGCTCCTAGAAGCTGACCTCTTCTTACTGTGCCTCCTACGCCAAGTTCAGTGTATGTCTGGGGGATACTGAAGATTCTTGAAAGCCACATACCAAGGGTAGCTCAGGGGACCAGAGCTATGGAGGTTTTAGGGTGCTGCTAGGCATTCTGAGTCCTCTTCAGAACCTTCTCCCTGCTTCTCTCTTGTGTCTGTGACCCTTTTACTCTGCCACCTCCTTTTCCTCCTCCAGTAGATTCAGCCTGTGTCTGTCTGTCTCTGGCCCTTTCTTCACTAACGTCTTTCAGTTCCCCCACCTCTCCTTCCTTTATTGGGACCAGGGTCACAGAACCCATGGGGAAGGGGCCAGGCCAAATATCAGTTTGGGAAGAGGGACCCTCACTAACACCTACCTCTTCCTCCTCCTCTTGTTTTAAAACTTCCATCACCATAGCAACCTTTTACTCTAGTGTGTTCATCTGCAGATCGATCCCTTCCTCCAAGCCAAAGGATGCAGGGCCTCCACTGGCTTCAAAGATTGGGACCCCGGGTTCTAAGGCCAGTGGCAATTGGTTTTTGGTTTTGCCTGCATATGGAGAGCTGACTGTTCTGGAAATAGCAGTGGACTTCATGCCCATTCCTTAGACTGTGATGTTGGCGCTGGGCGGGGGCTCGTCTATGCTCCTAGCGAGTCAGCACCAGGAACTATTGATGGTAGCTCTACTTGTTCCCCACCAGGACCGTACCCTATCCAGTCTCTTTAGGCACTTGGACAGTGGGCTTGAAGCTCTTCTCTGTCTCTTGATACCATACACACTGGAAGGAGGTCGCTACCTCCCCTAGGTTTGTGGCTGTGGTGTCAGCTGAGAACTAGACAGGATTTGGGCTGGGCCATGTCCATTTGCAGTAGGAAACTCAGTTCTAATCGCTGAGAGAGAAGAAGAGGGGAGGGAAGGGGAGAGGGGTGCCTACAGGCTGGTGTTCACAGCTGCCACTAAATTGGGAGGTGTTGCCTACAGTCAGGAGTCAGCGGGAGGCCTCCTGGGCCCTTCCTGGCCTCTCTAGATTTACTGCAAGCTCTAGAGCCCCACATGGCAGAGGCCAGGGCAGCAGGAAACTTTATTTATGGACATGAAAGGTAACTCCTGAAGCAGGCTGATGTGGAGGAAACCCTGAGATGGGGCCTTTTGGCTTCTGTTTTGATTGAGTTTCCCTTGGCTCAGACTTCCCCAAGGACCCAGTAGACCTCCTAGGGACCCCTTATTACTAGGACACCAAACAGACAAAACTTCCTCAGGCTTGCCTGAGACGTGAATCACTGAGCCAAGTAAACAAGCTCCAGAAGCAGACAATAATAACAAGAGTACTGAGCCCCAAGCTTCCAGAGCCTGCTAGAGTGGAGGACAGTGGTAGCATCATGTTCTACACTGCCTCACCCTCCCGTGCCCCAGGTCTATAGTTTATTTCCTTTGCAGAGAAGGGAGGGAATTCTGTCTCCAGGAAAGTGGCTGCAGTGGGGCTCCAGGGCCATCCTGGGCCATAGTGGACCTGACCCAGGTTCTGTGTTGTTGGAAAGAAAGCCTTCCTTAGCTGGACGTTGATTTCGGATGAGAAATGCCAATCTCTTTCTACTTGGCCTTCCACCCTTCTTCATGCTATCTCTAACCTACTCTTTCAGCTTTGGGACCAGTCCCTTTTATTGCTGAGAGGTACCAAGGGGCTTTGTGTATACAACCTGCAGCCTCCCCCAGGTAGCAGTAGGTAGTAGATGGTGAAATAAATGGGGTAGAGGGGATGAAAAATCCAGATCTTCTCTCTGGATCCTGAGAGATCTAGGCGTACAAGCGAATTCAGTTAGAATGTTGGGGAGGGGTAGTAATTGGTGACATCTGGGCAGCCAAGGTGGGGGGTGGTGGTACTGAAGTAGATCTGTCCCTGTCCCATCACTGAGACCCTTAGGACATTGGCTGTAGGCGGACAGCAGTGTGAGCTTTCCATGGTAGAGACAGACCCTAAGACCAGCCCAGGCCCTATGGCATGAATGCATATGTATAGCCAAAAGCTGGCACCAGAATCAGGCACAGGCATTCACAAAACCTCCCACCTACACCACATTGGCAGAGGCCAGAGCTGTTGGACTGGGAAGGGAGGTGGAGCTTGGAGAAGGTTTCTCACAAAAGGACCATTTTGCATCTGGCCTTGGAGCATCCGGATTGTTGTAGACGACTTGTTACACAGACAGCCTTATAATGTCAGAATTCGTACTGAAAGAACACGCAGCCCTGGTCTTGATTCCTTGCCCGTGTGGAGGCTGTTTCACAGGGCAGCCAAGGTGGGTAGCGCTCTTACTGATGCCCACACTTCCTGCCTTTGAGTAGACACACTTGAGCTGGCGAATCACCTGTTGTTGGACATTTAGGTAGACGCGGAATCCTTTTTAATGTTATAAATAAGCCTGTGGTGACGAATAGGATTCCCATGGGAGGCTTTGGGGGAAGGGTGTTTGTATCAGAGGGAACAGTATAACAACACAACAGAACGAGGAATGGTCCCTGCCTGGTCCTCCTGGGAAACCTGCAAGCCAAGATACCGTTCTCTGGCCCAGTGAATAGCTCTCAGTTTCTAGTCCGGGAGGATAATCGTCGCCACCCTAAGGGGGAAAAATGTCCTTAGAGTACTGACCCAGGCCTCTTCCTCCAGATGTTACAGTGTGGAGAGGGTGCGTGGCTGTGTCTCTGCTCCCAACTGGAAGAGTGAGATTTCAGCCACACGGATCTCCCTAGCAGATGCAGGGACAGGGTTTTGGACATAGTGGCAAAAACACACACAGTTGACATCTTCAAAGCCTCTCTTACTTGCCTCTGCGGTATTTCGCCTAGATGGCTTAAGCTCTGGCTTGAATCACACTGATGAAATGCATTTGTATTCCCCAAGCTCAAGCAAATCCAGGTGAAGAAGTTATGGAATTTGATCCCTAATGCTGAGGACACAACCCTCGAGGGTTGTGGTCCCCGGGAGTTGCGTAGCTGGCCTGTGCCTGGAAGGAAGTACTTGGCAGCCAGGACTACCCAGAGGGCTTCTCCCAGCTCAAGAGTACTCCATGCAAAGGAGGCTGACACTATAAGTGCCTTCAAAAACGGGCATATTTAGGTGCTCAAGGCCCTGGCCTGGGCCCTTCCACATCAAGCAGTGGCAGAGGCAGAGGCAGAGGCAGCAGAAGCGGCAGAGGCAGAGCAGTTTCAGCGTGGCCTCAGCGTAGAGCTTGGTATAGCCACAGGCTGGCACAAAGCAGGCTTTATGAAGGCAGACTCCGGGGTCAGGTCTGTAGAGGTAGATGCAGCCGTCCACTTCGGAACAAGGGCAGCAGAGGCCTTTTTTTTGTGGATGCTGGGGTCAGCCATCCAGCACTGCAATGGAGGACTGGACTGTAACTGACAGAGTGGAGGCAGGGCACTGGGCTCCAGGTGCGGAGTTCCTGGCGCCTACTGAGCCAGCAATAACTGGATGGAGCGTCACACCTGGTCCCCTGTGTGCTCCTGCAGCACTTTGGCGCTGGGTAGGTGTATCTTACTTTGCTGGACCGTCATCCCTGCATGCTTTCCAGCAAAGCCTTCTGCACCAGGGCCCAACACTGCTGCTCCTCCCCCTACAAGGAACCTAGATATACCCCAAACAACATATCTGAATCCAATATTTACTAAGTCCATCAAAGGAGTTGTAATAAAAATTGTAAAGCAACATCAGAGCATGGTGGCACATGCCTGTAATCCCAGCACTTAGGAATAGGGACAGGAAGACTAGGAGTCCAAGGCTAGCCTCAGCTACGTAGCAAGTTTGAGGCCAGCTGAAGCTACATGAGACCCTGTCTCAAAAACAAATAAACAAAAATAAACAAAAGATAGAAACTTACACCTTCAACATTCACTTCTTTGCTCTAGAGAGAGCTGTTATTTCCTTTCATGTCCTAGAAAAGGACGTCCCCCATACCCAACCCCACAAATAAATAATGTTCAAAATTTGAAAAATATTTATTCATTTTCTTGTGTGCATGTGTGTGAGCATTCATGGCTGTGGATATCACAAAGCAGAAGAAAAGCATCAAGGGTTCTCTGTCACTCTCCGCCAATTCCTTTGAGACAAGGTTTCTCCCTGAATCTGGGGCTTGCATTTTTGTGGCTAAACTAGAAGTGATAAGCCCCAGCAGTTATCTCTCTGCCCACCCTTGGAGTGGGCTTTCAGGCATGAGTGCTGGGGCTAAAAGGTGTGGGCCATCATAACCCAGTCTGCAAGATATAAAGTAAGGCTGGAGAGATGGTTCAGTGGTTAAGAGCTCTGACTGTTCTTCCAGAGGGCCCACATTCAATTCCTAGCACCCACATGGCAGCTCACAACTGTCTGTTACTCCAAGATCTGACACCCTCACACAGACATACTTGCAGGCAAAGCATCAATGCATATAAAAGAAAATTCAATACAAATTTTAAAAAGATATGAAGTTCATTCCTTTATAAGTACCACTCAGGTTTAGAAACAGGTCTTTCCAAAAGCCCTCATGTGTCCTAACTCTGTCACCCTGTCCTGTCCCTTAGGAGGGAACCATTATGTGACTCTTAGAACTTATTTTCTGCTTTTCTATAGTGTTACTTCTGTGTTTGAGTCCCCAGAAGTATGGTGAGTTCTGCCTGTTTTGAGCTCTGTATCAAAAGACTCACACTACATGCATTCTTTCCTGTTTCTATCAACACTCCTTTTGCAAGATACACTGTTTGGCTGAGAAGAACCGTAGCTTTTTTATTTCCTTTGCAGCATAACATTCTATTATATGACTATGCCACAATACATCCTGCTGGTGGTAGATATTTGGGCTCTTTCCAGCTTTTAGCAATTATGGATATGGCAATTATGAGCACTCTCACACAAGTGCCCTGAGGCATAAATGTATGCCTGCCTCTCTCTCTCCCGCCCTCTCTTTGACAGGCTCTCCCTATGTAGCCCAGGTTGGCCTGGAACTCCTGGGGCACACTTGGCTCAAATACATGCATTTCTATAGAACAAATATTTATAGTATATAGGGTGGGCTTGGGAAATTGTGCAGTGGTTAAAAGCACTGGTTGCCCCTCCAGAGGGCCTGGGTTCAGTTGCCAGCATCCACACAACAGCCCATAACTGTCTGTGACTCCGGTTCCACGGGACCCAACCTCCTCTCCTGGCCTCCATAGATACTAGGAACACATGTGGCTCATAGGCATGTGTGCGGGCCGAACAACCATACACATAAAAATAAGTATTAGCCAGGTGGTGGTGCACACCTTTAATCCCAGCCCTCAGAAGGCAGACGTAGGCTGATCTCTGTGAGTTCAAGGCCAGCCTGGTCTACAGAGCAAGTTCCAGGACAGGCGCGACTGTTACACAGTGAAACCTTGTCTCCAAAATAAACAGGGGAAAAAAAATCTTTAAAAATGAAAGAAGTGCATGAAATATATTTGTTTGGCAAAACTGGCCCTTTCCTGTCCTTTCCTTTAACACAAAGTTTCCGTAACCCATGCCAGTCTTGAACTCCTTGATCCTCCTGCCTCCACCTGCTAAGTTCTAGGATTTCAGGTGTGTATCATGCCTGGCTCCGGTTTTTTCAAAGAGGGGGAGGGGTGATTGCCCTTTTCCATAGCCTCACCAACATTTGGCATCTCTAGACCATCAGAGGTAAATAACGAGTATCAGGAGAGCTCAAGAGATCATAGCTCTAGACAGAACTGCAGGTAAGAAAGGAACACTGAGAGCGGGAGAACGGTTTTCTCCAGGGAAGGCTGCACCAGTTGGTTATCCAATACCAAGTGGTCAGCCCTGAAAACATACATACAGGTTACACTGTATGGACCTAGCAGGTTATAATTATATAATCAGGAGCACGCACGCACGCACGCACACACACACACACACACACACACCAATAACTAAAAAGAAAGTGATCATGAATTTGATCAGAGCAAGGGGGAGGGTGGAAGGGAAATGATATAATTATGATCTCAAAAAAATTAATGGAATAAACTTAAATTTATGCTCATGAAATAGCTGAAATGTAAAGATTTTATTTATTTATTTATTTCTTTTGAAATAGGGTTTCACACTCTAGCCCAGGCTGGCCTCAGACTCAGGCCGATCCTCTTGCATCACTTTCCTGAGTGTTAGAATGACAAATGTGAGTTGTCATACCTGACTTTAAAGAAAGTGTGTGTCTTTTTTTTTTTTTCAATTTAAAAATTACATCTATTTATTTACTTTGGGGGACAGTGTAGTATTTGCATGGAGGTCTGAGGCCAACTTGTGGGAGTTGGTTCTCTCTTTCCATCATGTAGGTCCCTAGGGATCAGACTCGGGTTTGGAGGTCAGTGTCCTTACCTGGTGAGCCATCCGCCGACCCTAAAGAAACTTAGTTTAATCTCATTACTGGAGAGATGGAGGCAGGAGGATTTCAGCAAGTTACAGGCCAGCTTGATCTACATATGGGGTATCTAGGGCTAAATAGTGAGGCTCTGTCTCAAAAATGAAAACGGAACATAGAAAATGGTGCAGCTGAGCCAGACCCCATCCTGCTTGCACCTTAGAGCCTAGCAATGCCGTTTGGGTGTGTGACTCTGGGCGACAAGAAGAACTATAACCAGCCGTCGGAGGTGACTGACAGATATGACTTGGGACAAGTCATCAAGACGTGAGTGTTGGGCCTACTGGGGAGTGATGCGTGGATAGAGCGGGGTTGGGACCGGGGGTGGTGGTGGTGAGGAGACTGGAGGCTACCCCGTCCTAAGGCATGCTGTGCCTCCTGGCTTCAGTGAGGAGTTCTGTGAGATCTTCCGGGCCAAGGACAAGACAACGGGCAAGCTGCACACCTGCAAGAAGTTCCAGAAGCGCGACGGCCGCAAGGTGCGGAAGGCAGCTAAGAATGAGATTGGCATCCTCAAGATGTGAGTGTGAGGTCTGAGGGCAGAGGGGGGTAGGAGATCGCAGGGAAGGGCTCAGAAGGCAGGGGCCTCAGGAAGCGCCAGCTTCTCTCTTATAACCACGTGCCTTAGGAACCAGAGCTTCTCTCGGCCCTGACCACTGACCCCTTCCACTGCCACTAGGGTGAAGCACCCCAACATCCTGCAGCTGGTAGATGTGTTTGTGACTCGCAAGGAATACTTCATCTTCTTGGAGCTGTGAGTACCATTCTGGGGTTCCAGGATTCCCCAGTCCCTAGGGCCTTTTCTTTTTCCTCTGTTTATAGCTAAAAACAAACAAACAAACAAACAAACAAAAAAACCTACTTTGGGAACAATTGGGGTCCCAAGGCCCTGGGCTTTGCCCAGCCAAGCACCTGGTACTAGTCAGGCCTCCCAAATGCTCCTGTCCTACCCCCGACCCCGCCCACACCGGGCTCAGGGGCTGGTGTCCCTCAGGGCCACGGGGAGGGAGGTGTTTGACTGGATCCTGGACCAGGGCTACTACTCGGAGCGAGACACGAGCAACGTGGTGCGGCAGGTCTTGGAGGCCGTGGCCTACCTGCACTCACTCAAGATTGTGCACAGAAACCTCAAGGTAAGGCCAGAGCCAGAGGGACTGGATCACTTGGCACCTGGGCTGGGGGTGGCGTGAGTGCCGCGCTGGGCTCTGGTCCAGCTTCTGAGGCTCTCGTGGTAACTTCTGCCTGCCTTTCTACCATTCTCTCCTGAACAGCTGGAAAACCTAGTGTACTACAATAGGCTGAAGAACTCAAAGATTGTCATCAGTGACTTCCATCTGGCTAAGCTAGAGAATGGCCTCATCAAGGAGCCCTGTGGAACCCCGGAGTATCTGGGCAAGGAGGGATGGGACAGGGGATGGTGGAGGGACAGCCTTCAGGGAGAGAGTTTGGGGTAGGGGAGAAGTCTCCATCCTGAGAAGTGGGTGTGGATGGCACTTTTTCTGGCCAAGCTTGATGCTGACCAGCAGATGGCAAATGAACCTCTTTTGTTTTTCAGCACCAGAAGTGGTGGGACGGCAACGGTATGGGCGCCCTGTGGACTGTTGGGCCATTGGCGTCATCATGTATATCCTGTGAGTGGAAGGGCACGTAATTGGGCTTGCAGCCAGGTGGGCTGGACAATTGTGCCTGTGGCCACCCTAGGTGACCCTGCTCCATGTAGGCTTTCAGGAAACCCACCCTTCTATGAGGAGGTAGAAGAAGATGACTATGAGAATCATGACAAGAATCTCTTCCGCAAGATCCTGGCTGGTGACTATGAGTTTGACTCTCCATACTGGGACGATATTTCTCAGGCAGGTGAGGAGATACCCAGCATGTGGGCAGAGTATAGGGCAGTAGGGAGGGAGGCGCTGCTCTCAGCTTCTGCTGGATTCTGCTCCTGCTCCCCAGCCCATTCATCACATCTAGACAATGAGATGGGGCGCCCATGCCTAGCCCATCCCTGGCTTTGTCCCCAGCCAAAGACCTGGTCACAAGGCTGATGGAGGTGGAGCAGGACCAGCGGATCACCGCAGAGGAGGCCATCTCCCATGAGTGGTGAGCAGGGCCCATGAGTGGAGAGTAGGAGGACAGGAGGTCAAGCGTCTGCCTGGCGGCCCTAGATCGCACGGGGAAGGTCTGGGCAGCCTCCCGGAAGGCACAGACCATTCCAATCATATGCGTTTGTCTCCTTTCGAGGATTTCTGGCAATGCTGCTTCTGATAAGAACATCAAGGATGGTGTCTGTGCCCAGATTGAAAAGAACTTCGCCAGAGCCAAGTGGAAGGTAGGCTCTGGCTCGCTTTCTCCTTGGCCCAATTCCAAGTGCTTCGTCGTGCACCCACAGTTCTTCTTGCTGCCACTGCACCTCTTCCGCTGAACACAAAGTTTTCCCGGGCCATCATACGTGGCTGTAACTGCTGCTGTTATCTTGGGCTGCAGTACTGAGTAGCTGGGAGGCCAAAGACAGCCGGGGTACTGTGGAGGGGGTTAGGTTTAGCCATTTGGCAGGAGTGGATCCAGAGGACCTCACCACGAGCCTTTTTTCACTGTCCTCCTTTCAGAAGGCTGTTCGAGTGACCACTCTCATGAAACGGCTCCGGGCACCAGAGCAGGCCGGCACAGCCGCAGCCCAGTCTGCTTCAGACGCTGCTGCTCCCGGGGCTGCTGGTGGGGCCATTGCTGCGGCTGCAAGTGGAGCTGTCCCAGCCTCTGGGGCCAGTGCTACTGCAGCCACAGAGGGTGGTGCTGGCTGTGCTACCAAGAGTGATAATGTAGGCTCTGCAGATCGCAGTGCCACCCCAGCCACTGATGGGAGTGTCACCCCAGCCACAGATGGCAGTGCCACCCCAGCCACTGATGGCAGTGCCACCCCAGCCACTGATGGGAGCATCACCCCAGCTACTGACAGGAGTGCTACACCAGCTACTGATGGGAGAGCCACACCAGCCACAGAGGAGAGCACAGCGCCCACTACTCAAAGCAGTGCCATGCCAGCTGCAAAAGCAGCTGCCACCCCTGAGCCGGCTGTGGCCCAGCCGGACAGCACAGCCCTAGAGGGCGCCACGGGCCAGGCTCCATCCTCTAGTAAAGGAGAAGAGGCTATTGGCTGTGCCCGGGAGTCTCAGAGGGAGGAGACAAGCTGAATGGGCAGCCTGTTGGGGGTTTTGAGGGACGGGAAGGCGGGTGGGAGTATGGATGAGGGGCTTCTCACTGTATATAGAGTCACTGGCATGATGCCCTAGCTCCCCCCAAGCTCCCTCATCCCAGTGGGGCATGCCTGGGGGCCATGGGAGAGCAGTCTCGTCTCCTGTGTGGATGTGTGTGAGTGGTGGGCAGGCCAGAGACAGGGCCAGCCCCAGCCCCTGCATGGATTCCTTGTGGCTTTCCTGTCTTTTTGCTAGCTTCACCAGTTTCTGTTCCTTGTGGGATGCTGCTCTAGGGATACTCAGGGGGTCCTTGCTCTCCTCCTCCCCTTCCTGCCTCATCATTTCCCCAGGCAGGCCCCTACAAGTTTCATACTTTCCCAGGCCCTAAATTGGGTGGCCTTGCCCTGAGAGCTGGTCCTCCAGCGAGGCCCTGTCAGCAGTGTTAGGTTCTTGCACATGAAGGTGCGTACCTGTAGCATGTGGGCTGCTCTCGGAGCAGACGCTGGCTGCTAGAGAGGACGCAGAAATCTAGGGCAGTGTGCTTGAAGTCAAGTCTGGTCACATGGTTGCGGGCACTGCATGTTAGCTGTGGGGATCCTCAGAAGTGGGAGAGAGAATGGGGAGAAGGGGAGAAGCTTCCATCTTTTTCCCTGAATGGGGATCTTCCCTCTGAAGATCTTTGTGTTACTTTTCCCCCTTCTGAGTCCTGTATCGGGTTGCTCTGTACCCCGATTCTTATGAAACCCTACAGGACAGGACAAACAAGTAGGATGCAAGCAGTGAGACCGAGGAGAGCAGAGCACAGGCCAGCACCAGTGTCTCAGCCGTCTGAGTCCTTACTGTGAGCTCGATAGGGAGGCCTGGTGTCCCCCATGGTCTTCCTGGATGTCACTGCCACAGGAAGAGACCTTACCCATGGCCACCTCACGCAGGCTCAGGCCATAAATCCTCTTCCTCCCAGGGAGGCATGGCAGTACCTCATAGGCTGCTTTGGGAGCTTGCTTTTTCCAGTGGCAGATTTTCTGCTCTCAGTTCAGCAACATGGAGGGGATTTTCCTCTGTTTCTACTCTCAGAGGCTGAGGTGTCACTCAGCCACGTTAAGTTGCTCTTGCTGGGATGAGGAAGTAGAATAAGATTCCCCAGTTCCCCGAGGGATGCTCTTGGCAGGTGCCCTTGGTCAGACCCTATCACAGCCTGAACAGGCAGCCACGCTGGTCCCTGCCCTTGCTCGGCACTCCATGCTGGTCCTGCCCCTCTCCCTGCATGCCTGTGGGTCTGCTCTGGTATGTGAAGGTTGGTGGGCTAACTGTGTGCCTGCTGAACCTGGCAAATAAACGTCACCCTGCAAAGCCTCTGGCCACCCTCTTGCCTTTGCTTCCTCTGTCCTATTCGGGAGGAGCCCATGGAAGGCAGTGGGGGAGGGGAGAGGCAGGGAGCAGGTGTTTGGGTAGTGACTGATGCTCAGTGCATTGCTTGGGGTGAGAGTGAGGGACACCTCCATTGTGTACCTGGATGATGTTGATGGGAACCCTCTGAGCTTTAGAAAACCATGTGAGTGGTTTGGTTCAGCCAGGAACTAGGCCCTGGGCTGAGCACAGAAGGGCTGATGCTTTTCCAACTCTTGTTGCCAGGGAGCCTTTGTCTTAACTTGGACAGAGAGGTGAAATCCACTCAGGGTCAACCACTGTAGGCAGAGACCTTGCTCATGGGCAAAGTGGGCTTCCTTGGACTGGGGAGAGGGTGGGGTTGCACAACAGTTCTGTGCTGTATGTTGATGCCTGCTTCCTGTTAATACCTGTGCTTCCCCGTTAGACCAAAAAGATTTAACTCTTGTCTTCCCCAGCTGGAGCAGACCCGCTTGATAATAATGAGTCATGTATGTTTCTTCTGGGGGAATAATACTGCTAACGACATCATAGCAATCCCTAAGGAGACTCGCTTCAGCTCAGATGGGCTTTGGTGAACTCACCTGGGTTGCTTTCTCAGGGAGTACCTTAAATTATCTGATGTGGGAATAATAAAGAGGGTTTGCTATTTCCTGGTCTTTGAAGCATCTGTACCTTCAAAATCACCATCCTACAGTCCCAGGCATGAGTAATCCTGGGAGGTAAGAGCTAAATTACTGGCCCTAGTGTCTACCTAATCTCAAGGATTATTAGGGCATATTTGAATAAAGCCAAAGCTAGTGTAGTGGTTTGAAGGGTTGGGACGTAATGTGTTCATCTTCCCAAGATCATCCATAGGAGAAGGCTGAGGAAGTGGGGGCCTTTTTTGGGTCTGGGGACTGTGGGCTGCCAGGGCAAGGTCTATCACTTTCCATAGCCACGGGACTATCATCCCTTTTCCTTGGGTTGTCAGCCTGACTGTCCCCAAGTGCAACAAAAAGAGGTCTGGTTCATTTCGCACCAGCTCTGGCTTGAGACAAAGCCCGGTTTAGCAGGGATAGGGGTTGGTCTGCAGCGTCACGGTTTCCGCCCCAGTCGTTCGCTGGTAAAAAACGGGACTCACTCTTACAAGACTCCTAAGAGCTACTGAGCTATGTCCCAGGATTCCGCGCGGCAGGCGGGAGGGCGGGCCGATATCCGCTAATCCGCGCCCCGTCCCGAGGTTTGTCCAATCAGAGCGAAGCACTCACACGTAGTTTGTTTGTGAGTTCGGGTTAACTTCCGGACTTTTCCGGAAGTCGTGTCGTGGAGCGAATTTTGAAGGAAGTGGAGCTCCGGGTGTGCTGCCAACAAGCTGGACCTGTTGCAGTTTCCCAGGCTATCTGGGCTGCTGGAGTAGAGCCATCATGCCTATCCGCGCCCTGTGCACTATCTGCTCTGACTTCTTCGATCACTCTCGCGACGTGGCTGCCATCCACTGTGGCCACACTTTTCACTTGCAATGGTGAGTGACAGCGGTGCAGGGCTCCCGCGCGTGTCCTGGAACCACTTTGAGGCTGTGGGGTGTCAGGCCTAAAGGCGGTCATCGTCGGAACTCAGGTGATGGTTGGAGGAACCACACGGAAGCTTTCCAACCTGGGCCGAAGTGGGCCAGGTGGAAGTGATAGCTTCCCAGGGGTGCGTTGAGAAGAGTTAGGTAGGCGCCTCTTTAACTTGTGCTAAGAAATATGACTTTAAAACTGCATATCATATTACAGGCCGGAGAGGAGGGAGGATGTGGAGGCAGAAAGATCAGGAGTTCATGGTCAGTCTCAGCTACACAGTGAGTTAAAGGCCAGCCTGCACTTTCTGAGATCTTGTGTCAAAATACAAAAACGAAACCACATAATCCAGTGTTGCACGGCACAAGCCCCATGCTCGGGAGCCATTGTGTAGTTAGTTAGGTTAGAAGGCAACCCTACCCCTAAAGGTCCTCCCCTGTCCTTTAACTTTGAACTTTCTTGTGTATTTATATTTTAGCTCTGTCTCTTGAAAGCATGTTTGGCTTTAAAAATTTGCATTAATTTTTGTTTGTATTTAATTGTACCTTTTAGTCTACCTAAAAAGCCACAATTACTGATGATATTTAGATTAAATCTCTCATATTCGGTATTTTCTATTTTGTTCCACCTGTTGTGTTTTGTTGTTTTCGGTTTTTCAAGACAGGGCCTCTCTCCATAGACCTAGCTGGCCTCAAACTCAGAGATCTGCCTGTTTCTTGCCTCCCAAATGCTGGGATTAAAGGTGTGCACCACCATGCCCAGCTGATTTTTGTTGGTTTTTTTATGTCCACTCTTTAACTCATGTGTGAGTGTATTTGTGTGACTGTACCTGTGGGTGCAGGTGCTCTCACTGGCCAGCTGCATTTGACCCCAGTGGAGCTGGCGCTGCAGACAGCTGTGATCAACCAACCAGGAATGAAATGTGTTTCTTTGTGTTTTCTATTTAGTCGGTTGCTTATAGTGTGGATCCGTGGGTATTTATTTAGCTTAGCTTTTCAGTTATGAAGTTTATACCATTATTTATCTTACTGCTCAGAATAGCTTCTGTCTCCTGCCTCCACCTTCTTTTTTTTTTTTAAATAATTTATTTTTAAAAACATTTTTATGTACATTGATGTTTGAATGCATGTATGTTTACATGAGGATGTCAGATTTGTCTGTAACTCCCGTTACAGACAAAATTGGGAGCTGCCGTGTGGGTGCTGGGATTTGAACCCGGGTCTTCTGGAAGCACAGCCAGTGCTCTTAACCTCTGAACCAATTTTCCAGCTCCCTGCCTCCACCTTCTAACTTAATCTCCTTCTGTAGCTATAATTTGAACTCAGGGCTTTGCTCATGCTAAGTAGGTACCCTACCACTGAGCTACATCACCAGCCTCCACTTACTTTCTGTGTGTGTGTGTGTGTGTGTGTGTGTGTGTGTGTGTGTGTGTGTGTGGTGTGATGCCAGGGATCACTTGTGCACTGATAGGTATTCTGCCACTGAGCTTCATCTTTAGCCCTTGTTTGTTTTTGTTTTTTCAGTTTTTTATTCTGTTTTATTTTAAGCAAGAGGGTGTTTTGTGTGCAGGTATGTCTGTGCACCATGAGCGTGTCTGGTGCCTGTGTAGGTCAGAGAGGGTGTCAGATATCCTGAAAGCAGAGTTACAGACAGTTGTGGGCTGCCATGTGGGTGCTGGGAATTGAACCCGGGTCCTCTGGGAGAGCAGCCAGTGCTTCATCTTTCTGGCTACAAGCCCTTGCTTTTTTTTTTTTTTTTTTTTTTAAGATTACTATTGCATTATGTGGCCAGTCTGTCTTCAAGCTTAGACTCCTTCTTTCTTAGATTCTCAGGGGATAGGTCACAGGCCTGGCTCACTTATTATTATTATTGTATTATACATTACATAAAAGTAACTATTTTAACTTTTTTTTTTTTTTTTTTTTTTTTTGAGGCAAGGTCTCACTGTGTAGACTGGGCTGACCTTGAACATGGAGATACACTTGAGCTTGGAAATTAAAGTTGTGTGCCGCTCGCTACACCTGCACCCTTTTAACCCTTTTTAGGTGCTGATTCAGTGGCATTAAGAACACTTACAGTGTTGAATACCCTTCAGCACTGTTACCTGGACAGTGCGGACAGAAGCACATTTCCCATCAAACACTGGCTCTCTGTGTCCTCTCCTCCCAGTCCCTGAGACACTCTTCTGCACCCTCTATGCCTGAGTTTTCTATTCTAGGGCTCTCGTGTAGATGGAGTCTTGTATTCTTTGCCCTTTCGAGTCTCATGTATTTCACTCAGCATAATAATTTTAACATTTATCCATCTCATAACATGTATCAGAATTTCATTTTTGTTGTGGCCAGTATTTACTTGTATTTATGAAAATACCATATTTTGTTTATCCATCCGTTCGTTGATAGACAGGTATTTTCAGATTATGAATAATGCTGCTTTGAACTGCCGTACAAATTCCTGTCTGAGGCTCTGCTTTCAGTTCTTTAGAATGTATACCTGGGAGCTGAAAGGCTGGCACATATGGAGAGTCTATATTTAGTCTTTTTTAGGAATTGGCATACTATTTTCCACAACAGCTGCCTGCTTCTCTTCTCTCTGTCTCTGTCTCTGCATCTCTGTCTCTCTCTGTGTGTGTGTCTCTATTTCTCTCTCACATTTCTCTGTGTTGCACAAGCTGATTTTAAACACCATTTTATTATTTTCAGTGCTAGACATTGAACCCAGACTGGTACTAATCCCATGCTCTACCTCTGAGCTAAATCATATACACACGCACACACATACAGTTTTAGACAAGTTCTCATTATGTAGCCCAGATTGTCCTTGAACTGATAATCCTCTTGCCTTAGCCTCCCACTTGCTGGAATTTCAGGAATGCACCATAATGCCCCAGTATATACCACAATGCTCCCAACTTGCCTGCAACAAAAAAAGATAAGGATTCCAGTTTTCTCACATCTGTGGTAACACTGTCATGTGTATGTTTCTGTGTGTTACTAAGATTCAAACCCAAGGTCTTGCACATCCTAGGTCAAATACTATCCCAGACAGCCATACTCCTAATCCTTCCTTTTTGATGATAGCTGTCCTGATGAGTGTTGAATGCATCATACTGATTTTTGGATTATTTGTTTGATTTTTGTTTCTGTTTTTGTTTTGACAAAGTATGTCCATCATAAAAACCATCTTAATGATTTCAGGGCTGGTGGTGTGGTTCAGTGGTAAACTGCTTGCCTAGCTTGTATAGGGCTGGAGTTTCCATTTCGAGTAACACCAAGAACAAAACCTCAAGGTGGAGTAGTGAATACCCCTCATCCCTGCACTCCGGAGGCGGAGAGAGGAAAACCAGCTTGGGTTACAGCAAAAGAAGATTATACAATTCAGTGACATTAAGAATTCGCAATTTGTGCAGCTGCCACCACTGTTTTAAAAATGTTTTTATTTTCCCAAATCGAAATGCTATTCTTCAATTATAACTCCCAGCTGTCTCTTGCCCCAAGGCCCAGGTAACTGTCTCAGTGAACTCGATTTCCCTGAGTACAGTTTGTCCTTTATGACTGTCTATCTCAGTTAGCATAGTGTTGTAAAGATTCATTTATACTGATCGTAGCATGTTTCAAGATTCTTTCTTACTTTATACCAGGCTTTCACTGTGCAACCCTTTGAGGCTGTTTATCTTAGTGCTGGGAAGTGTAGCGCAGTCATAGAACTCAAGCCGGAATGTGGGAGCCCCTGGGTTCAACCTTTAACAACTGGGAACCCTCCTCATTTCAAGACTTGTAGCTTAGCCACATCTGCAAAATTTTTGTTGCTATCTGAGATTACATGCCCCCAGGTTAGGGATCAGGATAGACTTTTTGGAGTGGCCGGCATTGGTCTGCCTACCATTGTCTTTTTGGAGCTTGTAGACATATGTGTGCCAGACTTTCGCAGAGTTCCTTCTGTGTCTTATCATCTATATATTTTTCATCTTTTAAATTCTGTTGTCTTGTTTGTCCTCTAGAACCCAGGTCACACACATGGTAGGCAAATGCGCTATCACTGGACTATATCCCTGCCCTTAACTCTCCATCTTTAAACTTTGGTTGGTTGGTTTTGTTGGTAGGTCTCTTGAACCCCAGGGTGGCCTTGCGCTCACTGTATAGTTGAGAATGACTTTGAACTTTTGATCTTCTTGTCTTTACTTTCCACGTGGGATTACGTTTGTGTGCCATCAAGGCTGGCTTGTTTGTGTGATTTTGCTTTGAGACAAGATCTCGCTATATAGTCTAGGCTGGCCTCAAACTCCCCATTGTACTTCCTTACCCTCGCAGACATCTGAGACACAGTGTGTGCCACCATGCCCAACTCTTTTTTTTCTTTTTGGTTTTTTTTAGAGATAGGGTTTCTTTCTTTCAGGATTAGCCTTGGCTAACCTGAACTTGCTTTGTAGACCAGGCTGGCCTCAAACTCAGCAATCCACCTGCCTCTGCCTCCCAGAGTGCTGGGATTAGAGGCATGTGCCACCATGCTCAGCTTGTTTTTGTTTTGAGACAGGGTCTCACCACGTAGCTTTAGTTGGTCCAGAGTTCAATATATAGACCAGAATGGCTTCAAATTCACAGAAATATGCCTGCCTCTGCTTCCTAGGTACTAGGACTGAAGGCATTCACCCCCACACCTGGCTACTTATTTTTTTTGAGATTGGCTACTTAGTTTTTGAGATGGCCTGAAACTCACCATGTAACCAGACTGGTCTTAAAATCATGACAGTCCTCTTGTCTAAGTCTCCCAAATGCTGAGATTATAAATCTGAGCCACTGTCAAGCTTTCTTTATTCTGTTGAAGTGCTGCAGAAGTATCTACAGAAAAGTACATATGTTAAAAGTACATAGCTTGTAGGGTTGCCCCAAACCCAGCACATCCAGGTAGCCAGCATTCACAACTGGAAGCATGCTATAGAACTGGGAGGGGAGCTCACTGATAACAGCATTTGTCCTGCATGGATAAGGACCTGGGTTTGCTCTCCAGCTCTGCAGAAGACAGAGGATAATATCTGCGTTAGGAACCTCAGTGCTCCTCTGATTTCCCCACGAGCACCCACACACCACATAAAGGCACCATTCTGCCTGTGTTTTTCTTTTATACAAATGAGATCGTACAGAACATGCTTTGTGCATGTGCCCAGTTTCTCTTAAATTGTGTTTAAATGACTCATTGATAAGATGCTTCTTGGTTAACTCATCCGTTGTGCCTGCTTGGTCTTAATTTTGTTGTATGTGGTCTTTGAATGTATCTATAGTTTTTCAATGTATTTATTGGAAAGAGTTAGGTGTGAGAGGTGGCATCATTTTTCAAAGAGGAGTTTGTCTCTCATTCCTGGGGTGAAGAAGTCTGCCCCACCCTCAGTGTCTCTGAAGTCCAGGCTGGTTTGGAACTTGCAGTACTCCTGCCTAAGACTATAGGTAGGTACCTACAGGAGACTCTTTCCTTCCTTCCTTCCTTCCTTCCTTCCTTCCTTCCTTCCTTCCTTCCTTCCTTCCTTCCTTCCTTCCTTCCTTCCTTCCTTCCTTCCTTCCTTCCGTGTTGGCTGTCCTGGACTTGCTTTGTAGACCAGACTACAAAGATCTGCCTGCCTCTGCCTTCCCCGAGCGCTGGGATTACAGGTGTGCGCCACCACTGCTACCACTCTCTGAGTTTCTGAGCTTTGCCTGCCACCTACATGCTACAGCCCATGTTGCAAAGAACAGCCTTGGGCCAGGCCTTCCAAACCCAAACAACAGCACTGCTCAAGGCCTTCAGGAAGGTCCTGCGTGAAGTGGTCACCTCTCATTGCAGGCAGGCAGGCAGGCAGGTAGGCAGGCAGGCAGGCAGGCAAAGCAGGGGTCATGTGACCTGCACACACACACACACACACACACACACACACACACACACACACACCCCGCTATGCCGGATTACTTGTCTTTTATTCTCTTTTCATTGTAGCCTAATCCAGTGGTTTGAGACAGCACCAAGTCGGACCTGCCCACAGTGTAGGATCCAGGTAAGGATGATGGAGTGGAAGTACTGCAGCTGAAGACTTCCACCTTCCAGAAAGCAGGGATGGGGAAGACAACTGTGAAATAGAAGTACTATGACCTTTTAGCCCTCTTGTCTTGAGGTCAGTTGATCTCACAAATGTCTGTCACTCAGGAGGCCTGCTTACACCCTGTGGGTGGCTGGGAGATTGACTTTCCCATCCAGTCTTCATTTGTATACATTTAGCCTCCTTTAATGTTTAGCAACTGTCCCCATGCATAGACATGACTTCAGCCCCCAGCAGACCAGCAGGCCTGATTGTGTTTATGTGTAGGAACGAGGAAGTCCTCTGATTCAGAAGGACGTGTGCTGAACAGTTAGGCCTGAGAGCAGACCTAGGACATGTGGCAGGCAGTCAAACCCACTTCAGTCCTTCCTCCTTGACTTGGACCACGCCCCATCAAAGTTCTCTGTCTTGTTCTCCCATCTAGGTTGGCAAAAAGACCATTATCAATAAGCTTTTCTTTGACCTTGCCCAGGAAGAGGAGAGTGTCTTGGATGCAGAATTCTTGAAGGTACCCAGAATTTATCTCATTCTACTAAATTTTGAACCCTCTTGAGAGTTCACTTTTCATTTTTGCTCAGAAAAAGTGCCACTGGGTGTGGTGGCGCATGCCTTTAGTCCTAGCACTCGGGAGGCAGAGGCAGGCAGATCTCTGTGGGTTCAAGGCCAGCCTGGTCTACAAAGCAAGTGTAGGGCATCCAGGGCTGTTACACAGAGAAACCCAAAGAAAAGAAACACAAAGAAAGGGTACCTAGAGTGTGGATGGAGTTAGGGCTGTGCAGCAAAGACTTGGTAGAGCTATCAAGGTGAGGGGGCAGGTGACTTTGAGAAAATCATCAGGGGCATATACTGTAAGAGAGGGACCAAGTGACTAGGGGACGTCCCCTTGGGCTTTCAGGGCTATTTGGACCGAAGGACAGAACTCTTCTTTTGAGACTGTCACCTTATGAAGGATTTATGCCCTTCCTGCCCAGCACACTTTCTTGTTGGACAGTTAGTGACAGGTTAGAAAATTCTTCTCATCAGTCAGGGAGGATGTGTGAACCCACCATTCCCTAACCTGGCTGGGCCTCAAAATTGCCTGGAGAACATAGTATAAAAGGTACATGCTTGGGCTTTTCCAAGCCCAGCCATAGGTGGCATAGCCCCTGGAATCAGGATTTCTAGCCCATGTGGAAAGCAAGGCTACAGGGGAGGGTAACCAGGTTCATGTCTGTGCTTCTCCCGTTTCTCCTCCATATCTAAAATTCCCTTCCTTTTTGTGTGTGGGAGCTAGACTGGCAGCATGTCTTAGTGAGGTTGGTTTGGGGTTTGCCCGTGATTGCTGGACTCTAAGAGTTAATCTGCTGAGAATCTGATAGATTACAGCTCATTTGACCTCAGCCCCCTGGGTGTTGTGATGTCCTTGGAGCCTCCTTGTTTCAAGATGGTTGAGCTCTTGTGTTTGGAGCCAGCCTGTTCATCGTCATGGTAACTGCTCCCAGTTTTAAGAGGTGTCCTCCCTGTGATGAAGACAACAAAGGCAGCTTCCAGTCTTTTCTTCAGCTTTTAAAGCCAAGCCTATGAGACAGGGAGGGAGGCAGCATCTTGAATAGTTTGGAGCAAGGACTTTGAAGGCATCCTGCTGAGGCCTGGAAGGGGCCAGGAGACTATGGGGTGTCTGGTCTCAGGTGGACCCTGCCTTACCTATCTACCATTTCCATTCCCAGTTATTTGATTGACACTGTCCAGCCCAGCCACCAGGAGCTCTTGCTCCCAGAGTTCTGGGCAGAGGGGTTGGAGGTTGGGGGCGGGGGTTGCTTACTAATGGTAACACATGGACCTTTGAATCTTCTGTTAACCTTCAAGGGGTGATATGGAAGAAAGTCTACCGGATTCTTACACAAAGGACCCTTGCCTAAGCCTGGAAGTGTGTGTAAAAACTTTGTTTTTCTGACTGTGGCTATACACATCCCCTTTGCTCACAAGAACACTGAGTTCTCTAGACTCCTAAGTGGGAGCTGGATTCACTTCTACCCCAGCCTCTTAGAGCCAGTCTGGAGCTTGGAGGGAGGTAGACTGAGATAGGCAAGGCCCAAGACGGAGAGAACTGGTGGTGGTTCAGAGTGCTTGGCCATCCCAGTTCTGTGTCCCGGGTGAGCACAGCTGAAGCTCTGAGAGCATAAGGCTCCTGCAGTCCCAGGAGCCCTGGAAGCCTGTGCTGTTGACCAACCATCAAGCATCACTTCCTGTGGGATTCATTTCCTGCATCTTACCTAGCCTGTTAAATGGCTCAGAAAGGGACTAGAGAGATGGCTCAGCATTTATGAGTGCTGGCTGTTCTTCAAATAACAGGATTTGATTCCTAGTACCTACACAGTGACTTTCAGGGAGTCTCACACCTTATGGCCTCAGCAGACAATGTGAATACACTGTGCACTGACATAAATGCAGACAAAATACTGACACACATAATATATATATATATATATATAAGATTTATGCATTCTATGCGTATGAGGCTCTTTATGTATGTATGCCTGCAGGCCAGAAGAGGGCACTGGATCTCATTATAGATGGTTATGAGCCACCATGTGCTTTCAGGGAATTGACCTTGCGACCTCTGGAAGAGAAGCCAGCACTTTTAATTGCTGAACTATCTCTTTGGGCCCAAAATAAAGAAATCTTAAAAAAATAAAAAAGAGGGCTGGAGAGATGGCTCAGAAGTTAAGAGCACTGGCTGTTCTTCCAAAGGTCCTGAGTTCAATTCCCAGTAACCACATGGTGGCTCCCAACCATCTATAATGAGATCTGGTGCCTTCCTCCAGGACTCAGGCACACATGGAGGCAGAAAACTGTATAAATAATAAATAAATAAACCTTTTAAAAGAAGAAAGAAAATGTCCCATACCAGGCATGGTGACACATGCTTTTAATCCTTGTGCTATGGAGGTAGAGACAGGTGGATTTCTGTGAGTTTAAAGCCAGCCTGAGCTACCTAGTGACAGTCTGTTTCAAAACAAACAAACAAAAAGACCCACAGACATAAAATAATGTGCATGTCTCTGTTGGCTTGGCCTTGAAGTATATTGGGTCTACATAGCCTTATGGGAGGCCTAATGGAGGCTGGCTGTAACGTGCTCCTGTGACTTATTTTGTGTATTTTGCAGAATGAACTGGATAATATCAGAGCCCAGCTTTCCCAGAAAGGTAAGTTATCAAGAGACAAGAGGCCCTGGTGCCCCTGACTTGGGTGTTAGAGGGAGGGAGCCTAAGGGGAGGGCCTCTGACCTCTGGCAAAGCCAGGGGCTCTTCCTGCTTTGTATGTCCAAGAGTCTTGCTAGCTCTTATAGCTAGCCAAAAAGGAGAGTAGAGGTGACTGAAGCTGTCTGTGTAGGCCGGCATTGCCTCTTTCCCGCTGTTTGGAACTTCTTGCCCAGGAGCAGTTTGGGGAGGGTCCTACCCAATGAGTTTGTATCTTCAGGCCTCAGCTGCTGAGTTAGGCAGGGATTTGCTTGGGTTCTGGAATGATGAATTAACTAGACCCACAGGAGAGGGGCCAACAGTGACAGCTACCCAAATAGTTGAAGCAGAAGAATGGAGAGCTTGTCTCCTCAGGGGAAGCTCTTGGGGTGAGCTGCTTGAATTTGGGGGCCTAGGTGCTCATGTGTGGTTGGACCTTTGTCTTGCTCCCCTCTGCCCCTGCTCCAGAGAGGGAGAAGAGGGACAGCCAGGCTATTATTGACACACTACGGGACACATTGGAAGAACGCAATGCCACAGTGGAGTCCCTGCAGAATGCTTTAGGCAAGGCAGAGATGCTGTGTTCCAGTCTTAAAGTAAGTCCTGAGGGTCAGCGGGAGGTACAGCCACAGTCCTGGCTCACTTTTTTTTTTTTTTTAATAGAATGTCTCACTATAACCCTGGCTGACTTAGAACACAGTGATCCACCTGCCCCTGCATCCCCAAGGGCAGGGATTAAAAGGCATGCACCACCATGCCCAGCCTAGGCTCACATTTCTACCTCAACCACTTTATATTTATACAGTGGTAAAATGAAGGCAAATCTCTTCTTCCCGAGGTCCTTGTGTACCGTACCCACCTAGCCCGTAAGAAAAGGGGCTATAATGGCTGTGCTTGTGGATTTTGTACCAGGTAACAAGGCCTTCACAACACTTCACAGAGGGCCTGCTCAACGGAGACCTGAGTAGGCTGGGCCATGTTTCCAAAAGTGGCTCATCGTCCGCTGAGGAGGCCCGTCTGAAGAATCTTCCATTAGGACTCCAGTCCTTGGCGGGGCTGCTCTCTGGAGCCAGATCAAACAGCATCCTAGGGAGGAGCAAAGGCCTTTGAAGTCCGCTGTGCTGAGCTGACCGAGCAGATCAAAGCCTGTAGAGCAAGCAGCCCTAGACCCAGATGAATTTTGTATCAGCCTGAGTTCGTGAGCCTCTTGCTCTCCGAGGGCCATGAGATGATTGATCTGAACTCACGATTGATATTCTAGCCTGGTAGGCAGGAGCAGCCTTTGCTGGGCGCCAGTCTCATGAACAGACAAGGCCCTAGGATATTCGTTTTCTCTTCCTGCTTTGAGGCTGAGCTGAATCACATGGCCTAGCCAGTGGGAGGGAGCAAACTAGTGCCAGATTGCAGAACAATCGCTGATGGCATCCTCAGGTCAGAGATGGCATGGTCTCATGCTGAGGACAGCTCCTGGCTTGGTTCTTCTATCCCGGCACTGTAAGCATGTACCATGAGACCAAGACCACAGAACCTTCGCCGCCCACAGTGGGCCTGAGCCGCTGAGCTGTGCCTATAGTAAGGCATATCTCCAGAGGCGAGGAAGCAGCTGCTGTAAAGTCTCTTAGCAAAAGAAGCATAGGCCAAGCGAGAGCTGTAGTTCAAAGCCTGCGTTGAATTCCCAGCACTTCACACACACAGCACAGAGAATAGGTCAGCATGAGGGGCCCTCCTCCTGCTGTTTAAAAATATGTGTTTATCAACATCTTTAAAAGATAGACAAGTATGGAGAGGTACACTTCTATCATGCCAGCATTTGGGAAGTAGAGGCAGAAATATCAGGGGTTCGTGATCATCCTTGACTACATAGTGAGTTTAAGCCCAACCTAGGGTATCTGGTGAAACCCTGTCCAAAACCAAAACCAACCAGATAAAAGCTACAGGTACAGATAGCTCTCAGTGGCCATGGCTGAGAAGCACCAAGAAGATGTATGGGTGTGCTTGCTGTTCAGAAGCAGATGAAATTCCTGGAGCAGCAGCAGGATGAGACCAAACAAGCCCAGGAGGAGGCCCGCCGACTCAAGAGCAAGATGAAAACCATGGAGCGGTGAGTTTGTAGCAGATTTCTGTACTGTGCGTTCACACCCTGGGTCCCTGGAGGAGGGGCTGTAATCCTTGGGACTGCAGCTGAAAATGGGTTTTGTTAACCTTTTGACTCAGATTTCCAGGTGCATATGGGCACAGATTTTCTTTCTCATCCTCTGTGGCCCTTCCCTTATGGGTACTCTTGCTATACTCCCTGTCTGCTTACCTATGGATAGATGGCCTGTCATGCCTTTCTCCCCAGGAGCCTCTCCCCATGAAGTCCCTGACCTTGAAGTCCTCTGTTAGCACCTCTTTTTCCTCAGAAGCATCCCTGGAGCTGAGCTCAGCTCAGCTCAGCTCTGCTGTGGAACCTTTCCTTGGGCACACCCACCTGCTAAAGCATCCTAGCAGCCCAGGCTGTTGCCATAGTAACAGCAGCAAAGGGAGGCAGACTAACCATCAGCCTCCAGATTTCAAATGCCGTGGGCCGGGAAATGTTTTTCAGAATTGAGCTCCTGCTCCAGAGCCAGCGGTCTGAGGTGGAGGAGATGATCCGAGACATGGGCGTGGGACAGTCAGCGCTGGAGCAGTTGGCAGTGTACTGCATCTCCCTCAAGAAGTACGTGAGCTGAGGAACTGGACAGCGAGCCCCCAGTCACATCTATGCTGTTGTCTTTTGTAAAGCAGACGATGTAAAGGAGCATATTCTAGACCCATACTGTCATGGGGTGAACTCCAACTCTTAGGTCACCTCGAAAGCCTCTCTGACCCCCACTTCCCTGCATGGAGACAGACTTGGCTTAGAATTGTAGAGAGAACAGAGTATGAATTCTAAGTGTCATTTCTGAGGAGCTCATGCGGCCCTGAGCGGTGAGCTCCCTCATGATGTCTGGAGTCTATTTCCCATCACCACCATATCTGACCCTGTCTGACTTCTATCGGAAACTGCCCATATTCTTCATTAGGGTGATATGAAGTTGGGAGAAAGGCGCCACTTGACTGAAAGGCAAGAAAATCTAAAATGCCTTCATTTGGGGGTGTAGGGAGCCCCCTAGTGAGGCTGGATCTTCTTGCATACTCTCTCAAGTCACAGTTCCTGCAGGTGACAGAGAGACCTGTTTTTATTTCTCTACCTCATTAGATATGCAGGGCCTGTCATGAGAGAGTAAGGAGGATCTAAGGGTTGGATAAGGGCTTCGTTAGGTTGGTGCTAGGGATTCAGGCTATTCTGTTCTGTCACCTCTTCTCATGGCCGCTTGGCAGAGAATATGAGAATCTGAAAGAAGCTCGGAAGGCCGCAGGGGAGCTGGCTGACAAGCTGAAGAAGGACTTGATTTCCTCTAGGAGCAAGGTAACTGAATGGGACCAAAGGGCAAAGAAGGAGACTTGGTTTCTCTTTGGTTGCGCTCACCTAAGTTAGGCCATCCAACCTGACCCCACTGGGCTAGAAAAGGTGGCCTACAGACACAAATTCCTGATCTTTACTGTGCATTGTCTCTGACTGGCTTGTCCACTTGGGAGGTTAATTCATGGAGATCTGCCCCCACCACACTTACGCTACCTTTTGCTCTTCTTGGTTCCTAGATACATGTTAGCTGGTTTATTTGTGTGGCAACTCCAGAAGCCTGTTTTGTACCCCATCCCAAAATCAAGGGTTCTTGGGCCGGCTGCTTTTGCCTTCTGTGGGCTGCAATGTATAGCAAGAAGTGCTTGCCCTCCGTATATATGCCTAGTTGAGGCCAGCTAGCCCCAGAGGTCTGTGGTCTCTCCCGTGCCTCCACTTTCTTCTAGCCTCTAACTCAGCCATACGCTGGGTAGCTGCAGTAGGGGCAGGACATGCGGCACCACTGGCTTATCCTTTCTTGTAGTTGAAGACTGTCTGCACTGAGCTGGATCAGGCCAAGTTAGAACTGAAGTCAGCCCAGAAGGACTTACAGAGTGCTGACAAGGAAATCACGGTGAGACATCCTGGCCTGATGAGAAGTAAGGGGACATGAGGGGTTGCTTATGTGCCTTCAAGAGTAGGGCTGAGCTGTTTCTGCCTGGGAACCTGGGTCCCAGTCAGTGGTGGTGGTCCTAGGCTCTCCCTAGCCTCCTGGGTCTGGGAGGTGGGTCAGGGCTGTGCACCCTGAGCCTGGTCTGGCCTCCAGCCTGTGCCTCCTCAGCAGAAGGCCAAGAGCACCATGGATCTTCCTTTATGATCTGCACAGTTCTTACTTCCAAGGTTTCTAATCACCAGAGCGAGGACTGTACAAAGGAGGGGTTCTGAGGCCGGGTGTTGGGCGTTCAGTCCTCACTCTGTTCCCAGTACCCTTCACACAGGCATTTGTCCTCAGTGCCTCAGTAGTGTTCTCAAACGTTCTCTCTCCAGAGCCTAAGAAAGAAGCTAACGATGTTGCAGGGAACCTTGAACCTGCCTCCAGTGTCCAGTGAGACTGTCAGCCGCCTGGTTTTTGAGAGGTTTGTTCCCCTTCCGGCCAGGCTCTGTCTAACTGGAAAGCAGCTTTGAGAGAATTTGAGATCTGACAAGGAAAGGCAGAAAAAGCCTTTGAGTAGTGTGAGGATGGGGCAGGAGTGGTAGCTGTCTTGGGGTTTCCTGGAGCTTCTCACCGCATGCATCTGCCCGCCCCCATTTCTGAAACAAACTTGGCAAGTGCTCTCACTCTAAAATTACTCCCTCTCAGCCTGGTGCTGGTGGTTCATGCCTTTAATCTCAGCATTTAGGTGGCAGAGGCAGGCAGATTTCTGTGAGTTTGAAGCCAGCCTGGTCTACAGAGTTCCTGGACTGCAAGAGTCCAAAATAAATGAATAAAATTGCCCCCTCTGGTTCAGGAGTATGTGCTTTAAGGTTGCCAGCAGAGGGAGCCAAAAGACTCAGTGATTGGTGTCCCTGCCATGAGCAAGTGTTACTCTTCCTGAGTGATTTCCAGGGAAACAGGCTGGCTAAGAATACCCTCAAGGCTGTCTTCTGCCTGCTAGAGGACCTCAGCAGGAGCCAAATTAAAACCTCCTGTCCTTCACTCAGAGTTTTACTTAAGCCATTTGTTCCCCCCCACACACACACACCAAGCAGGCTTTCTCTATGTAGCCTTGGCTATCCTGGACTCATTTCAATCTGCCTGCCTCTGCCTCCCAGAATGCTGGGACTACATGTGTGCATCACCACACCCAGCTACTTAAGCCACTTTTCAACATATTTTGGCAAAATCCATATGTCCCTTCTTTCTGCCTGTGAAATTCACTCACTCAGTATTTTCTAGGACTGTACCTTGTTCCTGGGCACTGTGCCCTCTGACTTTCCACAGCTCAGATTCTCTCTCTTTTTTTTTTTTTTTTTTTTTTTTTTTGTCTGAGACAGTGTTTCTCTTTGTAGCCTTGGCTGTCCTGGACTTGTTTTGTAGACCAGGCTGGTCTCGAACTCACAAAGAACTACCTGCCTCTGCCTCCCTGAGTGCTGGGATTACAGACTTGTGCCACACCTGGCTCACCTCTCAGATTTTTAATACTGTATGTTGGGATATTCGCAGAGCTAGCCTAGCTTAGATTTAAGTTCTTAGGGTCCTGCAGTGTCACAGCCAACCATAAAAGAACATTTCTTTTCTTCCTACTTTCACCTTTGCTTCTGTTGTTTTCTTCACTAAAGATTCTGTTGTTCTGGCCAGTCTTCTCAGCCAGATAGTGTTGAGAACAAGCAAAAGAACAAAACAAAAAACCTTATTCTAAGTATTGCCATTTCATTTTCAGACTCCGTTTAATCTTAGGGAGAAGGGTCCACTCAGATCCGACATAACTCATAGCACTTGAAGAATCTCTGTTTATGTGTGTGTGTGTACATGCATACATATATATGTATGAGTGTGTGTGCATATGGAAGTCAGAGCACAATATTGTGGAGTCATTTTTCTCCTTTTACCTGTGTCAAGGGGATCTCCCTAAAGTTGCCAGACGTGTGGAGCAGGCATCCTTCCTCACTGAGCCATCTCACCAGCTCTTATTCTTTTTCCTCAGCATCTCTCTGTAGAGCCAAAATTACCTGCCTGTTCTAGTTTAGGTTGAGCTGAGGCCTGTGGGACTATAGTGGACACATGATCTGCCATGAGGTCCAACAGTGGGTTGATTTTGACAACGAAGTAGGCTCTGTTCCTTATCCTTTCTCCCACCACACCCAGCCATCGGCCATGCCTTCTCTGAAGTCCTGTGTAACATGAGGGCCTTGTCAAGAGCTTAAAAAGGTATAATAGGGGAAATGACAGTCTCAGAAGCCATACCCTGTATAAAAAAAAAAAAAAACAAAAAACAAAAAAAAAAACAAACCTTAGAGCCCAGGCTGCCTCCTCAAGGCTGGGAGTACAAAATCATTCTCTAGAGCACCCACAGCCCCTGATGGCCCCTCTAGCTTCTATCTCGTGAAGCTCAGTGTCTTTCCACACAGCTGTCCTCCGTGCCTGGCGTTTGTAGTGAGGAAAACACAAGCACATGGGCCACCGCTCAGTTCCCAGGGACTTTTCATACCTGCTTTTGCTAATTTTCTTTACTATCCAAGCTTCTCTGGGCCTCATGCTCCTATAATAGGTATTGAGTGCCAGCTGCAGCCAGACCCTTCCCCATCCTCTTGAGCCTTGTTTTAGTAGGCTAGGTTAGCAGGGGAGGGGGAGGATGATTAAGGCCAGAGCCCACCACATATGCACTGGATTATAGACTCTGGAACTCTCCTTTGTCCTCAGAAAGCTTTGTGCCAGGCCTGCATCCTACCTTGGCGCTGAGTGGACAATTCTGATCTCTCAAGTCAGGAGGACACTACATTAGTCAAACCTGGGCTGCCCATCAAGTTAGATGCAGGATGACTGAATTCCCTTCCTCCAGCAGCGTTTTTTTAGGCATGAAAACTTGGGTATAGGACCATTGCATTTAGCATTAGCCCTTTTTACTTGGCATAGTGTATCCTGAATTCCACATTCTCTCTTAGGGCCCCAAGATCTCAAAACCACTCTTGCTCCTCGGGGGCAGCCTTTCCAGTTTTCTCTGAACTGCAAGTGCCTCCACCTTTCTCCCTTTAGAACTAACTTGTTGCTGTGTGGTTTGGAAAGAATCTTAAACTTTCCTAATGTATTTGAAATGTATGGACACATTCATGAAACCACCATTTAAATCTGAAGAAAGAGAAATCCAGGCAGAGAGGATGGCAATTTCAAAGTCCCAGGGGCACTGCTAAGGTGGGCCAGATCTCTGTCAGCCTTGTAGGTGGAGATTTTATCCTAAGAACAGTAGAAACTGTTGGAAATGTTTCTGGAAGGTAGCTCTGAGGGCCAGCTCATGTCTCTCATTGTCATCTATCTACTAATGATGCCTTGAACTGTTGTCAGACTTGCTTAAGGCCTCAGGCTCCATGCTGGCCATGCTGTTGGTATTATGTGGAAGGCTCCGAGTGTCACTGTTGATCCTGTCCCATTTGTTGTCATGGGATTACCCTTTGCTTCTTTTTAAATCTTTTTAAGATTTACTTTTTTATACAGGTGTTTTGCATGTATGTCTGCATACCAAAACAGGGCCTCAATCAGATCAGCTGCCATGTAGTTGCTGGGAATTAAACTCAGAACCTCTGGAAGAGCAGCCCAGTGCTCTGAACCTCTGAGCCATCTCTCCAGCCGTCATTTTATTTTATTATATTATCTTCTTTTGTGAGGCAGGGTCTCATATAACGCGGGCTGTTTCAAACTCACTATGTAGCTGAATATGACCTTGAACTCCTTATCTATATCCTGAGTGCTAGGATTACAATCATGTACTACCACATCTGATATATGCAGAGCTGGGATTGAATCCAGGGCCTCATGTATGCTAGGCTAGCACTGTACCATCTGAGCCACATCCCCAGCCATGCCTCTGTTATTTTAGGGTAGCCTTGGGAAGTGGCCCTGCCTCTAACCTTGCCAGACCTGGCCTTGCTTTTCAGCTTGTGAGGTCCGAGGAAAACCTAGAAGGGGTGGGGCCGGCTGCAAGGGACTCTTGCTCTTCTTTCAGGAGTTTTGCAAAGCTGCACCACAGCCCTTTGCCCACTGGGATGCAAATCAGAGGAAAGGGTGCTATAGGTGAGGTGCTAGGAAGACATCTCTAGTGAGACCTAAGGGTTCCTAAGGGCTGGTGAGATCCAGGGAGACCTTCATTTGAGGTAGGACTGATAGGAGCTGAGTTCGTGTAGGAGGTGTTGACAACTCTGTGCCACACAGGTAACACATCTGCCTAGGGCTTTGGCCCTAGCTTAGAGCCAAAGAGAGGAGGGATTTGAGTGTCTTGCCTCATTTCCTGAGGCCCCTGACATGAAGCTGTGTAAGTTGGCCATAGGTGAGTATCTCAGAGGTGACAGAATCACTCAGAGTGCCTCAAGCCAAGCCTGTACTGCAGTGAAGGAAAAACCACAGAATCCTACGTTTCTGGAGGAGAGGGTATCCCAACTCACGTGATTGTACATGCATATATAGGTCTTGTTTGTTTGTTTGTTTGTTTGTTTGAGAGAAATCTCTCTGGCTGTCCTGGAACTTACTGTAGATCAGGCTGTCCTCAAGTTCACAGTCCACCTTGCCGCTGCTGGGATTAGAGGTGTGTGCCATAGTGCCTGGCTTATACATGCATGTATTTTTTATATTCTCTTTTTCTCTTTCAGGCAGTTTTGATATATAGTGATATATAGCTTAGGTTGGCCTCAAACTCATGTAGCCCATTCTGGCTTTGAACTCATGATCTTCTTTCCTGAGATCCTAGGTGTGTGACATTCCACCCAGCCTCTGTATTGCTTTTAATTGACTATATGAGTATTTTTCTATGTTACTAAAGTTACTCTTGAGTACCACATAGTGTCTTCATCCTTGTCATCTCCTGAAGTGCCAAACCACTATCACAGCATTTGCTGTGATAAACAGCCACATCTTCCCATCTGTATCACTCTGTGGTAGCATGTGAGAATGGCTTCTTGTACTGAATTCTGAGAAAGGCGTATGTGTGGTCAAAGGGAAATAGCCCATTCATTTGGTTTAGCATTTCCCCCTGCATTTATTATAAGCCTTAGTGCATGTACCACATGTACAGGTCAGAAGATAACCTGGGGTCAGTTTTCTTCTAGCATATGGGTCTTGGGGATCAGCTCAGGTTGTTGGCCTTTACCCACTGAGCCACCTCACCAGCCTCTTTTTTGAGTTTTGTTCTAGTTTTCCTTACTTCCTTCTTTTTCCAGATTTTCAGTGGTTACATAGCTATGCAAAGGCTGAAGTTTTTTGGTTAGGCCTCTCTCTAGGATGACCCTGAGTCGGGTTGGCATTAGGATCCCCTGGAGTTGACTGTCTCTTTCTTCCTTTTCCTCCTCTTTTGTTTCTTTTTTTTTTTTTTTAACACTTTTATGTGTGTGTGTGAGAGTATGTACGCGTGCGCGTTTGTGCATAGATGTGTTTTGATGAATGTGTGCTACAACATGCATGTGGTATCAGAGGACAACTGGAGGGATTCATTTTTCTCCATCCACCTTGTTGATGCCAAGAACTGAACTTGGGGCTTCAGGCTTGGAAACAGTTGTCTTTCCCAGCTGAGACAAATCGCTGGGCCAAGCTGAGTTGCCTCTGATCCTTGAGCTGTGATCTTTCTGGGTTGTCACTGCAGTCCCAAGTAGTGAGATTGTCTCTACCCTCAGCCCAGCCCCTGTGGAGATGCTGAATCCGAAGCTCCACCGGCCGTCCTTCAGTGATGAGATTGACCTCAATGCTACTTTTGATGTAAAAACCCCTCCAGCCCAAACGCCCAGCTCCCAGCACAGCCACCCCAAGAAGCTGGAGAGGACACAGTGAGTATTGGTCCCTGGCGGTGCCCAGAACCTGGCCGGGAGTGGCTAAGTCACCAGTGGGTCCTGCCCTGATAGCGCTAAGTGCCGGATGCAGCTGCTTAGGGTAGGACACAGCTTTGGCCCAGCTGCCTCTTCCTTGGCCTGAGCGCTCATTCTGCGTACAGTCCTCCTGCTTGTCTCCTTAACCCTCATCACCCTCAAGATGATGTGTTGGGATTCGAGAGAGAACTCGTGAGTCCCGGCAGGGGAAATCTGGATGGGTGGTGAGGCAGGTGTTCCAATACTTTGAAAGCCTGCCAGAGTCCTGAGTGTGGGACTCCGAATTTTCCCAAGTACCTCCAAGGTCATGCTTAATGCAGGACCATCTCAAACCATGACCCTCCCGCCCAGGGAAATATCCCATTTAAGCAGACACGAAGACCTGTGTGGAGCTGTAAGGGGACACATGGGGCCTGCTCTAGATGTGCAGTGGAACTAGGAGGGGAGCCCATCTCCTTGACCAGGCACACCAGTGTAGTCACGGTGGAAATGACTGCCCCTTCATCTGCTTACATCTGTGGCACTCCAGTAAGGGAATTCTTTTCACATTTTAAAAAATTACATTTATTTTTGTGTATGTGAGGGGGACACATACCGTGATCAGAGGACAATTTGTAGGGTTGGTTCTTGTTTTGTTCCATGTAAGGACTAAAGATCAAAGTCATGTCCACAGGCTGAACCATCTCTCTGGTCCTAAGGAAAGCATAATGAGAGACTTCGAATATAAGACAAAGAAATTGTTATGTTAGGCAATGGCGTGAAAGAGAATGGAAGGGCGGACCAGCTGGGCATAACACCTGTGCTGCTGGAGGCTGGGCCTAGTAGCAGTGAGAAGTCTTGAGTCATGCTGGCTGCAGCAGAGCGCTTATGATGTTAGCTCTGCCCTCTGGCTTCCTTCAGTTGCTTCCTCTTCAACTGTCAATTGAGGTTCAGGTTCGGAATATAGTTCAGTGATAGAGTGCCTCCCATGGAAAGGGCCCTGAATTCAACCCCCAGTTCTACAAACAAGGAAGAAGGGAGAGGACAAAGAGAAAAATGATGATTATAGGCACATGGGGTCGTCAAGCTAATAGACACTTCCACCATCTTCAGCGATTGTGAGGGAGCACAGAACACCCCTAACCTGGCTTTGCCTGATCAGAGCCAGACTTGTAATAGGTAGAGAGTCTCCTTATGGTCATCATGTGGGTTCACTACGGATTAGGGAAACTAGATCAGAGGTGTTCAGAGTCAGCAGGCCCTGCTCCTACCCCATCCTCATGGCTTGAGATGCTCCAGCCTCCTCTCTTAACTAGAAAAATGCCAGGAGAGAGTTTCTAGCTGTGAGGGTCCCACGAGTTGGGTGGAAATAGTGTCCAGAATAGAATCCACAACCCAGCTCTTGTTCACTTCTGCTGCAGGCCCTTCTTGCAAGGGTCCTGTGGAAGTCTGGGAGTGCTCTGCAGGCCGCATTGCCAGGTCTTACTGAGGCTTTTGTGGAGGTGGTGTCTCTAACCCCCAAACAGACAGGATGGGGCCTGAGCTCATTTGATAGCTTCTGCCTTTAAGAGGCTGTGAATGCATGTCCTCCTGCGCATAGTAAGTTGGCTGGGCTCCCTAGGCTAGGTAGAGACTAGAACATGTGAAGACCCCAAGAACGTGGGGAACATTAAAATGAAACCACAAACTGGGCCATGGTCCCATCCACCCTGACTCTGACACAATTCTTCTCAGTTATTCACAGACTTGTACTTGGGGTAGAGGTACTTTGCCCAAAGCATAGCCATGATGGCAGCCATGCCACACAGTGGGTCCTTTAAAGGACATGTGCCAAGTCTGGCCCTCTTCTTGATTACTTGCCTCTTGCCTTCATGTCTCACACTCTTACAGCTCTCCTGTGGAGGACGTCCTCAAGAAGATACCCAAAGTCTCCAAGCAGGTAAGGGCCAGGGGTTCCTCGAATACACACAAGCAGTCACATAGTCCTTGCCAGAACTGTCATGAAAAACCTATACTTCTAAACTGGGCATGGAGCCGGGCACAGTGCTGCACACCTGTAATCCCAGCACCCGGGGAGGCAGAGGCAGGCAGATCTCTGAGTTGGGGGCCAGCCTGGTCTACAAAGAGAGTGCAGGACAGCCAAGGCTACACAGATTTAAACCCTGTCTTGAAAAAACAAACAAGCAAAGAGAAAACTGGGCATGGTACTTCATGCCTGTAACCCAGCGTTCAGGAGGCAAAGGCAGGAGGACCCGCACGGTGAGTCAGGGCAGCCTGAGCTATAGTGAGGCCATCTCAAAACAAAACAAAGAAAAAGAAAAACTATTTCTGAGAGTGCAAACTAGGTTCAGGTTCCCTCCCCTGGCCCAGGACTAAGACTCTTCAGAGCCATACTTGGGATCTTCACTCATTGCCCTCTGCCCCCTGTCTGAGACATCAGATTTTCCTGAACTTCCACCCTCACTACCCTGTGTCCTGGGCTGCTGTCTGACTCTGGCACTACCCCAACAGGAGTTCCAGCTCTCACTGGGTGGTCAGCGCTGTGTAGGAGAGCCAGATGAGGAACTGACTGGTGGCTTCCCTGTCTTCATCCGGAATGCTGTCCGGGCCCAGAAACAACACAACAGGAGCACAGCGGAGTCCCGCTGCAGCACAGATGTGGTGAGTGTGGCGAGCATCCAGCCTCGGGTCAGCAGCTCCCTTTCCATTACTGACCCACTCATCTCTTCCTTCTGCCCTAGGTAAGAATAGGCTTTGATGGACTTGGAGGACGAACAAAATTTATCCAGCCTGTATCCTTTTTCTATGGGCATGGCCTGAGCTGAGCTTAGGAGCATACACCATGCCCTGACCCGAGTCTCCAGGCTCCTTGCTGCCAGTGTCTGCAACCTTAGATTGGCAGAGCTGCACCTTGTTGCTCAGGTGTCATTCCAGTCCCCACTCCATGCTTCTTCCTTGACATCGCTTCCAGACTGACACAGCCATTATCCGACCAATGCCTGTTAAGCCCAAAGCCAGGAATAAACAGAAAGTGAGAATAAAGACTATGAATTCTCCTTCCCAGCCCAAGCTGGATACCTTCATGCGTCAATGAACAGTGAACAGAGTCATGTCTCCAATTAGTAGGCCAAGACTTGGCTACCCAGAGAGTGTTTTAGAAGATGGCTCATCTTCTTGGACCAGTGCAGGAAGAGACACCCAGAAAATGCACTCCTGTGTCCTCTTTGCCCTGAAGCACACTGGATTGACCTCTGGGAGCTGACATGACCAGTTTACAGTTCTACTCAGCAGGGCCGGCTTCTTTTTGCCAGGTTTTGCTTACAGCTCCAACCAGATGTGGCTGGGTGCCTGTTTTTATAGAACACTCACTTTTGACTATATATGGATGGAAGTGCTGGAGGACTCCTAAGCGGGCTAGCCTGAACTTCTGCCTGCCTCCAGCTCATTGCTTGAAATGGGGAACAATAAGGGAAGGATGGGGAAGATTTCCATGTAAAATAAAAGGCATCTTTTTTTTCCAGGCTCTGGATGTATAAATTTGTACCAGGACTTTAGAAAATTGGTATGACTTTCTAAAGCAGGAGCATTACCAATGTTTATACCTAGTATCTCTATCTCCAGGAGTTATAGCGGGACATTTTAGACCTCCCTGCAGATGAAGAAGACATGGAGACTTATTTATAAAAGCCAAGGCACTATAGTTGGGCATGTTCTTAGCTATTCTAACCAGAAAATTATGGCCTGTGTCCCACTACATGGCCTGTTACCTCTCTCTTACTCAGTCCTAGCTCCTGTTTCTTCCTGTGTCACGCTGGCAAATGTCCTGCATCTGACTCTTCTCACAGAGACTCAGCCCAGAAGTCCTGCCTTCCCTTTTTCTGCCTAGATATTGCCCGTAGGCTCTTTATTAGGCCAATCAAAAGTTGAGGGAGGAAGAGAATTTACAAAATATGAGGCAGGTGATGAGCCATAAAAATAACAATACCAAAGTCTGGACAGTACTTGGCCCTCTGCTGGTTTAGCAATCAACAATTGTATATACAGAGACATCCTTCAACAGTGTACAAGATTACCCCAACAAGGCATGGCTCTCTCACAGGGCACAGGAAGACTAGCAAGAATGGCATCCCTGAAGTCTATAAGCTATGAGCAAAGTTAGTGATTGAACCCAGTGAGTTCTAGCAAGTACAACAGATAACCAGGATCCAAGCTGTTAGCTTGGCTTCAAGGCACTTTCTCAGAGAATTTCCCTTATTGGCCACTCACCTGGACAAGGCTTCCTAAGCTGCTTTCTGTGGTTATCGGACAGTTCACCTGTTTCCCTATCACGTCACCTGCTTCATGCTGACAACATCCAACCACTTGCTAGGAAATCTAGAGCCCAAAGCTGGGGTTGGAGATAGCCTTGGTTATGGGATGCTTAGCTCTGATTTTGACGCAATCTAGAATCGCTCGGGAAGGGCCTCTCAGTGAGGTCTAGGTTAGGCTGGTCTGTGGGCAGCTGTGGGGGTTTGCCTTGACTGTGTTAAAGATCAGCCTACTCTAAGTCGGCACTGTTCCCTACAGAAAGTACTGTGCGCAAGGATACAAGCACTCTCTGCTCTTAACTGAGTTGACCAGCTGCTCCACCTTCTGCCTTGACTTCCTGCAATGACTGACTGTACCCTGAAACTTTAAAACAAAAACAAAAAAATGTTCTCCCCTGAGTTGCGTTGTCAGGGTATTTTGTCACAGCAACAGGAAAGTTACTTAGTTATGGATACTGAACCACTTAGGGATGGCGTGAGCCAGAGCTTAGTGAGGGGAATTGCACCGTCTGGTTGGAAACATAGAGGCTGGTTGCTGAGTGGTCTTAGGTGAATCGTCCTCTCAGTGCTATCTGTGCAGCGGGGGCAATAGCACCACCCACCAGTGGTGGGAATCTAGGAAGTCAGGCTATAAGTTAAGAACTCAAGGTACATAAAAGAGAAGTGAGGTAGACAGCTACTCCAGTTCTGCTTACACCTTGTCTAGAATAAGTAAACTTGTAGAGACAAATATAATAGTGGTTAGGAGTGGGACCTGGAGAGTTACTGCTTACTGCTGACAGCTTCTGTCTGGGGTGATTAAAGACAAAGCAGTGGGGAGATTTAGAAATAGAAATATGGTTGTCCCATCCCCCCTGGGGAAAAAAAAGCCAACTATGACCTACAAAAGTACATGGAAAGATAACGTGTTTGTAGATCAGAAAGCTTAGTATTTGTGTTTGGTTTTGAATTATGTGTATATTCACATTAGTTTCGAGAAAGTTATTGTCAATTACATGAGTTCCAGGTCAGCCTGGATTACATGAGACTCTGTCCCTAAAACAACAACAAAATTTTAGAAGTAAGGCTGCGAGCTGGTACACCCCTATAATCCCAGCACTCTGGGAGGCAGAGGAAGGCAGATCTTTGAGGCTAGCCTGGTCTACAAAGTGAGTCCAGGACAGCCAAGGTCACACAGAGAAACCCTGTCTCGAAAAACAAAACAAAAAAATATGGCTGGGTATATAGCTCAGTCTATAGAATGCTTACCTTGCCCAGCATTATGTAATCTGAGTGTGGTGGGTCATGCCTGTAATACCAGCCCTTGGGAAGTAAAGGCAGAAGGATCAGAAATTCAAGGTCATCCTTGACTGTAACAAGCCAAACTGGATTATATGGGATCCCAAAAAACAAAAATAGGGGCTGGAGAGATGGCTCAGTGGTTAAGAGCACTGTCTGCTCTTCCAGAGGACCTGGGCTGCACTTCCAGAACCCATATGGCAGCTCACAGCTTCCCGGAAGTCCAGCCTCAGGGGATTCTACACCCTTTTCTGCCTTCCACAGGTATCGGGTACATATGGTACACATACATGCAGGCAAAGCAATCATACACATACAATTTTTAAAAAAATTAAACAATTATAGGGCCAGTGAGGTGGCTCAGAGAATTACTCATTGCTAAACTTGGTGAGTTCAGTCCCAAGTACCCAAGTGGTAAAAGGAAAAAAACTAACATCACAAATTATCATCTGACCTCCACATACTTACTGTAATCATAAAAAAAAAAAAAAAAAAAGCTGGGGCTAGGCTGGTCTACAGGGTTTCACAAAATAACCCTGTCTTGAAAAAAAGTCAACTCCTCAAAACACAATAAAATAAACAATAGCAAGATTGACCCAGAGGTGCTGGTTCAATGGTGGCAAGTCTGTTGTGGTAGTAGCCACTTCCTTATTGGAATTGAGGCTCATTCCGCAGGAGGAAATTCATGTCTAGTATTACAAACCTGGCCCAAAAGCAGTGATTGTTTTGCAAAAATAAACATGATGTACCCATATCATTGCCTTCCAATCATTCTATTAATGACCATGGAACAGGGCTGTGGTCAGCTTTTGTCAGACAAAGCTCTTTGTGGGTGGTGGTGACTGCAGACACTCATAACTGGTCAAAGTGTAGAGAATGCTCAGTCCTAAAAGAAACATGTATGTCAGCCCTATCCAAGGCTCAGGGAACAGCATGGGAAACAGGATGTGATAACGTTACAGCTAGTCTTTGTGGAACACTGTCTTCCGGCCATGACATGGCTGTTGCTCTCTTGAACTCATAGTAGTTCTGACCTTCACAAGGTCTGTACAAGATTTGGGCCTGTGAGCATTCTATCACGGAGGGGGCAGGGACTCACGAGGCCCCACCCCTCCAGGAGCCTGGGGCGTTTTCTTTAGTTCTGTAGCCACTGGTAAGGTCCCCATGGCTTCTGAAAGTGACCTCTCATCCACCCTCCTGTAATCAATTCTGTGAAACTCACCAGAGTCACAAAAACAAACAAGAGCCTTGAAAGTCAGAGGAGAACTAGTTGGGAAGAGGAAAAGTAACAGCAAGAGAGGAAGGCGGATGAGAGGGGCTGATGGGATGAGTATGGTCAAAATACACACGTATGAAAATGACATAATGAGGCACACATGTAATTAGCGTATGCTGATGGAAACACACACACAAATACTCATGAACAGAACACAGCAACTCCCTGTGTTATTTTCACAATTTATTGTACGTCTACCATTGTTTCTAAACCAAAGGTTTTAAAAATGTAAAAATATAGATGTCTTCATTTTGTAGCTGCCTTGTGCCTCTCAGGCTCCAGTCTGACTCAGAGATTCACCGCCCTCTTTTAATACTGGGACTTATCCAGGCAATAAACCTCAACTGGCCTGTAGAGGGCTGGCATCTGTCCTCATTTGTCAGGAGGACGAGGAACCAACTCGGAATCTAGTTTCACTTTTGGTTTCCTGAAATTACAGAGGAGCCAGAAAGAGAACTGTAGCCAGCGGCAACCAGAGCTTTGGTGCCTGTCTGCATCAGCTACAAGCCGGTCGCACCTCTCCACACCTCCTACAGTAGCTGTGGGCGTTGCAGCCTCCTGTCCGGCCCCAGCACCGAGGATGGATGAGGAGCTATACTCAAGGCAGCTGTGAGTCTTGAGGTGGGATACAAAGGCGGGTGGCTTCCAGACCTTGGGTCTCTAGCTGCCTGCCTTCCTTACTTCTTAACCACAGGTATGTCCTGGGCCTGCCTGCTATGCAGAGGATCAAGGCAGCCAAAGTCTTGCTATGTGGCCTGCGGGGCCTGGGAGCTGAGGTGGCCAAGAACCTGGTCCTTATGGGTGTGGGCAGCCTCACCCTGCATGACCCCCATCCCACCTGCTGGGCTGACCTGGCTGCTCAGGTAAGAGTTCTTGGGGTCTCTGTGCTCCCTCCCAGAGCAGGGCCAAAGGGGAATCTCTTTGATCAAGCTCTGCCGTTCTGTCCTTAGTTTTTCCTCTCAGAAGAGAGCTTGGGAAGGAGCAGGGCTGAGGCTTCTCAAGCACTATTGGCTCGGCTCAATGAAGCTGTCCAGATCTCCATCCACACGGGTGACATCACCGAGGACCTACTGCGGGGTTTCCAGGTGTTTGCCTTAGCACCAACTTGCATGCCAGCCCAGTACCTCCCTCCTGCCCTTAGGAGAGAAGGTGGTGAGTGACTCTGGCCCTGTTGATCACCATGTCCATCTAGGTAGTGGTGCTCACTGACTCCAAGCTAGAGGAGCAGCTGAAGGTGGGAACCTTGTGCCACAAGTGTGGTGTCTACTTCCTGATGGCTGAAACCCGGGGCCTTTTGGGGTGAGGAGACTATCTGTATACCCCACCACATCACTGCCAACACTGGGTCCCAGCGCTTTGCCCAGCTCTAAGCTTGCCCCTATCCTCCTCCACCTCAGCGTCCAGGCTTGCTCTTGTACACCCTATGCATCCAATCGTAATCCCCACATCTTCCCTAGAACTCCTAACCCTCTGGGCCTGTCCCAGGGCCCCCTATCATTACTCACAAATAATGAGGTCCCTCAGTAACTTCCACCCACCATACCAGGCGCTTGTTCTGTGACTTTGGTGAGGGCTTCACTGTTGAGGATCCCACAGAGGCAGAACCCGTGACAGCTGCCATCCAGGACATCTCCCAGGTGGGTGGTGTAGAGATTTACCTGACATTCAGAGGAAGGTGCCAGGGCCTGTGGAATGCAGGCACGGGCATTCTGAGGTCAAATCATCTCTTACCCAGGGATCCCCCGGCATTGTCACTCTGAGAGGAGATGCCAAAAGTCAGCCTTTCTATGATGGGGACTTGGTGGTTTTCTCAGGCGTTGAAGGCATGGTTGAACTCAACTGTCATTCTCCACAGCCTGTCAGGGTGCAGAGTAAGCCAAAGCCAACCCTACTCCAACCCCTGGCCCCAGGAAACTACTTCTATTTAGGGATCATAACTTACTAGGATGGCTCTCTCCTAGAAGATGGGTCCTTGGTGATTGGAGACACAACAACTTTCTCCCGTTACCTGAGAGGTGGGGTTGTCACTGAGGTCAAAAGACCCAAGTCTGTGAGGCATGTGAGTATAAGTGCATCTGAGGTGGGAGCTCCTAGCACATGAAGGGGTGCACATTCCAGACCTGGCCCCCACTACAGGAGCCCCTGCACACAGCTCTGCTTCAGCCCCGTGTGGTGGCCCAGAATACTCAGGAAGTACAACGTGCCCACTGCTTGCATCAGGCCTTCCGTGCCCTGCACAAGTTCCAGCAACTTCATGGCCGGCTACCTAAGCCCTGGGATCCTGTGAGTAGCCCCACATTGCACTATACACAGCCTCTGTCTCGCTGGATCTCACCTTTCAGGCCTCACTTCAATGACCATTTACAGATCCAAGTTTGAACCCTAGATGCCGATTCTGTACTCAAAAACAGGAGATACTACTTCACACTGGAGGTTGTGTCCGTAGACATGCAAGGCCTACAGCCTGGAGATGTCTGCTTTCTCTGAGCTTAAGCCATCAAGGCAGGTTGGAAGCTGTGCTCATTGATGCCTTCAGTGCCTCTGGCTGGTGCTGGACATCCTTTGGAAGCACTTCCCAGCCTAGCAACAATGCCAGGCTTTCCCACTTAGGATTCTGCTGCTCCCGTGAAACAGGGTAGATGGGTACCTGAAGGCTTAGAGTAGGAGGTCAGAATTCAGGCTGGCGCTACTAGGCCCACATGTGCTATGCCTGACTGCCCTTCCACAGGTTGATGCAGAGATTGTGGTGGTCCTGGCCCAGGACCTGGAGCCACTGAAAGGGCCGAAAGAAGAGTCGCTGGATAAGGCTCTTCTACGGACAATTGCCCTGAGTAGTGCTGGTAGCTTAAGCCCCATGGCAGCCATTGTGGGAGGAGTGGCTGCCCAGGAGGTCCTGAAGGTAGACACAAGGGAGGAAAGGAAGGGATTGGGAAACTGGGCAGGTTGGTGTATGTGCCAGGGGGCACCCATACCCAGCAGCAGCCTGGATCATTTTACCAACCCGGATGCAGTCTTCAGATGGGATCCAAATGGGAATAGACACTGGGAGTTGGGGGGAGCCCTCAGAGTGAAGTGCCCACCCCTAGGCAATCTCCAGGAAGTTCATGCCCCTGGACCAGTGGCTGTACTTTGATGCCCTTGAATGTCTTCCGGAAGATGAGAAGCTCCTTCCCAATCCTGAGGACTGTCATCCGGTGAGAACTGGGGGTGAAAGCCTTGGTTAAAATCAGGGTTAGAGGAGAAACCCAAGAAACGCCGCTGATTAAACAATGCAATGACCCACAGCACAGGCCATCAGCCGTCACTGGCCATCATTTGTATTCCCTAGAGAAACTGCCGATACGATGGGCAAATTGCTGTGTTTGGGACTGGTTTTCAGGAGAAACTGAGCTACCAAAACTATCTCTTGGTGAGCCGAGGGATGATGGTGAGGGTGTCTTTGGGAAATCCAGGCCAAGGGCTCTGAATCACACTGTTCCTGCCAATAGGTGGGGGCTGGTGCCATCGGCTGTGAGATGCTCAAAGTCTTTGCCCTGGTGGGCCTGGGAGTCAGGGCTAATGGTGGCAGCTTGACTGTGGCCGACATGGACCACATAGAACGCTCCAACCTCAGCCGGCAGTTCCTCTTCAGGCCCCAGGACATTGGGGTGAGTGTTGGCCCCTCCTCCAGCCGTGTGTCACAGGCTGCTTGCTCTCACCTAATGTGCCCCTCTCTTCCCAGAGGCCCAAGGCGGAGGTGGCCGCCGCAGCAGCCCGGCGTTTAAACCCAGATCTACAAGTGACCTCGTGTAACTCCCCGCTGGATCCCACCACGGAGGACACCTACGGCGACGGCTTCTTCTCCAGGGTGGACGGTGTGGTTGCTGCTTTGGACAGCTTCCAGGCCCGTGAGTGCCTCACTTAGAGCTGAGCCCCTCGCCCAAGCCTCCGGCCGGCGGCACCGCTCTGTACCCTATGCCCTTTTGCCAGGGCACTATGTTGCTGCTCGATGCTGCCACTATCTGAAACCGCTGCTGGAGGCGGGCACACAGGGGACCCGCGGGAGTGCTTCAGTGTTTGTGCCCCATGTCACCGACGCCTACCGCGGCCCCGCTTCAGCTTCTGAGGATGCTTCCGCCCCTGTGTGTACCCTGCGGCACGTCCCCAGCACGGTGGAGCACGGCCTGCAGGTAAGGCTAGCCTACCCGCCCCGTCTCAAGCCTCAACTGCAGATCTGTCCCTCCTCCAGTGCGTTATCACCCTCCCCTTCCCCACAGTGGGCCCGGAATGAATTTGAGGGACTCTTCAGACTATCCGCAGAGACCGTCAACTGCTACCAACAGTAAGGCCAGCAACAGAGGTAGGCAGGAGTCCAGGACTCCAGGCAGAGTTCAACTTCAAATTCCCTCTGCTCTCTGCAGGACACGCTCTTCCCTGTCAGACAGAGATAGGACCTTACTGCAGCAAGTGCTGGGCGTCCGAAGAACGCGCCCGCGGGCCTGGCGAGACTGCGTAGTGTGGGCTCTTGGCCACTGGCAGCTGTGCTTCCACGATAGCATCCTAGAGCAGCTGAGGCGCTTCCCATCCGATAAAGTACGCAGTCGGTGGCTGGGCAGCTGACGGCTCTGACAAGGGGACCAGACGGAGCCCAGCAGCCTCTGTTTCCTTAGGTGCTTGATGATGGAACTCTGTTCTGGTCAGGATCCAAAAAGTGTCCACGTCCCTTGCGATTTGACCCTAACCAAGTGAGTGGAGTCCTCAGATCTGAGTCCCCTTGGGGCAGAGGTAGCCGTCTCTGCATTCCGCTAAGATGTACGGATGCTAAAAGAGAGCCATGCTTGTGCAACTGTGAGTGTCTGTCCTTGAGGCAGGAAGGCGTTCACACAGGTCCATAAAAGGGCAGTGGATCCCATCCCATGTACCCATGAATCTGCTCTGCTCTCTGCTTGGCTGCAGGACATGCATTTCCTCTACGTGCTGGCAGCTGCTAATCTGTATGCATGGATGCATGGGCTTCGTGGCTCACGAAATCAGGATGCACTCAGGGAACTGCTGAAGCTGCTTCCAGAGCCCGGTTCCGTGGGCCAGAACCTCTTCTCTGCTGGTGCTTTCACTCCTTCTGAGTTTGGTAAGGTACCAGTCTTGTACAGCCATTTGAGGCTCGTTCCCCGACCCCCTTCAGCCTGTGCTCAGAAGGAAAATGGAGCCTAAAAGCCCTTAGAGCCAACTTGCTTCTTCTCTCTGGTCCTCTGGGGTTTTTGTTCAATTAATTTTTATTAATTTTTTTATGTATGAATATTTTACTTACACGTATATGTATATACCATGTGTGTTCCTGGTGCCCAAAGAAGCCAGAAGAGGGCATTGATCCCCTAGAACTGGAATTACAGACAGTTGTGAACTGGCATGCAAGCACTGGGAAATGAACTAAAGTCCTTTACTGGACCAACAAGGGCTCTTCACTGCAGAGCATCTCTCCAGCTCCCTCTGGGCTTCTTACTCTGCTGCTTAGTTTAATTCCATGCCCTGGCCCTTCAGGAGGTCCTTCTGCTGCCTAAAACGTATCCTAGTTCTCTTGAGAGACTTTCAAAATTAAGAAAAAAGTTCTGAAGGGTGCCTAGCGATGGTCCCAGGTGAGGACATAGCCACATGGGTAATTGCAGTAAAGAGTGAGGCTGCAAGGAAGTAGATTGTAGAATCAATTGAGAGAGTCCTTGATTAGATCAAGTGGCCAAGAATGGCAGGTTTGGCAGAGACCAAGAATGGCCAGGAGGCTCTGAGTACAGGAAATGAGCTAAGGACTGCATACCCTGCTCCTTGACAGGCCAGGAGCAGCTGAAGGAACTGCAGGGAATCCTGGAAGACTGGAGCAAGGGTCCTCCGCTGAAGCCTGTGCTGTTCGGGAAGGTGGGATCCCCGGCGGGAATGAAGAACTGGGTGTGGGGGGGGGGTAAGGAGGTAGGGTAGCTTGAGAACCCGGGGTTCCTTCCATCAAGGCCATGGAAGTAGTTGACTCTCAGTTGTCCCGTGTGACAAAGGAGGGAGATGGTGGACCATAAAACTGTACACAGGCCTGTCCGTGACATACAGTTGGCCATGGTGAGGGATACCTCAGCAGTGTTAATGCTACTGTAATCTGGGCCTGGCAGGATGATGACAGCAATTTCCACGTGGACTTTGTGGTAGCAGCGACTGACCTTCGATGTCAGAACTATGGGATCTTACCAGTCAACCATGCTCGGGTAACTCCACCCCTTTGGGGCTCAGGCCTAGAAGTGAGAAGTCAAATTTTGGCCCTAAACCCTGAGCCCAGACCAGATGCTCTGTCTTGACAGATCAGGCAAATTGTGGGCCGGATTATCCCAGCCATTGTCACCAGCACAGCAGTTGTGGCGGGCTTACTCGGCCTGGAGCTGTATAAGGTGGCTAGTGGGCCACGGTCCCGTGGCACCTTCCGTCACACTTATCTGCACCTGGCTGAAAACCACTTCGTACGTTCAGTGCCTTCTGCCCCAGCCATCCAGTGGGTGAGCCTCTGATACCCCTGCTCCTATTAGGCCTGAGTTTCCCCTTTATCCTCCCAAGCAAACTGTCCTCTCTCTAGCTGTGGGCTCTCCCTAGGCCCCAGACTATGGGGGAGTCCAGACTCTATCCGGCCCCCTTCCTGCTATGAAGCCAGGCTGGGACCTGTCAGACACAGGAAACAGCCATCAGCCATACCCCGCAACCCCCCTGCAGTCCAGGGTCTGGGGGAGCTGCAGCTTTAACTCATTAGTGGAGCCAGACATTCCCCACGTCCCCCTCCTTCTCAATAATATCCTGGTGGGAGGGATTAGGGAGAGGCAACCAGAGACTCAGCCCCAGGAAGAATCAAGCTTCCCTCTGTAGCGCCCTGTTCTGTACAACTCAAGCCAAGTTAAAGGGCACCAGGCTTGCTACCAGGACTGTGGGTCTCAGACCTATAGGAGAGTATATTTGTGCCACAGATATGAGTGCACCAAGGTCTGGGCATCCCTGGTGTGTGAACATGGAGGTATGGAGCTTGCACATCTGTGTGCCAGATGGGAGAGCAAGGATCTTCCTCAATGTGAATATGCGCATGTGGGCACAAATGTGGGGGTTGTTGGTGTTATGTGTGTTGGCACTCCTAAGAAGGCAGAATGGCAATGCCTCCAACTGTGTGCCCAGGCTCTGCCCCAGTTGGCATTTCCCTGAGGCACAGGAAAAAGCACATAAGGAATGCCCTCACAGAGGAGAGGACAGAGGTCACCAGCTAGCCTAGGCTCCCTCTGGACAGGCACACAGAGTGCTTCTGTGAGGTGCCCCTCTGTTAACCAGCACAGAGGCTGCCTTTGTCCACGGGGTGGGGGTGGGTAAGGGTCTACATCTTGCCTCCAGCCTAGTCTCCACCCCAGTGTGCTTCTTGCGGGTTGGCAGGACCCCTTTGTCCTGGACTCTGGATGTCTGCTGCATCTGTCCTCAGCTCTAGGTACCCAACTTCTTCAACTGGGAAGAAGATGGGAAAAGAACAGACGCTGCTGTAGACTGTATCTGTTGGGAGGGACCCTCTGGGTCAGTAGGGTTCCACTGTTACCATGTCCTCGGTTCATGCATGCCCATGAGCCATCCAAGGCCCTGTATCTAAGAACTGGGAAGTAGCATGATCTGCATCCCTAAGCTCCCAGCCTCCCTCTGAGGAACAAGCAGCTTTATCGGAGACTCCAGCAACCCAGCTCCAGCTTCCTCAGGAAGGAGCCCCCCACCCCCTACCCCCGCCTCCAACTGGCCTGTGTGATGGATGTCTGTTTCCCTGTACAGGGCCCCATAGCTCCATTTCCTGTGCTGGCCCCAGCCTGGGCGGGGAGGGGGCTGAGACTCTGGGCTCAGATCCCACCTTCCACCCCCACCCCCCCATCACCAGCTTCCTGCCTCTGGAGTGGCTCCTCCTCTAGGAAAAGCTGCTAGTAACTGGGCCAGGGGCTTCAGGTTTGTGTGAGAAATCTCTAAGTCCCCCCTCACCTCCACCCACAGTTCCATCACCTGAAATGGACCTGTTGGGACTGCCTGAAGGTACCTGCTGTGCAGCCTGAGAGGACACTGGACTCGCTGCTGGCCCACATCCAGGTGTGCCCTGTTTCCACACTGCCCCAGGTGCAGCCCAGCCCAACGGGTATCTCACGTCTATATGTCTCTAGGAAGAGCATGGACTGAAGGTGACGATGCTGCTACATGGCCCGGCTCTGCTCTATTCGTCAGGATGGTCATTGGAAAAGCGGACTGAGCGCCTGAGCCTCAGGTGAGCCAGTACCTGACCATAGCCGGGCCCTACCATGTCCCTGGATGTTGAGGATAGGTGACAGCCTCTTTCTCTCAACCCCATTCTAGGCCCCTCACACCTTCTTGAAGTGTTCTTCCACCAAATGGAGCCAACAAATGGGCCTGGGGATGGGGTGGGGCAAAAAACCAAGGAAGTGGACTTCAGTAGCTGCCTGCTGGCCAGCCCCCTTGGCTTCCCATACCCTGCCCTGCCCCCACATCACAGCCTACTCTCAAGGGAGCCACAGCTTCCTGCCTCTTGCCTGCCTCACCAGCTGCTCCTAAAATAGTTTCAGATGTTTCCTGCTTTGAGCCACTCCTGCTCCTGGTTCGGACTCTTGAGGGCTCACCGGCACCCCCTAATCCACTCTAGGTTGCCCTCTGTCTGTCTTGGCTCACCTACCAAATCTCCCCTGAACCCTCTCCCATACCAGGGTGACGGAACTGGTGGAGCAGGTGACCGGCAGGAAGCCTGGGCCTAGGCAACGGGTCCTGGTGCTGGAGCTGAGCTGTGAGGGTGAGGACGACGAAACTGCCTTCCCACCTCTGCATTATGAGCTGTGAAGAGGCAGCCCCCACACCACCACCCGGCCATAACGAATTCTGCATAAAACCCCTGCGTCTTGAGCCCACAGCAGACACTTCATCAATAAAAACTTGTGAAAGGGACACACAAGTAGAGAGGATGGACGGTAGACCATGGTGGCTGGCGCAAGTGTGATGCAGGCAAGACAGGGACCCCGGAAAAGAGAGGGAAGATTCTAGATTGGCCTGTCTTAGTTGTGCTCCACAGGGCTGGGGACGCTTCCTGAGGCCTCAGGAGTATGGAACCAGCAGTTTAGAAAAAAGGCCTTTATTGTCCCTAGCTGGAGGGCAAGGTCAGAGGTAGCTGATATCGTTGTAGATGATGGGTTGACGGCTTCGACAGTTCATGAGGGCTGCAAATCGTGAGATGTCCGCAGGCAGGTCAGGTTCTGGGCGAGGTGGGCATGACAGCCGCTTTCCTGCCATAGCTGCCCGCCGGGCCCTGGCCAGCCTACGCCGTAGCTGCTCAGAGAGGCCAAGCAGGAACTGAGGGGGTCGAGCACGTGGCCGGGGTACGCCTCCATCACTCCCCTCGCTGGCTGCCTCAGGCAGCTCCATCCAGTTGTGAACTAAGTCGGCAAAACAGTTATCCCCCAGCACCAGGGGCTGCCGACTGCGGCCCCGGTTTAGCAGGGCTGCGGTCCAGTCTTCCGCTTCCAGTCCCTGCCAGTGTTCCAGGCAAGCGTCTGGGGTAGACTTGGGCCGTGGGCGGTGGGCGGCTGGGATGTTGGTTACAGCTGCCCTGCTGCGCAGGGGGAGGTCACTGACTGAGAAACGCTGGCTACAGGGTCGCCGTTCTGGGGGTGCTTGGCGCTGGGGTACAGACAGCTCTTCCTCTCGCCAAGTACTGCCAGACACCTCGGAGAAGCCGGAGTCCCAGTCTAGGGCATGTTCCCTGGGACATCCCGCGGGTACACCCCTGTCTTCTGCCACCAAGGCCTCCTCTTCCTCCTCCTCGTCCACACAGCACACAGAGTCCTCTTCCAACGCATCCGAGGCCCTGAACGGGCGCTTGGGTTGTACACTTGGGTCGGTTTTGGGTTTTGGTTGCAGTGGGCCAGGCACTGGAGGTGAGCCTGTGTCCCGACCACACAGCTGAAGGGAAAGAGAGGGCAGAGGTTGGAGAGCACTTTTTTTTAATCGGCCCTTAGTGTCTGACCAGGCCAGCCCTGAGAACGAAGGGTTCAGAAGGACTTGAAAAGCCTCTGTGCAGCAAGGCGGAACTGTAAGCATAGGGCCCACATGGGGGCACACTGGCACTCATGGGCTCCCATCCGCAGGGCTGGTGGCAATCCGGCAGGCTGCAGCACGCAGCGCCGGGCAAGTCAGCACGCGCCACCAGGGCGGGCAGGCAGAGTAGAGGAAGGAGCTACAGGCCAGGCCGGGGTAGGGGTTGTCCACAGCACCGCAGCGCGTCTTTAGGCCCTTGGTGTTCTCTGTCGGTCCCCCAAAGAAACTTGTCTCCCTTCTATCCTCCCCCGCCGCCGGCATGGCCAGCTGGGCGCCTGTTACCTGATGCCCAGAACAGCTCTCAACCGTCAGAAACCCGAAGCGGGCCATCTGGGCCATCTGCACCGCGTTTGCCCTGCCCCCATCCTGACTCGGATGGGCACCCGGAGCCTACCCCGTACCCGTTTGTTGCTCCTGCCAGGCGGCAGCCACACACCCCACACACGTCCTCACAACCACACCCACTAAAGCCTCACCAGTTCCCAGCGGAGCTGGCTCAGGAAGCTGTCAAGCCGAGCGCTGTGCATGTTGGCTGCCGGTGCCTGTAGCCCTCTCCGGGTCGGCCGGCTCCTTCTCGACCTCCCGCGGGAGCGGCGCAGAGTGGGCCGGGTCGGCCCGCCAGCGGCGTCCTCACCCTTGCCTTACTCCCGGGCTCCTTGCTCTCTCGGTAGCTCCAGCCGCTGCCGCCCCAACATCTGGCAGCCGCGCCCCGCCCCGCCCCCCGGCGCCCTAGCCAATGGAGGCGGGGCGGGCTGAAGATGTTCTGCCCCCTTCAGCCCCGCCCTCCAGCCCCGCACTGCTGGAGGAGGCCGGCTGAAGCAACACTTGAGATCGGAGGGCAGCTCAGGGACCCCCGTCCTGCCTCAAAAAAGTTTAGGTGACCCTGCGTGACGCCGGACAGACACGACCCCCTCCAGCTCCTCGCACGTTCGTCCTGTGGCCTCAGCTCCTCAGTTCGTCCCTTGGTGAAATAGCGGTTTCTGGTACCGGGGCCCGATGTGATGCCCATTTGTGGGCACTAGGCCCAGTCGTCTGGTTTGACGATGGTGCGCTGTTGTCTGTCAAGGCTGTTTTCCCTGCAAGAGCTAGAACTGAGATTCTGCCCAATACTCAGCGAAGAGCCTTAAGGCAGAGTAAGGGAAGAGCCGCGGCTGAATTCCCTCCGGCGTCCCTCAGGCCTGGTCTGAGCCGAAGTGGGCTGGACCGCCCTCTAGTGGGCATCTCACGGCCAGCCGATTGATTGCCTGAAGGAATGGAAAAGAAAAACTGCTCTTTGGCCAGAGTGTTCAGAGCCTTTCCCCTGAGGCCACTCTATAATCAGAGGAACAGTCTAACAGGACTGGACCTATCAGCAGACAGGAAATATATAAGGATGAGGGCAGTGAGTTCAGCTGAGGGACAGGACTCCTAAAAGATGCGGGTGATATCAGTATGTAACCGGATTCAGTCCGTTTGAGTCCAGTGAGAAGGGGCATGTTTAGGTGATAGCGTCTGCCAATGTAAAGAACATCGAGGGACAGGGGCTAGGCAGACCAAACACAAGGAAGACACAGATATGCGTGATGGGTGGGGCAGGAGTCTAGGGATTGAGGGAAAAAGTCATCAAAACTTTCATTAAGGCTTTCAGCAGGCTTATGAGGGACTCTGGACTTTATTTTTAACGCTATAAGGAGCGTGGAACTTTTTTTTTTTTCAGGGACCGACCAAGGCTGGTTTCTGTGAGATACAGTTGTTTTGGGAGAATAACTCTGTAATCATAGAGGAGGCTCTAGCCTTTATCCCAGGCGAGGGTGTGTGTATGAAAGCCTGGTTCTGAGCCTAGAGGGTAAGCGGAAGCACCATCCTTGACTCCAGAATCTAGAGTATGTTTTAGAGCTAAACTCTAGCCTGACTGATGCACAGATGCAGGTCAGGAAAGCAAAGCTTCCAGATTTCCAGTCTGAGCAGCTGGCTGGCTGGCTGGAGCTTCCGTTTAAAACATCCAGTTCCCTCTGGCTCTCTTTCCCATCAGATCTTGCTGCTGGTCTGGTGGTCACAAAGACGAAAGAGTTACACCGAAGCTGGCTGGCCTCACCGCCAGCTGCAGCCTGGGACAGAGCATACGGGCCATCTTCAGACAGGCCCTCACTCTCTTTGTAAAAACTGGGTAATCTGAGAATGAAAGAGATGAATGTGAAGCTCTAGGCAGTTGTAGAAACTGCTGTCTACAGTCTCTGTAGCCTTTGAGTTGTGCTGTTTGGTTTTGTTTGTTTGTTTGTTGTTTGTTTGAGGGCTATATAACCAGTGAGGGGCCCCTCATCTACAATGTGGTCTTAAACATCACTGGAAGGAAGAAGCAGGTAAAAAGAACAACTCTGAAAGCAGAGCGTGTGGCTAAATGCTGTATGATCCACACACCTGTAACTAAATCGATAAAGACTATTTCAGTCTAATGGAAACTGGAAAGAAAGGCTGGAGGCGCGGCTAGGCAGTTAAGAGCACTGGCTATTCTTGTTGAGGACCCTGGTCTGAGTCCCGGTGCCCATATGGCAGCTCATAACTTTCTGTGAGTTTGGTTCCAGGGGGTCCTCCAACCTCTTCTGGACCCTGTAGGCGCTACACACACGTGGTGCACATGGCAAGACACTCAGATACTTAAAACACAAAAATAAAAATAAATCTGAGCCAGGCATGGCGGCACAGGCCTGTGATCCCAGCAGTTGGGAGGCAGAGGTAGGCAGATCCCTATGAGGTCAAGGCCAGCCTGGTCTACATGGTGAGTTTCAGGACAGCCAGTGCTGTATAGAAAAGAACTTGTCTTTAAAAAAAAAAAAAAAAAAAAAAGTCTGCAAGATTAAGGGGAAAGGAGATGATCACTGTGGACGCGTGAGCCTTGAGATTCAGGGTCAGCCAGTCAGGGTATGAGTGTGGAGTTCAGGAGAGATAAGCACAGAAGGACTGGAATGGAAGGTAAAGCCAGTGGGTGGCACTTTAGGCCATGACTTTGGAGAACATGGAGGTGATGAGTGTAGATAGAGGAGGGAAGACGTGAGCAGTTTCCATGCCCTACAACATTTCTTTGGATGGAGGTGGGAAAGATGAAACAGAGAACTCTGAAGCAGCGTGGGTGGGTTAGAGCGAGAGCGAGCAAGCGTTGAGCACTTCAGAGGAGTGAGAGCAAAGGCTGCATGTCTGGGGCTGAGAAAACAGCTCAGTCCGTGAAATGCTTACCCTACAAGAAGGAAGACCTGAGGACAGGCAGAACCCATGTAAAGAAACTGAGCGTGTAGCTGAGGGCGGTGGCGCATGCCTGTGACCCCAGCACTCCCAGGCAGAGGCAGGGGCATCCATGTGATTGAGGCCAGTCTGGTCTACAAAGTGAGTCCAGGACAGCCAAGGCTATGCAGAGAAGCCCTGTCTCGGGGGGTATTTGTAATCCCCAGCGGTGCTGAGCAGTAGAGACAGCCTGAACTCCGAGGGTTTTGGCAGACAACCTAGCCTAGCTAGGTGATCTCCAGGCCAACGAGAGACTCGGTCTTGAACAACAACAAACAAACCAAGGTGAACAGCTGCTGGGAATCCACCTGAGGTTGACCTCTGGCCTCCATGCGTGTACCGATCCAAACACGCACCTCCACTTACACACGGACTCCTGGAAGTCTGTGGAGGTAAGACTCCTCTTACCTCCACACAAGCGCTATGGCATATGCCCACGTTCACATACACGCCACACGCATGCACCACCCCCACACACGCAAATTAAATTTCTTTTAAAGAATCAGTGGGGCTGGAAAGATAAGAACATTTGCTGCTCTTTCAGAGGACCTGGGTTTGCTTCTCAGCACCCATATGGAACATCCAAACCAGGTGTAACCCCAATCTGAGGGTCTCCGATACCCTCTTCTGGCCCCTGTGGGCACAAGGCATGCGTATGGTACACATAATACATACAGGCAAAACACATAGCAAATAAAAGCAGCTGGTCGGTGTTGGCAATGCACCATCCAGCATTCAGGAGGCAGAGGCCTGTAGATCTCTGTGAGTTCCAGGCCAGCCTGCTCTACAAATCGAGTTCCAGGATAGCCAGGGATACACCAGGAAACTCTGTCTCGAAAAACTAAAGAAGAAAAAAAAAAAGAGTAATTGAGTCTTTTAAAAATTAAATTGGGAGTTGGGGAGATGGCTCAGTGGTGAAGAGCACTGACTGCTCTTGCAGAGGACCTGAGTTCAAGTCCCAGCACCCACATGGTGGCTCACAACCATCTGTAACTCCAGTTCTTTTGACTTCTGTGGCATGGTGTACACAAACATACATGCAGACAAAACATTTATACATGTAAAATGAAACATATTAAAAAAATTAAATTGATTAAAGGCAACCACTAATCATTGCAGTCCCTCCAGGGCAGTTTTGTGGAGAGACAGGTGATGTCTCATGTGGATAGAAAAATTAGCGATAGGTAAATGCTAGAGAGAGCAAGTAAAGAAAAGCTGAAAAAAAATGTCAAATGTATGATGGCCCAGGCCTGTAATTCCAGTAGGAGAGGCCACTCAGAGCTACATAGAGAGACCTTGTCTCAAAAAGATTTTTTTAAATGTACATGTAATAAATTGACAGATCTCAAAGCTACTGGCTCAGTAAACCTTAGCCTGCAGAGGCTGGAGCAGCTGCCTCCCAGATCTGCACACAACACATTCTTCAGTCCCTCTCAGAAGCTGCCCTCTGTCTGCTCCAGCTGGGATACCCACAAGGAATCATTAGTTTTATTTCATCTACCAAGGTTTCTTTTGTTTGTTGAGTGTAGACAACTTTTAAGAGCTTTTCTTGGTGGCTGAGCTTGGATTTTAGAGGCAGACAATGCTCTGATGGTAGGAGGAGGTAGCCAGAGTGCAGACTCCGGGGGGTAGCTGGTCTTGGGGCTAATTTTCCTGGGCACTGTGCTTGCTCTGTCTTTGAGGACAATGTGACCAGTTTCAACATCTGTAGCTTGAGCCTCCTCCCCTCGGATCCCCTTAGGGTTGGGGTAATGAATGGAAGAATTCACAGGAAACAGCGGAAGACCGGGACTTTCCAGCCCCTCCTGGAGCCTGCCAGGGGTCTGGGGCTCTGATCCAGGGGTAGGCGGAGCCGGCGTCTGGGGAACCTCCTGGTGGCTCTGTTTGAGCAACTAACCTGGCAACGGGGTTAGCCTGAGAAACAGCTTCCTCTGCCATTTCTTCAGGCTACCATGCTGCTGCTCAGGCTCCTGTTGATTCTTCTTGCAGTACTTTTCTCTGGTGAGGAGCAGATGGGTGGGTGGGGACCCAGGTGGGGACCCAGTTTGCCAGTGGAGTTCTGACCTTTAGATAAGCTAATAAGTGGAGGGCAGAGGAGCCCTTGACCCTTGTTCTTTAGCTGTTTCTTTAAATCACGTTCTCTCTCTCCACCTGTCAGATGTGTGAGACAAGGACTTTGGTTTCTTGGTCTCCAGATGTGGTCAGGCTGTGAAGAAAAAGGCTTAATTGTTAATTGCTACGTTTCTAAATGTGGCTTTCTCCTAGGCCTCCACAGCCTACCCTGGTCCATAGATATCCTCGAGAGCCAAGGGCCTGGCAGCATCCTTCAGTCTTTCACCTTCAACTGCTCCTCCTACACACCCACCCTGGCGTTATTCAGTGTGAAACCACCCACCGGGTTTTTCAACGAACCCAGCCTGCACCTGCATAACGGAATGTATGTGGGAAAGGTAAGGTCACGGGTACAACGAGAGATTGTGGAGAGACAGAAAGCCTAGGCACTCCATGTGGTCGCCAACCCACCACAGGTGACCTTGAGTAGCTCCGCTCGGCTGGACGCACTGGTAGTCAACCGCTACGAGCTGCAGGTGCAGTACAAATGCGGCAACTTCGTGCGAGAGGTTCACCTCTTCGTTCATGTGCAGCCGAAGCCCAGTCAAATCCAGTGTGCTGGTCCATTTGCCAGCCCAGGTGAGGTTAAGGGCAGCTGGTCGGGAGAGGGAAGGCACGGCCTGAGCAGAGTTTCCATGACCTCTCCTCTGGACAGCTGGGGAATTCGTTTACATACCAGAGACAGTCTCACCTGGGGCCCTGCTGTACACTCTGTTGCTGCCAGGCCTAGGACATCAGAAAGCCCAGGTAAGCTTTGAACACAGGGTGTGGGAGGAGGGCACAGGAAGAGATAGCTCGGCTCCTGCCAGGCCAGGCCCAGCCTTTGAAAGTCCCTGGAGTAGATGGCTGACCTTCTCCATGATGCATGTTCTTGGAGAGAGCCACTGTGGGGTTCCTGTCCTCCCAGCAATAAGGGCAGTTTTTGCTGGGACTAAGATCCTCTGAGTTCTATGTGTTCCTTCCCCCTTTTATCCATTGTGTGTACGTGGATATGCATGAGCATCGCGCATGCTGTGACATTCGTATGGAGTTCCAAGGAAAACTTTTGGGTGTTCATTCTCTCCTTCCGCCGTGCAGGTTCCCAGGGTCAAACTCAGGCTGTTCAGGCTTGGCAGCAAAGGCTCGAGCCAACTCACGGGTTTTTGTTATTGTTGTTTCCTCGTTTATTTTTGAGACAGCCAAGGTTACATAGAGAGAAATCTGTCTTAAAAAAAAGTAAAACAAGACAAAAACAAACAAACGACAGAGTGAAAAACAAAACCACAAAACAACAACAAAAAAAACCCACCAAACCTTTGTTTGTTTGTTTGTTTTAGCAGAAAGTGCTGAGGACCAGAGCCAGGGATCACAGTGGAAGGCAGAAGGCCTAGGCTTGGGTAACAGCCAGTGGGCAGGATACAGGGCGCTCAAATATAAGCAGCAGTCCGCTGGGTTATTGGAGGATGTTGATAGGTGTACTTGGGGTGCTGGGAACCGGAGGGACCACTAACATCTCTGTCCTGTCAGATGAACATTACCAGTGCTCAAGACCCTCCATTCTTCCCTGGGCCTTTCTCCATTGATGACCAGGGACTGCTGCGGGCACCAGCCCAGGGCCTCAGAGGCCAGGCCCAAAAGGTAAGCATGGCTTTTGATCTGGGGATAGCTATGGATTAGGTAGAATTGCCATCTTCTGGGAAATTATCTGTTATTGGCTCCCTCGATTGATATGCTTGCCTCAGACCTCTTTTCACTCTGTGCTGCCTGTCCTCTTGGCTTGGCTCTATTCTATGCTGAGATTTGTAGGTCCAGAAGAGAACAGGCCTGTGGCCCTAGGACCTCACAGGTCCTCTACCATAGAGTGCAATGTTCATGGCAATCAAACTTGGAGAGAAAGCTTCGGTCAGGTGCCCAGTGAGGAGGAAGTTCCCTCTTTAAAATGGCCGTTTCTGCACTTCCCTGGGTTCCATCCACAGCGCCACAAACACACCCCTTCCACCTCTTAGTAACTGGCTCTTAGCAGCTCTGTCCTAATAATTCACACTTTGAATGACTCAGAATTGGTGACCCAGAACTGATGCTTGACGACAGAGTGGTAAGTCTCGAGTTCCTTGTGGAGGTCCTGAGGAGGACTGCCTGTTTGAAGGGAGGACTAGGAGTGGATATACTAGTGGACACAGACCATGGTTTCCTTCATGTCCTGACAGGCCTTCCAGCTGCAGATTTTAGCATCTGCAGGAAAAAGCGGAAGCTGCAAAGGGATGCTGACAGTGAAGGTTTTGCCCCAGCCCTCCAGCCGAGTCTCTTTCTTGTAAGTCTCCCTGCTCTAGGAAGAGTGGGGGTTCTGCCTGTACCTAGGGAAGTAGTTGTGGTAGGCTGCGGGGCTGCTGGAGCATGCTAGCTTCCATAGGAGGAGAGACCTAGGAAGGGATCTGGGGACCCTGCTGGGTTAAAGCAGGAGCAGGCAGGAGCTAGGTTTGCACTTTTGGTTCAGACAGAAGGCCCAGAGTATCACCATTCCAGAGGATCTGGTCCCCGGGAGCGAGGTGACTCAGGTTCAAGCTAGAGGATTCAACTTACTCTATGAAATCATCTCCCCGCTGCCTAGTTCACTCTACTCCATTGGACAAGGTGAGAGGAGGAGGGGCAGGCATTGGGATGTCTGTAGCTGAGATAGGGTTGGGACACAGAGGTGATGCCTACCAGAAAGGTTGGTTTGAGAGCCCTGACCTTAGAGAAAGAGGCAGGAGTGGCCAGGATCAGCCATCGGCCCCACTTGGGGCCGTTGGAGAAGAGCGGGACTGAGCTGAGCTGGGGTGGGGCGGAGCTCTGTTTCTTACACCCTGACAACGCTCCCAGCTGACGGGGTAGTGCGGACGACCGCACCCCTGGATTTGGCTCGTGCTCAGGGCGCGGTGGTCACGAAACTGCAGGTGAGGGCCTTTGAGAGGCTCCGGCCTTGGGCCAGCGCAGAGTCTGAGCTCACGGTTAAAGTGCACGCGGTCAACCAGTGGCCCCCACGCTGCCATCCAGCGCTACTGGTGTGAGTACCCGGAAGCCGTGCGCGGGCTGGTGGGGGTGAGACGCCCTGGCCCAGTGGTCCAGACTCCTTCCTGTCTTGGCGTCCTGCCCTCCCCTCCCAGGACTCAGATCCCAGAGACTGCGCCTGTGGGCACGGTGCTGAACGCTCTCACTTGCGTTGACCCAGACTCTGCTGGCGCCCCCCTCGACTACCAGCTGCGTTTTCACAGCCCTCCCGACTCTGCCAGCCTCCGTCTCAATAACGGAGTCCTTGAGGTGCCTAACACCCCTCCTAGATTTCCATGCAGACAAGCTGGGTGAGACCGTGGAGGTGGGGCGGGGATAGGGTTGTGAAGACGATCTGCGGTTTGGAAAACTGGGTCAAGGTAGGCTATCCATGGACACCTGGCTTCATCTTACTCCGTGGTCCCCTTGGCCAGGTAAACGCGACTTTGGACTGTGACGCTCCTGGGGCTTGCTTCCAGCATTCAGCTTCCATCTTGGTGTTTGATGGTGGTCAGCCCCAGATAACCAGTGAGTGGCCCTGGTTACTTAGGCCTGAACATTCAGGACAAGGCTATCTTGTCTACTCTATTCCGTCCCCAAGACATAGACAGCTTTCTTCCCTCAAAACCTAGTAGGTCATGAGGGAGGGGCCTTCAATCGGGATATATAATGAATATATTGTGAAGAAAAAAAAAAAAGTAAAAGCCTAGTAGTAGGCCAGGACTGTCTCAATTTAAGAACCCTAGAATGTCTCTCTTAAGACCGCCACCATTCTACAGAAACCCTCCCTCCAGTACAGGGGCCATGTTTACTTACTAGGACCCTTAGGGCAGGTGTGGCTACCTCAGGCCAGCTCCTTACCTGCTGAATGGTCCCCAGCTGAGGTTCCAGTCCTGGTGACGGTGACACTTGTCAATGAGTTCTCTCCAGCCTGTGTCGCACGCACGTTCCGGGTTCGGGAGGATGCTGGGCCCCCCAGTCTGCTGGGCTCCATAGCGGGCACAGATGCGGATTACCCTCCTCACAGCCTTGAGTACTACATCTCTGGCAGACCCTCCACCTTTGCTGTGGATCGTCTCAGTGGTACTTAAACCCTAGGGCTGGGAGGGAGGGGTGGAGCAGAGTTGGCTCTGCAGGCTAAGGTATGATCACCCCTTCTAGGAGAGCTTCACCTCCTGGGGCCTTTGGACTATGAGCAGCAGAGGTTGTACAGAATCGTTATTCTGCTGATTGATCACAGCCAAGACTGGGACCTCAACCACCGCCGCTCAGGTTCATGTACCATAACCATTGAAGTTGAGGTAATTGACCCCCAAGGCCTGGGAAAGACAAATTTCCCTCTGGCTCTTTGCTTTTCCATGCAGATGCCACAGTTTCTAGTAAGGGTTGGTTGTGGGGGGCAGGGAACTCACTGTGGAAAACATTCCAGCCTGTTGCTTGCCACCCAGGTTCAGAGTTTTGAGAGGAAGCTGAAGGGCTAGCCTAGGCATTTAAAGAGCGGGCTGTAGTCATTCCCAATGTGGTGGCCTTTCTCCAGGACGTGAACGACCACGCCCCCGAGTGTGAGCCTCCGTTTCAGGAACTCACCGTCTCCCCTCCCCTGGGTCGTAGCACGGAGGTGACCGAGGTGTCGTGCTGGATCCCTCAGGAGCCACAGCGCTTGGCTTTCTCCTACAGCATCATGGGAGGTGTGAATGTGTGGGGGCCACCAGGCTGTTGGCGAGGGTCAGGCTACGTTAATAATATCTTCTTCTCCCGCTACTCTGCTTTCAGGGAATAGCCAGAGCCGGTTTAGACTGCAAGGAAGCATCCTGGTGCACAATGACACTGTGCTGGGGCCCCCGTGGCCAGAGCAGCCCTGCACCTATGAGCTATTGATCCATGCTGCTGATGCGGGCCCTTCCGTGCCCCACCTTAGCACCACAGCCACCATCATTGTGCATGTAGTTCCTTGGAAGGCCAGCACAGTGGCTACCAGCACCCACAGAAGCACAGTGAGGGGGTTCTCAGGCCCTTGGGGTTGGGAGAGAGGATCCTGAAGGGTGAAGGCGCTTGTTGTTTTTTTAAAAGATGGAATTATGAGAGAAGACATTTTGGAGAAAACTGCTGGATGCAAAAAAATAAATAAATAAATCCGGGGTGTGAGGAACCCCACTTCATAGAGAATTTGAAAGCTGGACTGCCAGTGGTGGTGGTGAGTCTGTGGCCCTCCTTTCAGGTGTCCTCAACAATGACACCCCTGATTGTGACAGACGTAGAGGCTTTCTGGAAGCCAGATCCCTGGTTTGTGATAGTGTTGACAGCGACTGGTGCAGTTCTCCTCCTGGCTCTGGGTTGGCTCGTCAGCAGGATCCTTCAGGGGTAGGTTCTTATCTCTGCTTCCTGCTTCCCCAGCCTACGTCTAGACACAGGCTGGAATAGGTCATTTTACTGAATAGTTGATGACTCTGCCAACAGTGGCGGGCTAACAGATGAAGGAGGGCTGCTCTGTCTCTCCGGAAGTATTCAGACTGGGAGACACTGGAAGTGGTCTCCATCATTGGTGGAGTGCAGTCTTGGAATCAGATGGACATAGATGGCTCAAAGTTTGAAATGTACCCCTGTTCTCAACACCTGTCTTCTACCTGATTTCTGCATGGCTTCTGTAGACTGAACTCTCTGAGCCCAGGGGTAGGACAGATAGCAGTTGTTGGCATCTCATACAGGCTCTGGCTATTTCTAAGCTAAAGGGACAGATGATGATATTACTCTTTGGTGTTAGCAGGCCTGTTACTTTCACTGCTTGTTTCTTCTTCCTGGCCTTTTAGATTGGCCCAGTCGCTACAGGCACCGAGCAAACCAGCCAGCGCTCTGTTGCTAAACAGGTCAGTCTCTTCTGTTTACCCCTATGCCTGGGAACCCATTTCCTAAACTCAGGCTGGGGTCCAGACTCTTATCTTGTGCTTCTCCTATAGAATCCAGGGAAATGAAGGCTCCATTGAGAGGCACATGGAGGCACCAAGAATGGAGATGTCCCAGGTACCCATAACTGCCATGAGTCTGCTATGCCAACTCATATCCCAAGCTAAGGGTGCTGAGGCTGCTCTAGGGCACTCCCTGTCCCTGCAAAGCCTGCCTTCCTGACTGTGAGTGGCTACCCCTGTGGGAATGACCACACCATCACCAAGACAGAGGAGGCAGGTGAGCACCTGGCCTGTCCATCTGCTCCCTGTGGGCAAGGGTCAACTCATTGTGCCCTTTTACTCTTTTCAGGGGCATTTTGATGGCAGAGCCCAAGATGTCCGTGAGTGTCCACTTTTCATAAACGATTCTTGGGGCCTTTCGCTTTCCCAGAGTTTTCTCTCTCCTTTACCCATCCCCTTTCTTACCGCCACCACCACCACCAAGCATCTATCATTTACAATTTCATTGACCGATCTCACCTCCACTCACCCTCTGTTACCCCTCCATCCTTTAGCCTACTTTTGTTAAGCATGAAATGGGTCCAAACCTCATTTTGTCCCAGCTCACAGAGAGAGGGTGATGGTGGCAAGGGGAGAACATATTCCGGTTTTACCAGGAAATGAGAGCAGACTAATGTGACATCGGCTGCTGTAGGGGAACTGGTACCCACTGGCTTTGTGTTCACTTGAGTCAAACCGCGGGGTTCTTTGCTGAGCAGGGAAGGAGGAGATAAGTTTGGGTCCCTGTGCAAAGGGTGATTACACTGCTCAAGCCAGCAGTCCCTTCTCCCCTCCTCTCTCCTGCTCATCTGGGCTCAGGTACAGGGAGAGATTACCTGTTCAGCACGCGCACGGGAGCCCGGCATTGGCTGTGAGGCTGAGCAGCACGGGAGCCCGGTGCTGGCTGTGAGGCTGAGCAGCTGCTTCTCTGTGTGTGGAATTCCCTTTTTACATGATCATAGCCTGACTTTCCAAGCAGATTTAGTAATAAAGACTACAAAGAGAATGCTGCCCACCTTGAAGTCTTTGTGCAGGAGAAGCTCCGAGATTTGCGTTTCTTTGTTCTTCTTTGGAGAAAGTGTCACTCCTTGTGGGCACACTATGGAACAGTAAGATTTTCCTCTGAAGAAGCATTGTCTGATGCCCTGATAGAGACTGACACTTTATAGAAGAAGCTCTTATCTTATTATCTTTATTAGTGATGGATAGACCCCCAGCTGTCTTGTCTATTCAGAGAAAAAAAAATTTTTTTTTGAGGCAGGGTTTCACTGTGTTGTCCTGGTTGGCTGGCTTCAAATGTATAAGATCCACTGCCTCTGCTCCTCAGTGCTGGAATTAAAGGCATGTGCCACCATGCCAGCAAGACTTACTTTAAAATTTGTTAAATATTTGTTCATTTCTTTGTTTATTGAGAGACAGGGTTTTTCTACATAACCTTGGGCTGCTGTGGAATCACTATGTAGATCAGGTTGGCCTTGAACTCACAGAGATCTGCCTGCCTCTGCCTTCCAAGTTCTGGGATTAAAGGCATGCACCACCATTCCGGGCAAAAACTTCATTTTAAAAACATCATTTCCTTTTGTAGTGTAAGCTGGCCTGGAATTATTTATGGGCACATGCTGTCATGGCTGGCTTGACACGAGTACATATGTGTACAAGCCAGGGACAAACTCAGATGTCACCCTCACCCTGTTTGAGACAGGGCCTCTCACTGACCTGAAACTCACTAAGTAGGTTAGGCTGGCCAGTGAGGCCCAGGATCTGCCCATCTCCTTCCTAGCACTGGATTACAAGTGAGAATTGTCATGCCGAGCTTTTATTTTTAAAAATATACTGTAGATTCAGGGGCTCTCTCATCATTGTTGGTCTTTGAGGGTCCCATCAGCTCTCATGGGCAGCTTGCCAACCTTGTGTAGAGGTTTTATTGGGAGGGATCTGGAATTTCGGCATAAACTTGCAGGGTGTGTGAGAGCCGAGAATCTGTGCGTAGCTGGTCATGGAGGGATTGGTGAAAGCCTCTTTCTGATGGTGGCTCCATGACTTTGTATCTGTTTCCACTGTTTCCTTATTGCCTAGCTCTTCCTGTGTTAATCTAGATCATTACACATAGCCAGGGGCTTTGTAACAGCCTGCAGAACAGATTTTACTGTGTGCAGTGCTGACCCATGTCCAATCTGACGTCAGGCTTGTCTCCAAGAGCACCTGCCGTCTGAGTAGAGGCTATGCTTAACTGTATTGTCTTCAAGTTCTCTCTCTCTCTTTTGGGTGTTCAAGACAGGGTTTCTCTGTGTAGCCCTTGCTGTTCTAGAACTTGCTGTGTATACCAGGCTGGTCTCAAACTCACAGAGATCCTTTTGCCTCTGCCTCCCTCTTGAGTGCTGGAATTAAAGGGGTGTGCTACCATAGCCCAGCTATCCTCAAGTTATTTTTGTTTTGTTTTTGAGACAGGGTTTCTCTGTGTAGCCCTGCCTGTCTTGGACTGGCTTTGTAGACCAGGCTGGCCTCAACTCACAGAGATCCCACCTGCCTCTGCCTCCCAGAGTGCTGGGATTACAGACATGTGACACCACACCTGGCATCTTCACGTTATTTTAATCTTCCCCCTTTTGTCAAATTGGTGGGCCTGAACCCTAGCAGAGAATTGGACAATCTCCATTTGGAGCCGGTAATAGGACCCTAGGCCTAGAAAGAGTATGAATGCCCTCTATGGAAAAAAAAAGAGAGAGAGAGAGAGACCTCTGGTCTTTATTATTTTAGAGACATGGTCTCATTATGTAGTCCTAGCTGGCTTGGAATTCACTGTGTAGACCTCAGACTTAGAGGCTGGCTTTCCTGTGCCCCTCAAGAGATTGGAGGTGTATACTACCATGCCCAGGAAGAACACTTGAAAAAATTATGTTTATATGTATGAATGTTTATATGTGTCTGTGTGCATATACGCCACATGTGTGTCGGTGCCCATGGTCGCCAGAAGAGGGTACTGGATCCCATGAAACTGGAGTCTCAGGCTGCTGTGAGCTACCTGATGTGGGTGCTGGGAACAGACCTCAAGTTCTCTAGAAGAACAGCAAGAGCTCTTAATCACTGAACCATCTCTCTTTTTTAAAATACTTTATTTTTATTTCATTTTATGTGCATTAGTGTGAAGGTGTCAGATCCCTTGGAATTGGGGTTACAGACAGTTATGAGCTGCCATATGGGTGCTGGGAATTGAATAAGCCTGAGAGTGGCTTATTGATGTTTTTTTCCTGAGTACTTGGCATACTGCAACAGCTTCTTAAATCTGCCTCCTGTTCATCCCCATCTTATAGACAAAGCAGTCAAGCCTCTGAGAAGCCAAAGCTCAAAATTCTCAGAGTGAGTCAGGATATTTTGGTGTTGGACCAGATGCTGGGATGCCCTTGGTATCCTAATCTTGAAGCCAGCCCAGGGTTAGGGGCCTTCTATGGAGAACAAGGGATGGCCATCTTCATGGGACTTTTTTTTGTCTTGGAGACCAGTCATGATAGCCTAGGGCAAAAGATAACTGTCTTAGGAATTTAACGGATGCTCTGGGGCTCTGGGGCCACTATATGCTGAGACTTGGGCCAGATGCAGATTTAACTCCTTGCAAAATAAACCGGGGAAAGGGAAAGCCAAAAATTAAGAGGTAGCCCAGAAGGCTGTGCCTCTGGAGTGGTGAGAGGCAATGCTGGGAGACGCTTAGAAAACACTCTTTAAATCTGGAGCTAGAAGAGGTGAGGGACATACCAGCACCACTTCATCTGGGTGACCTTGGTTCAGCCTCTCTTCTGCGCCTCAGTTTCCTCACCAGTGAACTATAGCCGACCCCAAGCACAGAGGCAGGCGAGAAAACAAACAGCATACCGTTGACCTTCCCTAAGTGTGTGCGAGAGCTTAAGCGCTGCCAGCGCAAAACAAAGGGGTTGCGCAGGTGAGAAAATCAAGGGCGGGAGCTCTAGGCGCCCGGGATCGCAAGCAAAAGCCCCGGCGCTAGCCAACCTGAGAATGAGGCGCATGCGTCAATTCGTGCCGTCACAGTCACGTGCCCCAGGCATTCTGCACGAGAGACACGCTGTGACTGACGGGACAGTTGACAAATCCGCGGGAAGAGTTCCTTCAGGCGTCGGGAGGAGAGGCTGTTGATTGGAGATAACCTCAGTCGGGGGCGGGTTCTTTGCTGTCCTTGGTTACTATGACGCCCGGCCCCCGCCCCCTCGGCTGGCCGCCATCTTGTTGTTGATCCGTACCCAGTGGGCAGCGCCAGGAGCTGGACCGAGCGGCCGGTGCGGGGCCGCTGCTGCGGGGCTCAGCCACCTGCGCTGCCTGCCAGGGGGCGGGCCGAAACCTGGAGGCCCGGGGGCCCCAGCTCCCGTGGGGAGCCTTGGGCGCCCGCTGCCCGGGTCGGGCCGGTGAGTGACAGGAGTCGGGCTGAAAGACCCGCCCGACACCCACGGCGAGGGTGGCGTCGGGCGCGGGGTTGTAGCAGGCGCGCGTAGGGCAGGGTCGGGACTTAGGCCGAGCATCGCCGGAACATCATTCCAGCGTCCCGGTTGGCCTTGCGCCGAGTCTTCCAGATGCTGGCACGGAGGCTGGGAGGGCGGCCCGGGTGGAGGTCGGAGAGCCTGTGTCCTCGGACCGGCCGGCGGGGTAGCGGTGAACCTGCCTTTGAGACCGGGTCCCCTGGGTGCCTCAGACCCGGAGTGCTGAGCTGTGGTCACTGCCCGCTGCTTCTCCCAGCCATAACGTTCCTCCAAATCAGTGATAAACGTAACGTCGCTCCTAGATACCACACTCTTGCGAGTAATTTTTTCAGGCCGCTTGAGACTAAGATTAGACGAAACAGGCCTAAAATGCCTTAGGAGCCAAGCAGGGTGGTATCAGGGCCCTGGGTTTTTGGTAAGGCGATGATCCTCCGCCTGTCTCTTTCCACGGAGACCCCTCGGAGCCTTCCGTGCTCTTCCGTGCTTCTTGAAAAGCCTGGTTAAATGTCCAGAGTGGCTGAGGGTTTTTTTTGTTGTTGTTATTGTTATTGTTTTGTTTTTGGAGGTGTAAGTTCTGTGATGTTCGACCACCACTTCTTCTGGACCGTGTGCTTTAGGAGGATAAGGGTGGTGATGATTAATTTTGTCCCCTAAAGAGGCAGTCCGTTAAGAGATAGATGTGGGAGTATGTTAGGACTATTAAAAAACGTTTTTTTTTGTGTGTGTGGTTTTTTTTTTTGTTTGTTTGTTTTATTTTTTTTTACTGTGAATAGTATTGAACTATCCCATTAACTTTAAACAGAACTGAAACCGGGTATGGGAGCTCATGTACTCTACTGAGGCAGGAGAATTGCCACTGGTTGCCAGGCTAGCCAGAGCTGTGTAGCAAGACCCTGTCTCAAAACAAAAGCAGTGCTAAAAGCTGTTGATGCTTGGTGAAAACATCCTGTCAGCTCTGTTTTTTCACGTCGGAGGTGGGGCTGGCAAGCCCCAAAAGAGTATGCAACTACAGAAAGGGTCCTGGCTGCTCTAAACCACCATATTTTCCCCCATGGACCCTTAGCTTCTCCGCACAGGTGTCTTGTATTTTGTTGTCATATGAAACCTACAAGAGATGATTAAGGAAGTCAAGCAAGGCAGTACCCTTCATTTCTGTTAGGATCATGTCACGTCTGAATCTTTAATTTTGAGGGAAACCTGCGCCCTGGTCTGGAGATAGATACCTTTGAGAAGCTGGGGCTGAATGCAGTCAGAGCAGGCAGCAGGTTGTTGTTTTTTGCCAGTGCCACACTTGTGAGGAGAGGGAAATTGAGTAGTAATGTTATTTATTTCATTGCCCTTCCACGGGGACATTTTTTGAAATGATGAACAAAATTTTAGCTTTGATGAAATAAAGTTTTTTGGGTCGTTTTTAGTAACTTTTAATGGAGGGAGATACTAAAATATTAGTGTCTCGGAATTTTTCCATATCAAGTTCCCATTGCTTTTCTTTTTTCTTTTTTGGAAATTAAATCATCCACAGGGTTAAATTTTTGCTGTTTCTGCTGAAGTAAGTTAGCCTCTTACCTCATTTTGGGTATTAAATCTCGTAGTGCTATAGAAGGAGACCATTATCAAGTTGTCAGCATTGACTAATGCATACAACCTTAGGGAGTCGCTCCTTGATCTAACCCTGTGTTAGGACTGCTGTCCCAGGAAAATCGGAATACAGGAGAATTTCATTATCTATGTTTACTGCTTTTACTAGCTCATGAATATTTATGAGTAGGGTATGATGCTTGATTCAACAGTTACCCAGAGACAATCCCATCATTTCTGTGCTGGATATTTGAAGTGCTACATCATAAAGACCATTATTATAATAGTAGGTCTTCTGTCTTTGTCTTTGCATAATTCATTTGTAAACTTAAGCACTTATTGAGCACTCTAGGTTTTTTGAGATGTCATTCCTTGTGTATCCCAGGCTCAAGAGTTGCCTGTCTCCTCAGAGTGCTCGGACTTTACAGGTTCACCTTGCTTAGCTCACCCTTTCTCTCTCTGTCTCTCTCTCTGAGTCTTCATAGCCCCGCTGGCTGTCCTGGAACTCATTCAGGCTGGCTTCAAAATCAGAGATCTGCCTGTCTTTGCCTCCCAAGTGCTGGCATTAAAGTCGTAGGCTGCCTTAGCACTTTAAAACTATTAGGAACAACTGGAGATCGCAGATGGTGGTTATTCTACACTGGTCAGAAATTTACACAGGCAGAGGCAGGTAGATCTCTTAAGTTTGAGGTCTGTAAAGCAAATTCCAGGACAGCGAGGGCTACAGTACATTCACAAAGAAACCCTGTCTCAAGGAAAAAGAAAATAGCCCTCAGGATTATAGAATGAGATCTGATTGATGTCCTAATGTGGTATCCAAAATGTTGCTGCTAGCCTTAGCCCACCTCTTCAGGTTTTATCCTTAGAACTCACTAACTGAATAGCTTGCTCAGAATTCCATATGCATTTTGCTCCCCAGTTCCTCTTGCTAGCTGAATCCCATGACCTTTGTCCCTGTTTAAAATTTGTTACTTTACCTTCATTGCTTATCTCCAGAGTCCAATCCAAGTTCTTCCCAGCTTTATAAGACACCTTTCAAACATTTAGATTCCTGGAGAATATTCCAGTCTTCTTGAACTGCAAAAGTATTATAGCCTTTAAGCAACAGAATAGGATTTGCTCTGTTTTTTTTTTTTTTTCTCTTTGTGTGTGTACATGTACTTGTGTACATGCACGTATATACATATGTCACAGAGTGTGCTGGAGTCAGAGGACAACTTTCTCTCCTACCATGATGTTTTTTCTTTTTAAAGATTTATTTATTTATTGTGTATACAGTGTTCTGTCTGTGTGTATACCTGCACACCAGAAGAGCTCATTATAGATGGTCGTGAGCCACCATTCGTTGTTGGGAATTGAGTTTAGGACTTTTGGAAGAGCAGCCAGCTCTTAACCTCTGAAGCCATCTTTGCAGCCCTTCTACCCATAGGTTTTGGGGATCCACCTATGTTGTCATGTTACCGTGGCAAGCACCCTTATCCCCTTAGCCATTTTGCCTGCTCTGTTTTGTTTTTGACACTATTACTATGTAGCCTAGGAAAGTCACCAGCTTGTTTTGTAATCCAGGTTGACAGCTAACTCTTGATCTTTTTTCTTCAGTCACTTAAGTGCTTCAATTACAAATGTTCACAACCATGGTCAGTTTGGTAGTTGCCTCATTCATTCATTCATTCATTCATTCATTCATTCATTCACTTTAATGTGTATGGATATTTTGCTTGAATGTATGTCTGTCCACCACCGGCAAGTCTGGCAAACACAGAGGATGGAAGAGGGTGTTAGCTTCTCTGGAACTGTTGTTCCAGTTAAAAGCCAGTAAGTGCTGAGAATTGAACCTGGGTCCTCTGGAATCGCAATAACCACTGAGCTCTCTCCAGACCAATATTTGCTTCTTTATTTGTTTGGTTTTAGAGATGTTTTTAGAGACACTGTTTCTCCACATAGCCCTGGCTGTTCTGGACTTGATTTGTAGACCAGCTGGCCTTGAACTCACAGAGATACACCTGCCTCTGCCTGCCTGAGTGCTGGGATTAGAGGTGTGCATTACCATGCCCAGCTTTACTTGGATTTTTCCAGACAGGGTGGTAGTGGTAGCGGTGGCAGCGGCAGCAGCCTTTAATCCCAGCACTCAGGTGGCAGAAACAGTCTGATCTCTGAATTTGAGGCCAGCCTGATCTACCAGAATGAGTTCCAGGACAGCCAGGGCTACACAGAGAGACCCTGTCTCAAAAAACAAACAAAAAAATTTGGAGTCAGGTATAGTGTTTACTCCTGTGGTACAGGTATTTTGGGAGGCTGAGACAGGAGGATCACTAAAAGTTCAAGACCATCTTGGGCTCTAATATTAGACCCTGTCTCAGTAGTAATTTTAATATTTTTAGTCATGCCTAGTGTCATGGGCCTGTAGTCCTGCCCTACCCCAGAGAGGCCAAGATAGGAGAATCACAAGTTCAAAGTCTGTCTGAGCTATAAAGTGAATTTAAGGCCAGTCTGTGCAACTTAATAAAACCCCATCTCAGGGCTGGAGAGATGGCTTAGTGGGTAAGAGCACCGTCTGCTCTTCCAAAGGACCCAGGTTCAATTCCCAGCGCCCACATGGCGGCTCACAGTCATCTGTAACTTCAGTTATAGGAGAGCTGATGCTGTCATCCTTTTGTTTTGTTTTGTTTTTATTTCTATGTGTTTCAAGACAGGGTTTCCTCTGTGTAGTCCTGGCTGTCCTGGAACATGCGCTGTAGATCAGGCATGCACCACCACACTTGGCGCTTATGTCCTTCCCTGTTCTCTTCAGGCACCAAACACATACATGATATACAGACAGACAGACAAAATATACAAATAAAAATAAATAAACCTTAAAAAAGAATATCTTCATGTAATGGGTTTATAACCCCAGAGCTGGGAAGAAAAGGTAGCTAGATTCCTGTAGTTCACTAGTTGGGCAGTCTAGTTGATAAATGCAAGTCGCAGGAACTTGAGAAAGAGACATCCTTTCTCAAAAAAGAAGGGGACCAGAGTGGTCAGTAAGAATGATTGTTAAGAAAACATGAAGAGTGTGAGTTTGTATCCACAGGGAGGATCATTAAGGCTTGCTGACTGCCTAGTTTGGGAAAACAACAAAACAAACAAACAAACAAAAAAACATGAAGTCTAGGTTTGTTTCTGCCTTTTTAAAAAAATTATTTTATGTAAATGAATGCTCTATCTGCATGTACACCTACATGTCAGAAAAGGGCATCAGATCTCAGTATAGCTGTGAGCCACCATGTGGTTGCTGGGAATTGAACTCAGGACCTCTAGAAGAGCAGCCAGTGCTCTTAATCTCTGAGCCTTGAACTCACAGAGATACACCTGCCTCTGCCTGCCTGAGTGCTGGGATTAGAGGTGTGCATTACCATGCCCAGCTTTACTTGGATTTTTCCAGACAGGGAAAAATCCTGTCTGGATTTTTTCAGCCCTCTTTTTTTTTTTTTTGAGACAGAGTTTCTCTCTTTAGCCTTGGCTGTTCTCAAACTCACTCTGTAGACCAGGCTGACCTCAAACTCATAGAGAACCACCTGCCTCTGCCTCCCAAATGCTGGAATTAAAGGGGTACTCCACCACTGTTAGGCCAGGTTTTGGTTTTTCAAGACAGGGTTTATCTGTATGGCCTTGGCTGTGCTGGTCTCACTTCGTAGACCAGGCTGGCCTCAAACTCAGAGATCTGACTCTGCCTCCTGAGTGCTGGGATCACAGGCATGTGCCACTGCGCCTGGCTCAGGTTTTTTATTTTTTAATTATATGTTTAATATATGAGTGTTCTGTCTGCATGTATATTTGCATGTCAGAAGAGGACATCAGACTCCATTATAGATGATTGTGAGACCCCATATGGGGTGCTGGGAATTGAACTCAGCACCTCTGGAAGAGGAGCCAGTGCTCTTAACTGCTGAGCCATTCCTTCAGCCCGAGCTTTAGATTTAGTAAGAGACTCTACCTCAAAGGAAGAAAACAGTGATAGAGTAAGGTACTGATTCCCTTCTTTGGATTTTGAATACACTGCATACATGGAGATACACAGGCACAACATACAACAACAAAAGAGGTAGGAGACTTGTAGGGAATGATTTCTGCATGTGTACAGCTCCCCCCCCCAAAAAAAAAAAAGTTCTAAAGGAAAACTTGATAGAGTTCTTTTTTTTTTTTTTAGGCTTATTTATTTATTATTTGTTTTTTTATTTTTAATTATTTTTAATTATACTTTATTTACTTTGTATCCCCCCTCTAGTTCCCTCCCTCCTCCTCTCCCAGTCTCTTACTTCCTCCCCCTTCTCCATACACTCCCCTCTCCAAGTCTACTGGGGAGGGTTTCTTTTTCTTCCTTCTGATCCTAGTCTGTTAGGTCTCATCAGGAGTGGCTGCATTGTCTTCTGTGGCCTCGTAAAGGCTGCTTCCACCAGGGGGAGGTGATTAAAGAGCAGGCCAATCAGTTCATGTCAGAAGCAGTCCTTGATAGAGTTCTTGTCTCATGCACAAGGTCCTAGTTTCTGGGGCTGGAGACATGGTCCAGCAGTTAAGAGCACTGGCTACTCTTCCAGAGGACCCCAGGTGCAATTCCCAGCACCCACATGGTAGCTCACAACAACCACTGTTTACAGCTCCAGTCCCAGGAGATCTAACCCCATCTTCTGGTCTCTCCTTGCCTCATGGGCACCACAATACGCATTATACACAGACATTCAGGCAGAACCACACACACATTAAAAAAAAAAAAAAAAAAAGAAAAGGCCCTAGTTTCAGCAACCCCCATATCACACGCACATAAGTGTTTGTTCCTGTGGAACAATAACTGCTTTCCCCGCAGGGTTGCCTTTTGTCTTTTGTACTTGAGTGTAGATGAAAAGAACTAAAGCTTTATAAAGATGTACTAAATTTGTCTAAGTTGGAAGTGGAATATAATTTCGCAGGGAAGTGAGAGTGAGGGACAAGTAAAAATGGGAACTTTGTGGTCATGGATCTCCATCTCTTGCCACACCTGAACTGCTTGCACATACTGACTGGTGCTTTATGGATGCAGGCCCAGCCTCAGTGCATCAGAACTACGGCCTGAAAATCAGTCCCCAGCCTCAGGAGTGTCTGTGTGGTCCACTCTCTGCCTGGCTAATGCCAGTTCTGACTCTTAGAAAATGTGTTAGGTAAGCATACTGGTGCTGAAATTCTTAGACCCTTTCCTTGCTTAGGACATCCTTTGCCTGACACTTTAGGAACAGTGATAGGCAGAGTTGGGGAAAGGCTTGTATGGTGCTCTCGTTTTTGGCTTGGAACAGGAAAGCAGTTTGTATGTTTATGACATTATGTTTGTTGTAGGGTTTTAAATTTTATTTTTATTTTTGAGGCCAGATCGATCTTTGTAGTCTAGATGGGCCTAGAAATCACATGTAGCCCATGCTGTTCTCACTCTTCAGTTATCCTCCTGCCTTAGTCTCCCGAGTGGTGAGACATACAGGAGTGAGGAGGTGCTGTGTTCAGCACATCCACACCTCCACCCCCTCTGTGTATAGACAGGTTATCATGTGTCATCATGGCTGGCCTGGACACTCCCTATGCAGACAGGTTACGCTCAAAGTCTGCTCTCATTTGAGTTCTACCATCTGGCTCCCGAGTGCTCTGATTAAAGGAGTGTGGACCACCGTGCCTGGAAGCATGCACTCGTTTTTAAGTGTAAATAAATGTTCATTTCTGCTTCAGCAGGAATTGAGGAATGGGTTATCTTAGTTCTCTAAATTTTTTTTGTATTCATTTATTTTGTGCATACCCATTTCATAGTGTGCGTGTGGGGTTAAACTAAAACTGGCTGAGCCATCTCACTGTTTGTTTGGTTCTTCTTTGGTTTTTCAAGATAGGGTTTTTCTGTGTAGCCATGGCTGTCCTGGAACTTGCTCTGTAGACCAGACTCCTTGAACTCAGAGGTCTGCCTGCATCTGCCTCTCAAGTGCTGGGATTAAAGGCGTGCACCACTGCCTGGTCCCTTGGTTCTTTTATGAAAGATGATAGATCAAACATTTTTTGATCTCACTATGTAGGTCAGGCTGGCCTGGAACTCACTACTATGTAAACCAGGCTGGCCTGGAACTCACAGAGATCTGTCTGCCTCTGCCTCCCGACTGCTGTGCTACTGTGCTTTGGGCTTGCTTGTTTTCTCTATTTCTTTTTTTTTTAAAGACTACTTATGTGTACGTATGTACACATGTATGCAGAAGGTCATGGAGTTCAGAAGTAGGGCATTGAATCCTTTGATGCTGGAGTTAGTCATTTGTGAGCCAGCCACCTGATATGGGTGCTGGGGTCAGAACTCATGTCCTCTATAGAGCAGAAAGCACTCTTTTTTTTTTTTTTCCTATTTATATCTTCCCTTTACAGCATGATTCCAGTCTGACTCTCACAGTTCCCTTTCTCATTCCCCTCTCTTTCTTCTGAGAGCTGGAGGGGCCAAGGACACCACAGGAGACTTAACTAACCTGGGCACATGGGCACTCACAGAGACTGAACCACCAACCAAAGAGCATGCATGGGCTGGATCTAGGCTTCCTACACGTATGTAGCAGAAAGCACTCTTAATTGCTGATCTGTCTCTTTAGCCCTTAGACTAAGATTCTTATATTTGATGTTATAGTTTGAAATTATATTTAGAGTTGGTATAGTACCACCATGACTTCACACACACAGAAAACAGTAAAAAAAGCAAAATCTTTCCAAATTTCTGAGCACCTCTATAAAAGCTTTATTCGTAGATTTGTTCCTACCTCATTATACGAAAGGAGAGTAGGCAGGGGCTAGGTTGGACTGTCTTGTCTCTGTCTTAGAAAAAATTGGTTTCTATTTTATGTATGTGTGTAGTGCATGTGCTGTGGTATTCAAGTGGAGGTCAGAGGGCAGCTATCAGGAGTCTCTCCATCGCATGGGTTCTAGAGGTTGAATCCAAGCCGTCAGGCTTGGCAGCAAGTGTCTACCTGCTCAGCCATCTCATTGCCCCAACCCCAACGGGGTCTCGTGTAGCCCAGGCTAGCTTTGAATGAACTCCTGATCCTCCTGGCTCTACCTCCGTACAATTACAGGTGTGCATCATGACGATGCACTATTCAGATCTAAAGTTGATTTCAGTTGAGTAAGAGCACTTTCAGTTGATAAACATTGGTGTATTATGATGAACAGTCATTAAGCAACATATCCTGAAACCAAAAGCTCACATTATGATAGGGATGTGGAAAGGTTGGAGCCCTTGTGTATCCTACTAATGGGAATGGAAAACAGTGAAACAATTTTGGGAACTTTGACAACCCTCTCTTCCTTTTTTCTCTGTGCCTCCTGTCTGCTACCCCTCTCACTGTGTAGTTCAGCTGGCCCTGAACTTATAATTCTGCTGAATTCTGTGATTAAAGACATGCACCACCATGCCTGGCTTTGACAGTTCTTTAGCTGATTGAAAACGTTTATAGCATCAGCATTTATAACAACAGAAGAGGGATGAAGAGGTGGCTCAGCAGTTGGGAGTTCTAGCCGGGTGCTCTTCCAGAGGACCCGAGTTAGAATCCCAGCACCCAAGTCAGGCAGTTTGCAGTTGTCTGTAACTCTAGTTCTAACCTGGCCTCTGCAGGCACACACATACCCACATGCAGACATCCACCCACTCTATTATGAATAATTATAAATAATTAAAAATAAATCTTAAAAATAACAAAAGAGGGGGTGAAAACCCCAAAATGTCCATCAGCAGCATCCGATGAGTAGATGCATAAAATACATACTCACACAGTGGAATGTTACTCAAAAAGGAAAGGAGGCTGGCCAGTGGTGGCTGCGAAAGCTTGTGATCCCAGCCCTTGGGAGGTAGAGGCGGGTGGATCTCTATGAGAGCTTAGCCTGGTCTACATATCAAGTTTCAGGATAGCCAGAGCTATATAATAGAGGCACTGCACCTAAAAAACAAAACAAACCCAAATAAACAAATACTGATATATTAATATTTGAGCCCCAAAAATGTGTAGTGTTTAAAAATCCAGATATAAAAGTCCATATTTATGTGATTCTATTTCTAGGCAGTACCCAGACAGATAATTTTGTAGGGACAGCAAGTAGATTTGTGGTCGCTTGAGGCTTCCAGGTATGGTAGGGTAGTGAAGCGAGAACAAAAGCATTTAGTGCTTCTTGACATAATTAAATGTTTTAAAGTTGTGGTGATAGTTGCATAATTTTGAGACTATGCTAAGAACCACTGAATTTACACTGTGGTGGGTGAATTGTGTGCTGTGGATCATTTTAGTAAATCTGTTATCTAAAACATGGGTTGGTTGAGGTGGCTCGTTGGGTAGAGGCTTTTGCCATTCAGCTTCCATTCCCAGGACCCACATGGTGTAGAAGAACTGACTCTTGCAAGTTGTCCTCTAGCGTCTACAACTGTGCTGTAGCATGTCTGCCCACACACATGTGCGTACACACACAAAAAACATATTTAAAAATGTTTAAAACAATATGTGTTCAGTAAAAATATTTAAATATGTATTTACTAGTGAATGAGGAAATAATTGTGATGTCACTTTTAGTATTTTTGTATATAACTAGAATATTTTGTTTGCTTTTTGAGACAGGTTCTCAGCCTGTAGCCCAGTTAGCTTGAAACTCACTGTGTAGCTCAGACTAGCCTTAAGTCATGGCAGTCCTTTCTGCAGGAAGGAGACAAGTGGGAGGGATAAAGAGCACAAGAGAAGCTAATTCAGGTTGAATATGAACAAAGTCCATGATACGCACATATGAAAATGTCACAACGAAACCCATCATTTTGTATAATGAGGATATACTAAAAAAGTCCCCAAAGATTATATTCCCACCCCTGCTAAGCACAAGCTATAATGTGAGGGTTTCTAGGGTGCCATTCTTTCTTTAGATGAAGCGGTGAATTACAGACATTTCTTAGAGCATGGAGACTTTGTAATTGTTGTCTTCAGTTCTTGCTTGTATTTTTTTTTTTTTTTTATTTTAAAGTTTCACGTGCTCAGATTGTCCTTGAACTTGTGCAGCCTCCACAAGTTCTGGGCGTGCTGAAATCCTGGGTGTGTGTCGCCTCTCCCTCACTGCTTCAGTGTTTAGATGATGATGAAGCTGCACACAGAGAAGTGGCTTTTCCTGATAACACTGCTTTAAGTGCAGGCACACGCCTTCCCTCGTACCCTGTGCCCTCGCTTTCCTGTAACGTGAAAAACACAGAAAGACTTGATGTCTGTAATTTTGGGGTTCCCACATCATTTTGCAGTAGCAGTAAACTGAACAAGTAGCCTATGATGCGTACTGCTCGCAAACGACCCTGTTTCTCCATACTAGACCTTGTTTTTTAACACTTTTCCAGCAACCTGGCGAAGAAAGTAAAATTGTTTTAAGTATTGGCTGTGGAGCCTTATTTGGCAAGTCGCTTTTCTGTGGTACCTGCTGGAGATACTTACATTCCCTATCTCATAGAGTTGGTCTGATAAAGAGAGGCAGGTTTACTTTCTTTAGTTCAGAACGCCACTGGAGATTGAAGCCACACTATCAGTGTGCTCTGCAAGTGTTCTGCCACTGAGCTGTTCCTCCAGTTCTCTGTGCTTTTTCTGTTGAGACAGGGTCTCACCGACTATCTGGGCTGCTCTGTAGCCTGGTAGGTCTTGCCTTTGTGTTTTTCCTGACTCAGAATCACAGAGCCTAGTGTACCAGGCTAGGTTTTGATAATTTTTGGTATTAAATGTAGATAGTGCAGCTGTTAAAGGAAGTTCATTAGCACAGAAAATGCCAGGAAGTCTTTAACCTGTTTGGAAAGATAAATGATAAAATACATAGTTGTATTGGATATGAGTATTTCTCAAGAAAATTCTGACCTTGGGCAGAAATTAAATTTCTCTTTTCCTGCCTCCTCCCCCCCTTTCTTCTTCCTCCTCCTCTTCTTCTTTTTCTTTTCTTTATAAGACAGGTTCTCTTTTGTAGCAGCCCTGGCCATCCTGGAACTCACTCTGTAAACCAGGCTCACCTTGAACTCAGAGATCTACCTGACGCTGTCTCCTGAGTGCTGAGGTTAAAGGCTTGTACCACTATGCCCAGCTAAATTGGAGACTTTTATGTGTTTATTTTTTTGGTTTGGTGTGGGTACTGAACTCCACTCAAGATCTTTCACATGCTAGGCTAGTGTTTTACTAAATTACTAAGTATAACAAATTCGAGTAATGAGGGACTTGATTGGTCAGAAGTAGAGAGAGAAAGATCAAGAAAAGAATAGGAAAGTATACAGGGGAATGTGTAGGTGGCTGTAATTCCTAGCCTGCTAGACATGCTGAAGGAAAACACTTCTAGCTAGGGGCTGTACCTTTTTGGATGGGGCATAGCCTTACCTAGCTAGATGGCAAAAGCATAGTGGGGTTATGTTGGCAGAACATGTTAGAAATCAACCTTCTAGAACTTAGTGGGTAGATTCCATTTACAGGGAAATTTATCACCAAAGCACTATACTGTGAAGTTGTTGAGTGAGGTGTTAGAGGAAGCTGCTGGCCTCTATTTGCTGCATCGTGGGAGTCAAAACAGCTGTGGTTGAGCTCTAGGAAAGCTGGCTAAATGGTGGGGGCCTGGTGAGAGTTGCATAATGGAACCAAGGATGAAAAGCTTCTTCCTTTTGCATTAGTGTCTCTCTAATGTATCTTACTGACAAAGCTTAATATCAGCTAACAATGAAAAATAATGACCTCTTTTTTTTCTTGCTTTTTTTTTTTTTTTTTTTTTTTTTGCCAAGTAGGCAATGGAGAGTTGACTACTACCAAATTATTATCTATTCTAGTCATCCCACTGCGTTATTTTTGAGGACAGGGTTTCACTATTTAACCCAGCCTGGCCTTGAATTCACAATCTTCCTGCCTTAGCCTTTTGAAAAATTTTAAATCTTATTTCATGCGTATGGGTGTTTTGCTGCATGTTATGTATGTGCGCTGTGTCCATGCAGCTTCTTTAAAGGTCAGAAGAAGGTGTTGGATCACCTGGAACTGAGTTACAGATGATTGTGAGCTTGAGTTATCATATGGCTGCTCAGAATCAAACCCAGGTCCTCTGGAAGAACAGCCAATGCTCCTAATGACTAAACCATCTCTGTAACCCCTAAAATTGATTTTTAGCTATTTTATGTGTGTTTATGAATGTGTGTATGTATCATGACTCACGTGAAGGTCAGGAAACAACTTTGAGGACTCTGTTCTTTCAGTGTAGCTGGCTCTGTAAGTCTTTTAATGGTGACTGCCTCCCACTTATTACACAGAGAAACCCTGTCTTGAAAAACAAAATCAAACCAATAGTTTCTTGACACTGCAAGGGGAGCTGTGAGGTAGGCAAGCGTTAAGTAGCTGGAGAGTGTTCACGCCCCTCAGTGTCTGTTTATGAAATTATTCAGACTTGGTTCTCCTCAAACCAAGAGTTGTGCAACCCATGCCTATGTGACTTAGTCCATTGTGTTCTATTTTGTTACAGGAATTTTACTGGTTTTCCTTAGATTTTATCAGACAGTAAAAACATGAACCAAAGACCAAAAGACACATTTGCTAAAACTGTTGCCTTAATTTTGTCTTCCCTCCTATCTTACAAAGTTTTACTTAAAACCAAGTGTAAAGAAATAGTAACATCCAGGCCAGTCAAGGCCACACAGTGAGACTCTTATCTCAGTGACCCTGTTTGATGATGATGATGATGATGATGATGATGATGATGATGATGATGATGATGATG
>NW_026596120.1:17199901-17205616 GCF_907164565.1 Psammomys obesus
TGATGATGATGATGATGATGATGATGATGATGATGATGATGATGATGTGGGTGTTATGGTATTTGTTACAATAACATTAATATCGTGGGTGTTATGGTATTCATTTGCAGTCCTAGCTACTTGGAAGACAGAGGCAGGCAGAAGAGTTGCCAGAGTACAAATTCAAGGGTACCCTGGGTAATAACCAGACCCTGTCTGAAAAAAAAAAAAAAAAATCTTTAAAAGAATGTAGCCGGGTGCAGTGATGCATGCCTATAGTCCAATCACTCAGGGAAGCAGAGGCAAGTGGATCTCTGGGTTTGAGGCCAGCCTGGTCTACAAAGCAAATCCAGGGCAGCCACGGCTACACAGAGAAACCCTGTTTTGAAAGCAAAAAAAAAAAAAAAAAAAAAAAAAGTGATAATATATCACAATACTTTCACTGCCTAAGTGATATAGTTAATTATTTTGTTGTACTGGGGGTTGATCCCAGGCCAGGCCTCACATGTGCTATGCATGCACTTTGCCAACATGTCGCTAAAGCAACATGTTTCTAGCCCTGATGCATTTCATTGTAAAAGAATTAATAGAAATGCCAGGCACTGGTGGCGCACACCTGTAAGCCCAGCACTCAGGAGACAGAGGCAGGTGACTCTGTCAGTTTGAAGGCAGCCTGTCTACTCAGAACAACCCTAAGAAGTAGTAGAAATGAAATTCATAATAATACAATAAATCAAAATTTATGAACCAATTTTTGATATAATTTGCAAATTTGCCTATGAAATGTGAAAGTACCAAGGATGCTTTGGTTAATAAAAACACAATGATTAATTTGCTACCACAAAAAATTATGTTGGGAGCTGGAGAGCTGGCTCAGAGGTTAAGAGCACTGCCTGCCCTTCCAGAGGCCCTGAGTTAAATCTCACAGTGGCTCACAACCATCTAGAATGAGATTTGATACCCTCTTCTGGTGTAAAGGTCTACATATAGACAGAATATTGTATACATAATAAATAAATTTTTAAAAAAGATTATGTTGGCCAAGGAGTTTTTGAATTCTGAGCGTAGAGTGCATACCTGTTGCTCTGACTGTGTGTCTGCCTGACTGAAGAATGCAGGGACCAGGTATTGCCTTGCAATTGCTGTGGAGACTGCTTTTCTGGTTCTTAAAATAGTCCTGACCTTGTTTGCAACCAAAGCTCATCGGAGTTTCTCTTTGTTTGCCAGGACTTTTTATTCACTGCCACTTTCTAGGCTTGTTATATTGTTGAATTAAATCAGACAAAAACAAAAAACAAAAAAAAAAAACAAAAAACAAACAAACAAAAAAAAACAGCACATTTACTTTGTATCTCCTAAGTTTGGTTTAACAAGATCTGATATCTGGCTCCTTGTTTATTGTTGAGATTATTTGTGTGTGCCTAATCTTTCTCCTCTTTGTATCTTTGATTAAAAATTAATCCTTTTGGGACTGAAGAGATGGCTTAGAGGTTAAGCACACTGGCTGTTCTTCCAAAGGCCCTGAGTTCACTTACCAGCAACTACATGGTGGCTCACAACCATCTATAGGGAGATCGGATGCCCTCTTCTGGTCTGCAGACACACATGCAGGCAGAATACTGTATAAATAATAATAAATCTTTTAAAAATTGTTTTTTGTTTTGTTTTGTTTTGTTTTCGAGACCTGGCTTCTCTGTGTATCCTTGGCTGTCCTGGACTCCTTTTGTAGGCTAGGCTGGCCTAGTACCCACAGAGCTCTACCTGCTTCTGCCTCCTGGAGTGCTGGGATTACAGAAGAGTGCCACCACGCCCAGCTGGTTCTTACTTTATTTAAACATATTTTGTTACAGCTTTTGTTGTTTATGCCATTCTTTTTGAAATAATATATGTGTGTGTATGTGTATGAGTGTGCTGTCTTCTCACACACCAGAAAAGGGCATCAGATCTCATTACAGATGGTTGTGAGCCACCATGTGGTTGCCAGGAATTGAACTCAGGACCTCTGGAAAAAAAGACAGTGCCCTTAACTGCTGGGCCATCTCTCTAGCCTCTCTTTATGCTATTCTTATCTGGCTACATTTAAACTTGTTTTTGATTCGCTTATCAAATATTTTTTAGAGTCTATACAGAATTTTATGTTCCTTTTGTTGCTGGTTTGGAATTCTTTCACATAGCCAATAGACTTTTTTTCTTTGAAATGCCACTTTACCTTTTTTTTCTGGTTTTGGTAGAGACGGATATTCTTGGCACTCAAGAGTCTAGGGTAGGAGGAATTATCCTGGGCTGCAAAGTAAGTTCTAGGCCAGCCTTGGCTTGGCTACAGGTCTTGTGTGTTTTTTTGAGACAGAGTTTCTCTGTATATAGTCTAGGCTGTTCTAGACTCACTTTGTAGACAAGGCTGGCCTCAAGCTCACAGAGATCTGCCTGCCTCTGCCTCCTGGGCACTGGGATTAAAGGTGTGCCTCCATGCCAGGTAGTAAGCCCTAATATTAAAAACAAAAAACAATTTTTACTCTTCTTTTAATTTTTTTCCTATTTAAACCTGTTTATATGTTACAAATGTATCACTTCTCGGCCAGGAATTTCTCTGCATACTTAGAATAATATGTAACAAACAAAATAGACTAAGGGCCTTACCCTTTGTAAGGGGCTGGGTCTATTTCTAGTTCATTGAATTAGAGTACTTGCCTAGCATACATGAAATCCTGAATTTAGTCTCCATTACCCACCAGTTCCCCCCGGCCCCACCCAACCCAGAACAAAGGAAAAAGCACAGCTTTAATGGAAAGCAGAATGAAAGGGTTGCAGTTAAATCGGCAAAGTAGGAGCAGATCAGCTTATGAAAGAGGCATTGAAGACTTTTTTCTTTAGGAGTGAGAATTGAATCTAGGGTCTTACGCATACTAGACAAGTGCTCCACTGAGGTACACCCCCAGCTCTCTACCCCTAATTTGAGATGGGGTCTCTTATATCTGAGGTTAAATTGAATTTATGGTGCAAATGAAGATGACTTCTGATCCTGCTACCCTCAACCTCCTGGGTGCTGGGGTTACATGCATTAGTCACCATGCCTGGATTATGTAAACAGGGCTTCTTCAATACTAGGTAGGCATTCTGCTGACTGAGCAGCCCCAGTCCCCTCCAATCCTAAAAAATGTGTGTGTGATGTGTGTATGTGAGTATGGACACACATGTTCACATTAGGGTGTTTGTGTGGAGGTCAGAGTATATGTGTGTCATGAATGTGTATGATACATGCATGTGAGTATGGGCACATGTGTTCACATGGTGCTTGTGTGGAGGTCAGAGCATGTGTGTGTCATGAATGTGTGTATGATACATGTGTTGTATGTGTGTGTATGTTCATGTTGTGCTTGTATGGAGATCAGAGTATAATTTCTGGTGCTGCTCTTTGCCTTCTACCTTGTTTGAGAAGGTTCTCCTGTTTGCTGCCGTGTCCACCAGCCAGCTGCCCCACCCTGGCCCGTGAGCTTCAGGGAGTCTCCTGTTTCTGCCTGCCATCTCTCCTGCTAGCTCCCTTTTAGGAGCATTGGAATTTCAGACACATGCTGCTTTACCCTCTGAACCATCTCCCTAACCTACCTCTAGCCCTTTTTAAGAATTTTCTTTGAAAAGGGATCTTGGTAAACTATTCAGACTGGCCTCAAATTTGATATCCTCCTGCCTCAGCCTCCCCAGTGTTGGGATTAAAGGCCCTACCACCACATGTGCCACCATGCTGGAGAGCTTAAAGACTTTAAATTTTTAAAAAATGTATCCTGTGGCTGTATACTGTCCAGGGCACATGTCATGGTGTGAGCATGTGCATGTGTGCGCATGCATGTGTATGTGCGTGCCTGTAAGTCAGAACAATTCTGGCATGCTGTCCTTTGTGCAGTGTCTGGGGACTGAGCACAGGTTGTCAAGCTTGTGCAGCAAGTACTTTACCCACTGAGTCATCTTTGCCCAGTTCAAAGTCTTTAAAAGGGTTTATTTTAATTATGTGTATGTTTGTGTGTGGGCATATGCAGGTGGCAGTGGAGTCAGAGGTGTCAGATCCTTCCGAAGCTGGAGTCACAGGCAGTTGTGAGTCCCCTGACATGAACACTGGGAATCTCACTCCAGTTCTCTGCAACAGAGCACTATACACACTCTTAACTGTTGTGCCATATCTGGCTCCCCAATTCAAAAACTTCAGAAGGCAATGGGGTTAACCCTGGGAGAATGTTTTCGATAGAGCAAATGGCTGGTGCTAATAAGTCCGGTATGTTTGAGGAGCAGCATGGAGACAGGTATGGCCAGAATGGGATAAAAAGCAAGTACTAGAGGGCTCGGTAGGATATGAAGGCAAAACAGTGGGCGTGAGGGAATTGCTGTCTCATGGGCTCTATTAGGCATAGTAAGTTGTGCTTTTATTCTGTAGGTGCCAGGAGCCATTTTAACATTTTCTTTTAGTTTTTGTTTTGGTGGTGATGGTGTTTTTTTTTTTGTTGTTGTTTGTTTTTTGTTTTGTTTTTTTGAGACAGTATTCTGGGTAGCCCTGGCTGTCCTGGAAATCATTATGTAGACCAGGTTGGCCTTAAAGAGATCCTGCTGCCTCTGCTTCTCAAGCGCTAGGATTAAAGGTGTGTGCCACCGAGGCTGGTCTTACTCCCATTTTAATAGAATGACTAAGATTGCTGTTCTTAGAACGACGTCTGAAAGGCCATGATACAGTCAGTACAGTTAGAAAGGACAGATACTGATCACATCAGGATGGTGGCTTTGCAATTAGGAAGCCACTGAGACCTGGTATCCTCTGAGGGTGGATCTAGTAGGAGTATCTACTGGAGGTTAGGAGAAAGACAAGAGAATTCAGAGTGACTCTTAGGTTTTGATGAGAGCACCTTTGAAAACAGAGGTGAGGATGGGACAGCTTATAGGTACAAAGGGATTTAGTGAGAGGGAGAGGGACTCTTGTTTGCTCCTGTTGAGTTTTCCTAGGGTGACTAGGCTGGTGATATGTGAGCCTTACAGTTAGTAAAAGAACAGAGGCCTGAGTCTTCACTGCAAAACTAAGAGAGTAGGTGAAGTCAGAGAAACAGGAAGGTGAGGGAGAGTGGTGCTTAGGGATAAATGATGGAAAGAGTATATCAAGGAGATTTAACAATTTCTTTCCACCTCCTAGAGCAGTGGTTCGTTCTACAACCCCTTTGAGGGACTGAATGACCCTTTCACAGGAGTTGCCTAAGACCATCTGCATATCATGTATTTGCGTTACAGTTCATAACTGTAGCAAAATTACAGTTATGAAGTAGCATGGAGAATAATTTTACAGTTGGGGTCACCATAACATGAGCTGTGAAAGGGTTGCAGCGTTAGGAAGGCTGAGAACCACTGTCATTGTGATGGTAATTATATAATGTGCTTGGGAACCAGTGCTTTTCTTATCATGTATACTGGGGTTCTTGGTTTGCTAAAAAAAAAAAAAGAAAAAGAAAAAGAAAAAGAAATGTGGAGCAGTAGTAGTTCATGCCTTTAATCCCAGAATTTCGGAAGCAGAGCCAGGTGGGTCTTTGTGAGTTTGAGGACACCCAGGGCTACACAGATTAAAACTAAACAAACAACCCAGGTTTTAGATAGTCCAGACTGGCCCCAAACTCCTAGTGGAAGCTAAACTCCTGCCTTTTATTTTATTTTTATTTCTTATTTTATTTATTTATTTATTTATTTATTTATTTATTTATTTATTTATTT
>NW_026596120.1:17205626-17215607 GCF_907164565.1 Psammomys obesus
TTTATTTATTTATTTATTTATTTATTTATTTATTTATTTATTTATTTATCCACTCATCCATCCATCCATCCATCTATCTATCTATCTATCTATCTATCTATCTATCTATCTATCTATCTATCTATCTATCTATCTATCTATCTATCTATCGAGTAGAATTTTAGCCGGGCCAGGTTGACCTTGGTCTCCAGCCTCAGCCTTCTGAATGTGAGGGTTACAGGTATAAGCCACCACATCAGGCAAACCAGGCAGTTATCTTAAAATGTCAACATGAAATGTTTTAAAACAAACCGGACAGATGGACTCTCTTGTAATTCAAGAACAGTGACACTCTGTGACCACAGTCCATTCATAGAAACTGACAGGGTTTCAGCTATTTCATTACAAACCACATTCTTTGCTCTGTATGGCAGATTATTAATCTGTGATATAAGGAGAGCGTGGTCTATGATTTTCTAGGACTCCTCAGAGCCCTCTACATACTGCTCTTGCTGTCACTTCCTTTTATTACCCTTCAGCCTTAATCTTTCAGGGATAGTCTTGCCTACTACAGTCCTGAGTTAAAGGTGGATTTGGTATTAAGGAAGCGGCAAGAATTTCAACTTTGTTAGAGAAAGAAAACCTGACTTTAGAGGGAAGGTGTTCAGATATAAAGAACTTGTCTTTGTCTCTGTGGATGGTGCAGTGGGAAGGGAAGCTTGTGTCTGACGTAGCCATAAATCAGCAACCACAGATTTAAAGTAGAAGAATCGGAAATCCAAAGATTTAAAAAAAAAAATTAAACAGCTGGGTGTGATGGCTCATGCCTTTAATTCTAGCACTTGGAAGGGAGAGGCAGACAGATTTCTGAGTTCCAGGTCAACCTGGTCTACAGAGCAAGTGCTAGTCTAGTCAGGGCTACACAGGGGGAAAAATTTTTTTAAGTCCTATCAGCAAATGGCTTTTTTTTTTTCTTTCTTTTTTTTTTTTTTTATGTTCGGCTCTTTGTATCTTCAGCAGAGAAGTTTTGAAATTAATGTGACCTGGTGTTTAAGGTAGAAACTCTTCCTGAAGAGAATAACAAGTTTAGGGCCATTCTGGGTGACATGCCCTGTCTTAGAAAAATAAAAATAAGAATAAAATTGACATGGAATTTCAGAATGGCTGATGGAAGCCTGTGTTATGAAGATGGATGTTAGCAGTGGTTACACAGCAATGTGAATGTACTTGATGCCACTGGATTATACACTTAATGGTTAAGATGCAGACAAAACCAAACTAACTCTCCCCTTGAGTCAGGGTGCAACTCCGTTACTGTTATTTTTCTGATCCTTTCATCTTTGAAGGTTACATTATTGTCTTGCTTGTGATGTGGTATATCTCTGAAGTAAGATTCTCGGAGTATTTAGAGGGAGTGGAAGGGGAGCTTGTGTACACAGAATGATGAGTGGAGAAGACCAAAGCTGAATCACTGAACAAAATTCAGCTGCCTCTTAATGTGACGGATGCACACAATAGGGAGCCTGACTCATCAGCTGTTTTGATTCCCTTTTCCTGTCTTCTTTTTTCTAGGCCAGAACAATAAGCTAAGCAGACTCTGACCATTGGCCTCCCACTAGCCAGGATCAACCTAGCTCTCCTTTTGTGGTCCATGTGCTGCATCGTCTGCCTTCAGTGTGCAACTGGCCCCCAACGCAATGTGTGTTTGTCAAACCATGGAAGTGGGGCAGTATGGCAAGAATGCAAGTCGGGCTGGAGACCGAGGAGTTCTCCTGGAGCCCTTCATCCATCAGGTGGGCGGACACAGCAGCATGATGCGGTACGACGATCACACAGTGTGCAAACCTCTCATCTCCCGGGAACAGCGCTTCTACGAGTCTCTCCCTCCCGAAATGAAGGAATTCACCCCTGAATACAAAGGTCAGTTAGTGGTCCTTTTTGTGAGGCTAGCTACCTTTGACTGTCAGGCTCTCGGCTCAGTTGTCCTTGTTTGTTTGCCCTATGATGTAGTTGCAGTTCTTTGTCATCTGTTTTGTTAGGCAAAATTAGAAGTTGAAATTATAAGGAAGGATTTTAGATCATGAAAGGCTGAGAACAATTCACAGCAGGAAGACCCATTGGTAGAGAAGCCTGTTGTCTAGGAGTCCCTTCTTTGTGACGCAGGTCTAGGGGAGAAGGGGACAGTTTTCAGTTTCTGAGGAGGATAAAGGGGTACTTTACAGATGTTAAGGTTGTTAGACAGTTGACAGGGGGACAGTGTGGTTGGTGTCTGTGTGTGCTGGAAAAGTGAGTTTCTGGAATATTCTGGAGTCCTGAAGTTTTAAAGTTTGAAACTTAGTTTTAAGATGAGTGCTAACTTTATAGGTGAGAAGGAGCCTTGTGGCTGTTGTATTGGAATCAGGCCACTTGAGCATGTGATCTTTGCACTCTGTATGCATATTGATTACTATCCAGCCCCCCCCCCCTTTGTTTTTTTGACAAAGTTTCTATTGTGTAGCTCTGGCTGTCCTGGAACTATGTAGATCACGTTGACCTTGAGCTCACTGAGATCCACCTGCCTCTTCCTCCCGATGAGTGCTAGGATTAAAGGCTTGCATCACTACGCTTGGCCTATTCTGTTGGGGGTACTTTTTAAAAACTATTTTATTGGGGGCGGGAGAGTTGGCTCAGCAGTTATGAGTACTGGCTTCTCTCCCAGAGGACCTGGGTTCAATTCCCAGCACCCACATAGCAGCTTACAGCTGTCTATAACTCCAGTTCCAATGTTTCTCACACCATCACACATACATACAGGTAGGCAAAACACCAATGTACATGAAATAAAAATAAATTAAACTATTTTATTATGCCTCTACTCCCTTCTCCACCCCGATCTCTTCCAACACCAGGTAGGAGACAAGATTAGTGGGAGAGGGGCCAGAGTTCTCTTTAGCTACTTCCTGCTGGTTAGGGTCATTGGGTTTCTTGAGGCGAGTCCAGTCTTCATTTCAGGATAGCTCCAACTTCTTCTCATCAAAATGCATCAGCAGCAACCAGGAGCAGCAGCCTTCTTCCTCGGAGCCCCTCCCCCCACCCCAAACACTCTCTGGGCTCTGGCATTTATCTGAGAGTCCTCAGAATTAAACTGTCTGTAGTTGGCAAAGAGTCCTTTTTAGCACCTGCACGAGGCAAGTAGTTTACATCTATGGACAGTCTGAATCAGCCCTATACCTCACACCTGGAATTAAAACAAAAACATGTTTACATAACATAACTGAGTTTTTAAAAACATCAAAACTTCCACTACATCTCCCCCCTTCAGTCTAAGAAAACGGCTTTTTCTCTAATATGAATGAGAGTTGTTGCTTTTTTAAAAGGAGATTATCAATAAATTAAATACTTTTTGGATCAGTGGTTTCTTTTATAACCTGATAACTCTTGGCTGCTCTTGTCCGTATTGGCTCATACTTTTTGCTACTGAGCCTCAAGCTAGGATGTCAAAGCTGCTTCCTTAATGGCAAGAGGTTACCTCATGTGTCTCTCTTGGACTGGCATCCAATGACATCTTTTACCATAGCATCTACAAACCTGGGATGCTTAGGCATTCTTGCTGAGAACCCATTGTTGCCAGAAATGGCTCTTTGGCGTCTCTGGTAAAAAGTACTGTATTTCTCAGTTAACACACCAGCCATTTTGAACTCTGAGGCTTTTAGTGGCTTGGTCATAATCTTTTCAAATGACCAAATTTACCCCAATTGAAGTACTGAGCATTTTGATATCTAAGGCTTTTAGTGGCTACTGGGAAAGCTAATAGTGGTAATCTCTTAACCTGAGGCTACTTCAATGGCAACTCAGTCTGCTCAAGATTAACCCTTTCCGGGCTGGAGAGATGGTTCAGAGGTTAAGAGCACTGTCTGCTCTTCCAAAGGTCCTGAGTTCAATTCCCAGCAACCACATAGTGGCTCATAACCATCTATAATATGATCTGGTGCCATTCTCTGGCATGCAGGCATACATGTAGGCAGAACATTGTATAAATAATCTTTTTTCAAAGGAGATTAACCCTTTCACTCTGAATGGCCTTCGGCTCCTTCCAGCTACCAAGTCTGCTCAGCGGCTGTGAGAACTTGACACTTAAAGTGCAGAGCAGGGCAGCAATTGCATTAGAGCCTAGTTTGCTTCCCTCTTTAACCTGTGGGACAGTCCTACTCTCAGACACCAGGCGTGAACCCTTTTGTTCTCCTTCCACTGCCACTTTTTGCTTTCCAGGCACTTCAGCCTTTACTTGCAAACTCTCTAGGTGCATAGCCAACTCTGCAGTTTTTTTTAAAATAAGAGAATTGAGTGAACCATCTCATTTTTCAGCTATCCTCCCAATCTTTATTAAAGCAAAATGCAGGAAGAAGATGAAGAAATAAGAGGATCCACTCTGGGAGGAGAGCAGGAGAGAACCCCACGGCAGCAGCCACTGTAAACTTTTTGCTGACATTTTGAAACAGTACATCCATTCCTTCTTCCATACGGCTTTAGAAACCAAGTTTACCATTTGCCTAGCCATGTCTGAGTGCCACCTGTAGGCACCTTTTTTATCTGTTTTAATAGGGTTCCTTACCAAGCAGCTTGGATGCCACCTGTAGGAGCTAGTTTTTTAAACTATTTGGGGGTTCCTTAAAGCTTCCACCTCTCTTCTATACCCCAGTACCTTCCAACCTAGGTAAGAGAGAAAGAAGGTTAGAAGGGAAAAGGGACATAGTCCTCTTTTCTTCTTCTGGCTGGGTAGGGTCATTAGGATATCCAGCAGTCCAGGTAACTAGCGAAACAGCAAACAGTCCTCCATCTTGTCTCCTCCAAGCTGCCCCACCTTCTCTTTCTGGGCTCTGGTATTTATACCTCTCAAAATACTCCAGCACCGAAGACCACATCCCTGCACGAGGCAATTATCAGCTGTGGCCAAACTGAAGGACAAACTAAAATCCCAAACTTGGGATTAAAACCAAAAACATGTTTATATAACATAACTGAATTTTTAAAGAAACCAAAACTTCTGTTACACTATCCAGCCACTTTAAAAATTAGTTATTTTTTGTGTATTCATGTTTTGCCTGCATGTGTGTCTGTGTAATATGTATGTGCCTAGTGCCTGCAGGGGCTAGAAGAAGGTGTTGTATCCCTTGGAACTGATGTTATAGATGGTTGTAAGATGTTAAATGGGTGCTAAGAGTTGAACTTTAGTCTTCTGAAAGAGCAGCCAGTGTTCTTAACCACCAATCCATCTCTTCAGCCCTGTACATCTGTGCGTATACCACATGCATGCAGAGGCCAGAAGGGGGCATATCATCCCCTGGATCTGGTGTTACAGATGGTTGTACTCTGCCTTTGTGGGTACTGGAAGCCAAACCCTGGCCTTTTGGAAGAGCAGCAAGTGCTTTTTACTGAGAAGCCATCTCCAGCTCCATATGCTGTTTGCTTGTGTCTCCAGGTAAAGTTTCTCTGTGTAGCCTTGCCTGTTCTGGACTCTTTGTAGCCAGGTCTTGAACTCATAGCGATCTTCCTGCCTCTGCCTCCCAGAGTGCTGGGATTAAAGGCTGCACCTATACATTTTTATGACTGCCCTTTCTAAGGGTTTTTGTTTATTTGTTTGAGAATAGGGTCTTACGAGGTAGCCCTAGCTGGCCTGGAACTTAACTTTGTAGACTAGGTTGGCCTTGAATTTACAACCTACAGAGGTCTACCTGCCTTTGCCTCTGCCTCTGCCTCCTGAGTGCTGAGATTAAAGGTTTGTGGCACTACACCTACCTATGATTTTTTTTTTTACTTAAATATTTGTTTGTGTGTAAATATTTATGCATACCAGAAGGAGGTACTGAATTCCTCTGAGCTGATAGGTATTTGTGGGAAACCAGGCCTGTCATGTGGATATTCAGCTCTGAGCTCTGATCCTCCTGATTACTTAGGAAGCGCTATTAATTGCTGAACCATCTCTCCAGCCCTTAAAAAATTATTTAGAACCGGGCTAAAGAGGGCTCAGTGGCTAAGAGAGTGTGTTGTTGTTGCAGAGACCTGAGTTTGGATCCCAGCACCCGCCCAGCTTGTCACAACTGCCTGTAACTTCAGTTCTAGAGGGCCTGATACCATTCTTCTGGGTGCTGCATGTGTGGGGTGCACTTAATTACACAGAACCAAAATTCCCAAACATATAAAATAAAAATGAATATGTCTTTTAAATTTTTTTTTTTTAATTTACTTAGGATTTTAGTCATGTTAACATTTTTTCGATAGAAGAATTTCAGTTTAGTGTAAGCAGTCCAAGTAAGAGTTGACTTTTGGCTCTTCAATTCTGAAAAATTATTATAGGAAAATATATAAAGTTTGCTGTAAAAGGAACTTTTATTTGCCTGCTTCAGTAATTATCTGGGAGGTTTACTGCCTCTATCTGCTAACCTGAGTCTAGGCCTGGAAGCTTCTAGTCTCCATACAATCTAACATAGGGCTAGAATTTTTTTTTCAGCCTCTGAGACTTACTGCTTAATAAGTTTACCCTTCCTTGTTGCTGAGCTCTGGGCTGGCTGCTTCAACTCAGCTGTTGTGGCTCAAATGCTTCTTCCAGCTGACTTACACAATCTGCCGCCTTTCTCGGCCCCTGAATTGCTCCGCTTGGCCTCAGACTAACTCTAGCAATCTGCTCTAGTCTTCTGGCTCATTCTCATTCTCTGGTTCATTTGTCTTCACCTGTGTTCTTTCTCTCCAACCAGTCTATTATTGTCCTGGTAAAAAACTGTCTCCACTCTCTCTGCATTACCCCTTAAGGTAGCTTTTTTCTCTCTGCGAGTTGAGTATATCCTATTCTGTCAAATCTTTCTCTGATTCATCATTATTTGTGCCACTCAATTAGGTATGACTTTCAAACATGGTGGGTGCTTCCTTCTACAAACCAACTTTACCTTCATTGTTCAAGATTAAAGGCATGTACACCTAGACCTATACTTTTCTTTACCTAATACTTGCTCTATACCAGGTTGGCCTTGAATTCAGATCTCCTTGCCTTTGTCTCCTGGATTAAAAGTATGTTTGTATTCCAGCTGGATGGCACAGACCTAGAAGATCTTTGGATGTGATCTTTTGCCATAACAGCCATGTTTGGAACTAACATTCTTCTACAGTTTACTATTTTAATGTCTAATTTAATGGCATTGGGTACATTCACAGGTTTGTATAGCTGTAGGCACTGTTCATTGTGAAACAAAAACTCTGAATATATAAGTAAATCCTCCCTGTCTGTCTGTAGCTGACCCCTGGTAATCTCAAGTCTACCTTCATTCTCCACAAATAGTGTAGACATTTCATACAAATGAAACCGTGCATTTTTTTGTCATTTTGTACCTGCTAATGTCACTGAGCATGTTCTAGGCCCAGCTGTTTCGGATGTGTTTGGATTTCTCTTGGGGGTTGGGGTTGTAGCTTAGTGTTGAGTGCTTACCTAACATGAGTGAGGGTCTAGGTTTTACTCCCAGCACCACAAATACACTTTAAGAATAAGACAAGACATTTATGTGTATGTGTCATGGCGTACCTGCAGAAGGCAGAGGACAGCTTTCAGGAATGGCTTCTCTCCTGCCATGTAGGTTCCAGGGATTGAGCTCCTTAGACCTGGCAGCAGGTGCCTGTACCCATGAGCTATCTCACAGGTCCTTTTAAAGCTTTTTAACAAGAGCTGGAGAGATGGCTTGGTGGTTAAGAGTGCTTGCCGCTCTTTTAGAGGGCCCTCATTTCCCAGCACCCACATGGAAGCTACAACCATTTGTGACACATTTCAGAAAATCTGATACCCTCTTCCTCCTCTGTGGGTACTGCATGCATGTGGTGCATGGACACACACTCAGGCATACATACACACACATACACACACAAAAAATTTTAAATGGTGGATTAGTAGCATTCACATTGTTTCCATCTTTTAGATATTGTGAATAATGCTGCTGTATATGAGGATCTGAGTCCCACTGTTCAGTTTTTCTGTACATACTTGATCGTATGGAAATTCTATATTTACCTTTAGTTATTCTTTCACGGTACTGGGAATTGAACAGAGGGCTTTAAAACGGCTAGGCAAGCACTCTACCAGTGACTTATAACCCTCTTCCTTTTGTTTGTTTTTTGAGAATGCTAGGAAGTATTCTAATTTATTTACATCCTCAAACCGTATTTATATTTTAATTGGTAAAAAAGAGTTACAGCAGTTTTTAGACTACTCCAGCTTTGATTTTTATGGTGGTGGTTTGTTTGTCTTAGCCCCAGCCTTTACTTGGTATTGTGTTTCCTGTTGTCCACAGCTCTCCTCATCCCTCAGACATTCCTTGATAATCCTGTGTTAAATGCTCTACTCTGGAGATATTATCATTTGCATTACAGAACCCGACCTAATTTCTTTACAGTACTTCTTGCAGTCTGTAATTGTTTTGTACATGTTTGTTTACTTGTCAAAAACAAAAGCTAAAGATAGATATGGAAGAAAGTGTCTTTCTCATGATGTGAATGAAACTATGGTGCTACCTTCTACATAGTGATGAAACAGCACTCCCCTTAATATCAAGGACTGGGACAAGATTGTTTCTGCCTCTTCATTCCCTAGTCAGCACCTAGCTGGGAGTTGTAGCCTGTGCAGGTACATCTGAGTTGGAAAGGGAAAAGTAAAATTGCATTTGCAATAAACATAGAACTCTTTCTTCAGATGAACTATTATTTGAACAAAGAATTCAAAAAAATTACTATCCCAGAAAATTCTTAGGGAATTCCTTGAAGATGTGTTCTAGACACAAAAAATAAATCAAGATAGGAAAAAAATAGAGGCTATTAGAGAGAATGGTTCCCCTGTGGCAGGAAGTATGTGAGAGTGCTGGGGACAGTCAAGATTACTGTGAGGGAGCTCCCATAATAGAAGACTGCAGACTGTAGGGTGTTCAGCCTTTCCCAACTCAAAAAATAGTGGTGTAAGGGCTTGCCAGAGAGAAAGCCTTTCTGTGGACAGGTTGGACATGGGAAACTCTCTTGAGGTATGAGTTCCAGCAATATGTAAGATCTAAGGAGGAGATAATCCATTCCTTGGATTTGGGGAGGATTTTTCTTCTAATAGGACCCAGAGACTGATGTAGTGCTGGTCTAGAGAAGGAAATGAGTGGAAGAGAACACCTTTGGTTCTGACATATTGACATTTTTGTAAGTGCAGCTCACTCACTCATGGCAGATTGTGGAGCTGCTTGTGTACATCAAGACAGTAAAAGTAGAAATGTAGTTGAAGGACACTAGATAGCATATGGAAGTTAGAGGGTGGCTTTATTGTTGAGTTTTTGCTTTTAAAAAACATTCTTGGATTTCTGAGTATTTCTGTTTTATCTCTTTTAAAAAAAGATTTATTTATTACTTATACAGTATTCTGTCTGCATGTGTGTCCGTAGGCCAGAAGAAGGCACCAGATCAAATTATAGATGGTTGTGAGTCACCATGTGGTTATTGGGAATTGCACTCAGGACATTTGGAAGAACAGCCAGGGCTCTTAACCTCTGAGCCATCTCTATAGCCCCCCTGTTTTATTTCTTGGTAATGATCTAGAAGAAACTAATCTGGTTGCCAAACAGATACAACAGGAGCTAGAGAGGTGGCTCAGCAGTTAAGAGTGTTTCCTGTATTTGCAAAGGACCCAGGTTTGGGTCCCACTGTTCACATGCAGACTCACAACCACCTGTAACTACAGTTCCAGGGGATCTAATGCCACTTTCTAGCTTAGTGTGATATACTTGCATACCCTGCATGCAAAACACACATATTAAAGTAAAAGACTGGCAGTGGTGGTGGCACATGCCTGTAATCCCAGCAACCCAGGTAGGTGGGTCTCCATCAGTTCAAGACCAGCCTGGTCTACAGGGTTGAGTTCCAGGACAGGCAGAGCTACACAGAGAAATCCCATCTTTTGGGTGTGTGAGTGTGTGTGTGTGTGTGTGTGTGTGTGTGTGTGTGTGTGTGTGTGTG
>NW_026596120.1:17215617-17253768 GCF_907164565.1 Psammomys obesus
GTGTGTGTGTGTGTGTGTGTGTGTGTGTGTGTGTGTGTGTGTGTGTGTAAAGTAAAATAGAAGCTGGGAGTGGTGGCATGCCTTTTAATCTTTGCACTTTTGAGGCAGAAGCAGGTGGATCTTGGTGATCTGTGATTTGGAAGAAGCCAGGGTTACATAGTAAGACTTTTAAAAAGTACCAGCCACATACATAAATTAAAAATGAAAAATAGACACAACAGATATGGTCACACACACCTGTAACTCTAGTACTTGGGAGGTAGAGGTGAGATCAGTTTAAGATCATCATCCACTTCATAGTGAGTTTAAGGCTAGCCAGGGCTACCCAAGACCCTATCTTACAGAAAAAGGAGAGAATACTCCATGGGATGTAGTACAGAAATACAGGAAGACATTTCATTGTAGAGATCCCAGGGTGGAAGTCTGTATGGGAGCCAGAGAGTACTGCACTCAGTGTGGAAGAAAATATTTCCTAGGGCACTGGCCTGGAGACAGTTTGTTTCTTCAGGTGACACTGTCAGGCGGAAGAAAAACAGATCTGAGAATGTCACTGACAAGAAGTGGGGTCATCGTAAAGCAGCTGAGTAAATAGAGGGTTAGTTTTTTTCATAACGTATCTTTTGAAAAGGATTTTATTTTTGTTTTTATGTGTGTAAGTATTGGTGTGTGTCTGAGTAGTACCACATGCATTTTCCTGGTGTCTATGGAGCCAGAAGAGGACATAAGATTCCCTGGAATGGGAGTTAACAAACGGTTGTGAGTGTTCTGTGGGTGCTGGGAACTGAACCTGGGTATGCTACGAGAACAGCAAATGCTTTTGACTGCTGAGCCGTCTCCCTTTTCTCCTGGAGTGTTAAATTTTGTCTGTTGTCGATGTTACCTAGAGAAGATTCTTTGTGAGTGGTTCAGAAATCAATAGCTGAAAGCAGAAGGGTGAAGTAAAAGGGTAGAAAATAATTATAGATTTATCCTCATTCAAAAGTTAGCAGTAGATTGAGGGTAAAGAAAATGGATATCTGCTGGCTATTATTCCTAGGATTCACAGTTGGGCAGGACAGTTGGTGTCCATGCCCTGTGGGAAAGCAGGGGCAGACACACAGCCCACCAGGGTTGGCATTTGTTAATCAGCTGCCTTTTCTCCAACAGGCGTGGTTTCTGTCTGTTTTGAGGGAGACAGTGATGGTTACATCAACTTGGTAGCCTACCCTTATGTGGAGAGTGAGACTGTAGAGCAAGATGACACACCAGAACGGGAGCAACCTCGGCGCAAACACTCCCGCCGGAGCCTGCATCGGTCAGGCAGTGGTAGTGACCACAAGGAGGAGAAAGCCAGCCTGTCCTTTGAGACCTCGGAGAGGTAAGAGGATATTGGTCGGGGCTGCTGGCACATGCTGAATCCTTATGATACAAACACTCGGGACAGTGTTGGAGTTCTGACACATGAGAGAATGATTCTCAACAGTGGAGTAGGGGTGAGGTGGGGAGGCTGGTGTTCATGGGCTACTCCTACAGATAGGACCTCCCTTGTGTCTTCCACCACCTCAGGATGTTGCCTTCTGGGTGTGGCTAAACCCAGTTAAGAGAGAGTAAAGCTCTGTCAGGGATGCCCTGTTATTGTGGCAGTAGGTTATTTAAGTATAAGACTTAAAAGAAAGTATGGTTGAGTTGCACTGATGAGCTACTTTCTTACCTGTAGGATGTCTGAGCATGAGAGTGGTGATAATCATACAGACAAGGGTACCTTAGTGGCTTTTGTTCATACTCTGAGAGTCTGATATCATTATCCTTCTCTGCTGCTATATTTACACTGGACATTGATTTTTCACAGAATTATATCTCTTGACATTCCATGTAGACACTAAGTAGCTTCTACTAGAGTGACTATAATCCAAAGGATAGACAATAAAGTGTTGACAATTGAAGTATGATGGTGTATGCTTGTAATCCCAGCACTCAGAAAGCTGAGGCAGGAAGATCTTGCATGACTGAACACAGCCTGTGCTACATAACAAGTTCCAGAATAGTTTGGACTACATAGTGAGACCTTAGTGGGGGTTGGGGAAAGGATGGAGTCACCAGCCAGACATGAAGAAACAAACAAGTGCTGGGACTAAGACTGAGAGTTAATGGGCCATGTGGCAGAATTAGATATTAATTTAATATGAGTGCTTCCTGCACTTCCAGAAGACCCAGGATCACTTCCCAGCACCCATATCACACAGCTCACAAAAGCTCCAGGGCACTCAGTGTTTTCTTCTGGTCTCTGCAGGCTAAAATGGGACTTTCTTTGGGGTGCCAGCTCCCAAATAATGACACAGAAACTTTTTATATTTATTATTAAAGCTTGGCCATAGCTTCGGTTTGTTCTCAACTAGCTTTTATCTTAAATTAATGCTTTTATATTAATCTAATTTCTGCCATGTGGCCATTATCTCTCAGTCTTAGTTCCAGCACTTGTTTCTTCCTTCATGTCTGGCTGGTGACTCCTTCATGTGCCTGACTCTTTCCCAGAGTTCCTGTCTCTGCCTGGATGCCCTGCCTTCCTTTCCTGTCTTTGCTATTGGCCGTTCCACTCTTTATTAAACCAATTGGAAGGTGTTGAAGGGAGTGCTTACAAAATATGATACATCCAAAGAATAACAATACCAAAGTCTGGCCTGTACTTGGATCTCTGCTGCTACAGAAAACAGCATATGAATATGCAAAGACAATCTTTACACAGTGCACAAAAAGATCACCCCAGCAACAGGCACCTCCACATACATGGCATACACAGGCACATATTTAAAAATAAAAAATATTGGACCAGGTCTGGTGGTGCATGCCTTTAATCCCAGCATTTGGGAGGCAGAGGCAAGCAGATCTCTGAGTTCCAGGACAGCCTACAAAGTGAGTTCCAGGATAGCCAGGACTACACAGAGAAATTTAGTCTAGAAAAACAACAAAACAAGTTGGCTGATGTGGTGATACATGCTTTTAATTCCAGCACTTTGAAGGCAGATTTCTGTCATTTTGAGGCCAGCCTGGTTTACATGGAAAGTTCCAGGTGAGTCAGGGCTACACAGAGAAACCCTATCTTGAAAAGCCAAAAAAGAGCATGTTTGTGTATTAGCATGTTGTTGGTACTGTTTTGTGGTTTGTGAGACAAGATCTCACTATGTAGTCTGGCTGTCATAGAATTTACTTGTAGACCATGCTAGGCTGGAATGTACAGTCATCTCCCATCTCTGCGTCTCGAATGCTGGTATTACAGGAATATGCCATCGTGCCCAGCCCTGTGTTCCTTTCTATGACTGAACATTCCATCATATGGACATACTATCTTTTGTTTTATTTATTCATCAGGTTGTGATAAACATATAAGGGAGGACATTCCTGTGGGAGTGGCCCATAAGCAACAGCCATCCCTTGTTGAAAACTCTCTCTAAAGATAGATAGATAGATATACATACACACTGAGAAATTGGAACTTTCTATATTGCTTGGGGAGGGTTGCAAAGTTACAGAACCTTGAATTTTCGTTGCTCCTGGACTCGCCTCCTGCGTGCTGGGATTACAGGTGTTTACGGCCATGCCTAGTTTATGTAGTGCTGAGGAGCAGCTTCATGCATGCTAAACATGTATCAGCTGAGCTTATCTCTGGCATCAGGTCACTTCACTCCATGCTGCCCACGTGAGCTTCCAGAGCTTTGTTCAGGGCCCAATCCACTCTCTGTATTTAGGCTTTAAGTGGTTCTGTTCATGTTACTGTGAAAACCTTGTGTGTTTGTGACCGTGTTTCTCCCATCCTTTGGGCTAAGTCTGCATCTTGGAGCTGCACACCTACACCTTAGTTAAGATGTGTCTTGATCTTGGGTATTTTTGAGGGCTCTTGCCTGCAGGAGCACTTCCTTTACTTCATCTCCATCATCTACAAGGGGCTTCCTCTTGAATGACAACTGTGAAGCCTAACATGAGCATTTGAGTGACAAAATATTCTAGTCAGTAGCTAGTAACTGAGGCTTTTCTTATAGCAGTTTTTAGAGTAGGAGTTGTTTTGTTCTCCAAAGTGACAACATTTGCTTTGTGAAGCATTTGTGAAAAGCCAGTGAGTATAGATTTTACATCAGAGTGTTTTATGAAGGTGCCAGCTCTTTCTACAATGACTGTACTTCTGTCTGGCCTTGCAGCAGAGATTCTGAGTCATACCAAAGGTGAAGATTACTTACCAGGGCCAAGACTGTAACTGCAGAGGACTAGTAATACCGAGTACTACAGGGGCTCATCCAGACCTGGAACTTGCTTGGGTTTACTTGACAAGTGTTTTCCTAAAGTGGACCTTCATCTGCTTTTCAGAAGTGGGGGAGGGGTGCCAGGCATTGTTGGATTTCTGTAGTTTAGTTCAGAAGTGAGGTCTTCGCCCAGGGCCTTTTAACAAAAATGTCAGAGGTACTTGGTGCTCAGAGGAGAGCCACCATTTCCAGCACACACTAAACCTGCTGGGTGCGGTGTGCTATTTCACAATTGGAGAAAAGGCTAGCATTTTTGGAAAGGAAGGTAACATTTAAAATTTCGATGGTGCTCTGCCTCTGTTGTGTACCACAGACTTGCTCTACAATCCCTAGGGTGTATGGCTTCACTGGCAGGGAAGTTTTGTGGACTTGTGAGTGTGAAAAATTGTGTTGCGAGACTTATCTGGACCTCACAGTATAGCCTTGAGCCTCTGATTCTTCTGCCTCTATCTCCTGTCAGGATTACAGGTGTGCACCACCAAGCCCACTTGAGCTCAGGACCTCATGCATGGTAAGCAAGCACCTTCTTACTAAACTGCAGCCTTCGGCCCCTTTTAGCAGTTCTTTAGAGTATATACCTAGACGTGAAGTTGCAGTCAGGGAATCCTCTTTAACTCTGAAAAATTTTTTGCAGGCTCCCTTCCCCCATTGTGTGCATGCATGTGGGTGCACATGCCCATGGAGGCCAGGCAGTGACATCAGAAATCAATCTCTTTTTTTTTTCTCTTAAGATTTATTTATTATTTATGTATACAGTACTCTGCCTGCATGTACACCTGCATGCCAGAAGAGGGCACCTGAGCTCATTATAGATGGTTGTTAGCACCATGTGGGTGCTATTAATTGAACTCAGAACTTTTGGGAAAACAGCCAGTGCTCTTAACCTGTGAGCCATCTCTCCAGCCCCCAGAGATCATCCTCAGTCACTCTTCTACCTTACTCATTAAGGCAGTGTCTGTCAGTCAAATGCAGAGCCCACCAGTTTCACCAGTATGGCCAGTCTCTATACTCAGCTTGCTCTGGGGATTCCCTGTGTAATAGTCAGGGTTCCCTAGAATAACAGGACTGATAGAATGAATATGTATATAAAATAAAGGTGATTCATTAGAGTGGCTTACCAGATGTAGTCCGGCTAGTCCAACAATAGCTGTTTGCCAACAGAAAGTCAGAGAATCCAGTTGTTCAATTGTGTGCCTGAGTTGAGATGCCTTTGAAGGACCCAGAGCAGTATAAGCAGTCATGCGTACTTTCATGGTGCTAGGAACCAAACTCCAGTCCTTTGGCAAAAGATGTAGGTAATCTTAATCACCAAACCATCTCTCTACACCTTCTTTTCTCTCTCTCTCTCTCTCTCTCTCTCTCTCTCTCTCTCTCCCTTTTTTGGTTTTTGTTGTTGTTTTCTTGGGGTCTTTATTTATTTTTCAGACAGGATGTATGTAGCCCTTGAACTCACAGAAATCCACCTGCCTCTGCCTCCTGAGTGCTGAGACCAAAGGTGTTCTACCACCACAGCCAGGCGTGGCAGCACATGTTTGTAGTCCCAGCACTCAGGGAGGCAGAGGCAGGCGGATCTACAGAGTGAGTCCAGGACAACCAAGGCTACACAGAGACATCCTGTCTTGAAGGAAAAAAAAAAAAAAAGTGGGAGACCTGTACTACCACACCTGGACTTTTTTCTAACTGTTTAAATTAAGTACTATTTATTGTTGGGTTTGTAGGGGTGGGGTGCATTTCCCTTAGATTATGTATAGAAGTCCCTTATGTGTAGAAGTCAGAGGACAAGTTTGTGGAGTTAGTTCTTTCTTTCTACCATATGGATTCTGGGATCCAACTCAGGTTGTCAGGTTAGTGCAGCAGTGCCTTTCCCACTGGCCCATCTTGGCGAGGGCCCAGATTTTTCCTTTGAGACTAACCAAGGGGGAAGTGTTACTATATACTGTAACTGGACATGATGATTTTTCGGGAAGTGTTCAGAGGCCCAAAGAGGATAGCACTCATTCTGCTCCCTCACTTTTATCTGGGCCAGTGCCACCTGTAAGCAGGTTCTGGGTGACAGGCCAGGCTTATTCTAACCCTTCTCTTCTCTGCGTTTCTAGAGATGACATCTCTGACCTCTTAGTGGTGTGTGTGTTCTTCCTTCTTAGCCCCCAGGAAGCAAAGAGTCCAAAGGTGGAGCTGCACTGCCACTCAGACGTCCCTTTCCAGATGCTAGACAGCAATAGTGGCCTGAGCTCTGAGAAGATCAGCTACAACCCCTGGAGCCTGCGCTGCCACAAGCAGCAGCTCAGCCGCATGCGCTCTGAGTCGAAGGACCGAAAACTCTACAGTATCCTTGTCTACTGGTGGGAATTGTGTGGGGAATGGCAGGACAGTCTTATTCTTACTGTGGTTTTAGTCTGAGGACTGCCTCTGGGTCCTTGTTCATGCCCAAGCATTTGCTCTACCATTGAACTATCCTTAGTCTCAAGATAGGTATTTTTCATTGTTTTTTATTAGCATACATTGGACATAATAGTAGGTTTTATTATGAAATTTTTAAAATGTGTGTACATAATGTATTTTGATCATATTCAGCTGTTACACTCTCTGGTGTCCCTTACACTACTTCTCATCATCCCGACTGGCCTCATGTATGCTTCCCTTTGTGTGTCCCAGGAAGTTTCACAGAGTCATTTACAGGAACATATATACCTTACACCACTGGGGGGAAAATCTCTCCCTCCTCTCTCATCCATTGACTAAGTATGACTCCTCAGGAAGGGGTGGGCCCTCTGAGCCCCTTCCATGGCATGCATGGTGTTTGTTAATGGAACTGGCCTTGCACAGTTGCACGTTGTTGCAAGTTCAGGCGTGCAACCACCGTGTCATGTAATGTGACCTTTCTCTGACCTAATTGTCACCTTTTTTTAATGATATTTTTGTTTTGGGTTGGTCTTTTTTGAGACAGGGTTTCTTTGTATAGCCCTGGCCGTCCTAGAACTCACTCTGTAGAAAAAGCTGGCCTTAAAGAGATCTACCTGCCTCTGCCTCCCTAGTGCTAGGATTAAAGGCATGTGCCAACACTGCCTGACCTTAAAATGATTCTTAATGCCTAACAGTTTCGTGTGTGTATAATGTTTATGCTCACACCCCTTATCCCTCACTTAATGGACCTGTGTCCTTCCTCCTTTTATTAAAAACAAAAACCGCTGAATTTTGACTGGAGAGATGGCTCGGAGGTTAAGAGGTCCTGAGTTCGATTCCTAGCAACCACATGGTGGCTCACAACCATCTATCGAGAGATCTGTTGCCCTCTTCTTGTGTATAGGCACACATGCAGGCAGAATGCTTTGCATAAATAATGAATTGATAAATTATTTTCTAAATGCTAAATTTAAGTAGAGTGCTGTTGTCTCTGCTCTCTGTAGCTGGAGACAGGAGATCCAGAAGTTCAAAGTATCCTTGTGTTCTCCAGGCTGTTTAAGGCTAACCTGGGATCACAAGACTGTCCAAATAAAGACTGGAGAGACCCGAGTTCAGCTCTGCAGAACTCAAAAGAGCCAGGCTGTGCCTATACTCACAGTACTGAGAGTGTACAGACAAGGATGGACTGATCCCTGAAGCTCACTGGCTAGCCAGCTTAGGTGGACCAGAGAGTTTCACATTCTGTGAGAAATCCTGTCTCAAACACTAAAGACAGAGCAATTAAGGGACGATACCTGATGTTGCTCTCTGCCCTCCGCCACCTCCATCAAGTGTGCACACCACACACACAGCATAACACACACCTGTATTTAAAAATACAGATCAGTGCGCATCTTGAATGCTTAGTATGGAAAATTATATACATAGACCATACCTGGAAGTCATTTTTTTAAAAACAGGGTCTCTCTACATAGCCTTCTCTACATGGTTGTCCTGGAAGTCACTGTGTAGACCTCACTGGCCTCAGATTCACAGAGCTCTGCCTCCCAAGTACTGGGATCAAAGCTGTGCATCACCATGCCTAGCTGAAATTCTTTTGTTGTTGTTTTGTCTTGTCTTTTTTTTTTTTCTTGTTTTATGTATATGAGTGCTTTGTGTTCATGCACACCAGAAGAGGGCACTAGATCCCAGTATAGATGGTTGTGAGCTGCCATGTGATTGCTAGGAGTTGAACTCGGGACCTGTGGAACAGCAGCCAGTGTTCTTAACCTCTGAGCCATCTCTCCAACACCCCCTCCTTTAAATTTAATTTTATGTGTATGAATGTTTTGCCTGTAGGTATGTATGTGTACCATTGTGCATGCCAGGTGCCTATGGAGGCCAGAAGAGGGGGTCAGATCCTCTGGAACTAGAGTTAGAGATAGTTGTGAGCCACTACATTGGTGCTGGGAATTGAACCCATGTCCTCTGCAAAAGCAACAATTGCTCTAAACTACTCAGGCATCTCTCCAGCCCCTAGGAATGAAATTATGGTATGTTTTATGATAGGAATGGATCTTGAAAGCATTTTACTAAACCTGGCATACAAAGATTAAAGCTGGAAGATTCCAGTAAAATGAGCTGCCACCAATAGACAAATTCCTAGACACAGAACGTAGAGGTTTCCTGAAGAGTAGAAAGGGCAGCTAGGAACTGAGTGTTGAGTGGGTAGAGGCTCAGCTTAGGGAGGTGGCGATGGTGTTGGCTGCACTGAGGTGTAGATATGCTATGCCTGTGACTGGCATGATTACAGTGGTAAAATGGCAGTTTCTTTTGCTTATTTTCTTGAGGCAGGCTCATTCTAGCCAAAGCTGACCTCGAACTCACGGAAATAATATATATATATATATTTGGAGATAGGTTCTAAATGTGTAGTCCTGGGCTAGCTTGTAACTCACTCTGTGGAACAGTCTGGTTTCAGACTCACAGAGATCCACCTGCCTCTGTCTTGTGAGTGTGAGTGCTAGAATTAAAGGTTGTGTGCCACCAACTCCTGGCTCTTAAGAGTTTACACGATGTACGTTCTACCAAAAAGTTAAAGCCAGTAGTTTGAAACTGTCATTTAAGAATTTGTGAGGCACATACAGTTTAAAGTGGAGAATTGCACTTTTATAGACAATTTTGCTTGTGCTTTTCTGAGTGGAGCTGAGTGAGTATGGTTGTCACCCTTGACTCTGGCCCAGAGTTCCTTCTGCTTGAGAACGTGGTACACCACTTCAAGTACCCCTGCGTGCTGGACTTGAAGATGGGCACCCGGCAGCATGGGGATGACGCCTCTGCCGAGAAGGCGGCCCGGCAGATGAGGAAGTGTGAGCAGAGCACTTCTGCTACACTAGGGGTCAGGGTCTGTGGCATGCAGGTGAGTCACCAGTCGTGGGAGCCCAGGTGCTGCCGAGGGCATGTTTTAGGTTCTGTCCAGCCTGCCTGACACCTGTGTCCTCCTGGTCTGCGCTGGTCCAGAATCTCCTCTGAGAAGGTGAGTCGCCCACAGGGTGCTGAGCGTGTGTACAGCGGGGCCACGGAGCCCTGCTTTCTGCACTTGACTCTGGCAGGGCTCCATGCGCAGGGTCATTGAGAGAGCCTGTTCCCCTGTTACGGGGCAAGTAAGTCTTGTCTGTCAGCAGTGTGTTCCCAGTTAGAGTCTAGCTGGACCCTGGGACAGCTTGGAGGCAGATTCTAAAGTGATGGCAATAGGCCTGGTGTTGGCTTTCACAGCTCCATGACGGGAAAACCTGGGGTGAATGGCCTCCCTGCTCCAGTAGGAGGAGCTGAAGAGCTCAGGTTGGTCAGAGTGCCTTCCAGAATGGTTGGTTGGTCGGTTGGTTTGTTTGGTTGGTTGGTTGGTTGGTTGGGGTTTTTTTGGTTGGGCCACTTCGTGGCCATCAGGCCTTCCTGGTTCTCAACCTTGTCTTGTCTCCTGGGGTTTCAGGTCTACCAGCTGGACACAGGTCATTACCTCTGCAGGAACAAGTACTATGGTCGTGGACTCTCCATCGAAGGCTTCCGCAATGCTCTGTATCAATACCTGCACAATGGCTTGGACCTGCGACGTGACCTCTTTGAGCCTATCCTGAGCAAACTGCGGGGCCTCAAAGCTGTGCTGGAGCGGCAGGCCTCCTACCGCTTCTACTCCAGTTCTCTGCTTGTCATCTATGATGGCAAGGAGTGCCGGTCTGAGCTACGTCTCAAGCACGTGGACATGGGGCTCCCTGAGGTGCCACCATCCTGTGGCCCCAGCACCAGCCCTAGCAACACCAACCTTGAGGCTGGCCCCTCTTCTCCGCCCAAGGTGGATGTCCGCATGATTGACTTTGCACACAGCACATTCAAGGGCTTCCGGGATGACCCCACTGTTCACGATGGGCCGGACAGAGGCTATGTGTTTGGCTTGGAGAATCTTATCAGCATCATGGAGCAGATGCGGGACGAGAACCAGTAGGCCCAGTTCTGGGCCCTAGGACGACCCCTTCCTCTCCACCCACAGGCAGGGACCATTGCTCTGAACTTGCTGTGAGGACACACAGACTTGCTTTTAAAGGGTTATATTTCTCTTTGGTGTAAACTAAAAGAAATGTTTTTAGCTGTAGCCTGGAATCCATATATATAAAGTAAAGGAGGACAGAACATACGTCCTCTCAGCCAGGCTCCTTAGCTTTGTGGCTTTGACTGCTGTGTCCAGGCTGACTCAGGAAGGAAGAGGTGGCCCCAGTGGGCTTGGCAGCAGAGAAAGAATGCCTTTGAACTTTGGTTTCCCTTGCCTAAGGTTTTGGGCTCTGTGGCTGTAGGGTTCTGCTGATTGAGAGGTGAAGCCCTTGGCTGGCACAGGGTCTCTCCATGCCTACTCATCCCTTATTTCCCAGAATTGGGAGCATTAAGTGCCCACATCTTGAGGGCCTTTGTAGCTGTGTGCCAGTGCTTGAATAGATGCCTCAGGGCATTACAGGGCTCACTGCACACATGGACTCATCCTTGGCTCTGATTTTGGCATGGGGCTAGGTTTGTGAAGCTGAGCTAAGGCCAACTCACAGCAGAGGATGGGCCCTGGGCTCTCTAGGCACCCACTGGCATGCAAACCTCCTCCTCTGTCCACAGCCCCATCTAGCCTCTTGCAGAGATCCCTTGCCTAACGAGGCCACATACCCTCTTGTCTCACTGAGGTTGGCACAGCTCTGTTTGCTGAGGAGAGGCAGTGTCCCGGGATGCCTAAGGGCCTGTAGTGGCTCTGACCCACACAGTATTTGCAGTTCCTGGGCCTTGGATGGTGTCCCTTCCTCTAGCTTGGGCAGCTGTGCTGCCTGTGGATGGGCTGCTCCTCCCAGGGCTCTGGGGCCGTGGTCCACTCAGGGTCTTGTCTTGGCCAGGCCAAGCTCAAGGCAGCAAGTAGCCCGTTACGTGGTGGTCCAGGCTCTAGGCTTGGAGGGAGAACTCTAAACTTGTCTGGTTTTAGGGACCTAGGGCCCTGGGTATGGGAGTCTGCTGAGAACTTTGTCTGATTAATCCTGGGGTCTGTCGGTAAGTCCGTTTGTCCACCCGCTAGCCCCTGTTTTGTGGTGAGATTTCTGGAGTGTAGCCTTGTTAATTAGTATATATTGATTTCCTTCATGCTTCCTCAGCAGAGTATTCTTTCCCTTTGCTGAGGTGAGCCTTTGCTCCTGCGCCCTTCCTCCGCAGGTTCTGCTGTTTTTCAAACCTGATAGCAGAATGACTCGTAGTGGTGTTTACTTGCTGTCCTGGTGGCCTTCCGTACCAACAGTGGGGCAGTGAAGACTCAAGAGGTGGTCCTGACCCATTGCTCTATTTTTGCTACCAGCCCCTTTGATGGTGGATACTTGTTGCCTGTAACATAGGTGTCTGACAGGTTACACTGCACTCAGCCATTGCCAAGGTGAGCAATAGTCTCCAAGTCTCTGGCCAGTGGGCATCACTTCTGACATGTCTGTTTTGGCATTTGAAGATAATCCTGCCAGCCTTTGAGAGATACTGTTAAACTGATGACACAATTGCCTGGTTCTTAGAGATGCAGCCTCTGAAAAGGGCTCCTTGATGGATCCCAGTCTTCTGACCCTGGTGCCAGTGGTGGGCAGGTTCCCATTCCTTAGGGCCAGGAGGCAGAGCTTTGCCCATTTTTGGTTAGTAACAACTGTCTTCTGTCTAGTAGTAGTCTGTTGCTTCAGCCATGGGGGCAGTAAGTGTTCATTAGTGTGGATGCATCTCTGGCAGGATAGAGGTCAGGAGATGGATTTGGGGCCAGTTGAGACCTAGGAGTGTGTTGTACTTCCCCAGTTAGAATTTTCTGGGGGCCGGGGTGCTGCCCCATCCTGCTGGTTCTCAAGTAGCAAGGGAGGCAGTGCCCACAGCGCTTGAAGTTCTGCCACTACAGTATGGAAAGGCTGGGATTTGCTGCTCCTCATGGGCAGGGCCCCACTTTCCAGCACTTTGATACCTGGAGGCCCAGCTCGTTTATCTAATAGTGGTGGCAAGTGTGTGCAAACACTTCCTGCCATTGCTCTCCTACCTGTCCCTGACAGGGCCTGCCTTCCCAGCCCCAATTTGGGACCAAAGTGCAACTCGGGATCATGGGTTGGGGAGCTCAGATCACCCCTCATCATAGTATTATATTTTCCTGGGCCAAGCCCACACCAGCCCCGGGGAGATGGGTGGGAATGAAATGGGATAGGTGGTGCTTAAAAAGGAAAGGGACCAGTGTAGCAACTACTTGCCTGGGACCCCACCCCTCCCAGCTTTGGGCTTGTGCAGTGGGTGTGGGGATTCTCTCCTGGGCCAAGGCGCCTGGGCTAGTTCAGTATCCGCTGCTCATTCGCTCACATCTGGCCACGTGCACGTTCCCTTAGATGCAAACTGCTTTGAACTTTACAACTAAAGTAAGTTGGTTGTGTGTGTGCCCATTAAAAACAAACAAACAAACAAAAAAAAACATTTTAATGAGGAAAAAGGAGAACCTGGGAAAAGTTCCTTTGCTTTTGTGGAGGAAATGTTAGACTTTGAATTCTGGAAATTGTTCTCTGTTCCTCTTTCCTGGAAGCTACACGCCCGCCAACACACCCTAAGACCTGCGCCAGGATACACACGTGGCACCATTGGCCATTGGCGTTTAGGCGCGCTTGCGTTTCCCCTGGTCTTCTGTGTGGTGGAGAGGAGTGCTTGGCTCAAGCCGGCCCTTTTCTGTACACCCAGCGCTACCCTCCCGCTTGTGTCAGGTCGTGTATGTCCAAATAAAGCCTCTAGAATCTGAACTTCTGTCTTAAGTCTGTGTGAAAGCTTACTAGCCTCGGGCTGGACAGACCCTGGTAGTTAGGCTCACGGGTCTTGGTCTTCCCTTAAGGGAGGTGCCGAGTCTCAGCCGGGGGAATGGGCTGAACTGGGTCCGGACAGGTGCTGCGGGGCGGTTCCGGAGCCGAGGGGGCGGCAAGGGAGGGGTTGGAGATGGGCCTCTGAGCCAGCACTGCCGGGCAGGCCAAGTGGGGGGAGGTGGGGTCGGGACAGCCCCCCCCTCCTGAGGGGCGGAGTCGTCAGGGCGAGGCGACCGAAGCGGGATTGGGGGAGAGGCGGCCCGGCGGGGCGGGGCAGATGGCGTGGCGGACCTGGTTTTGATAGGAAGCGAAGCTTTTCTTATCAGTTCCGCCTTTAGAGCCTCCAATGGGCATCTGACCCGCGAGTTCTCCAGGTCCCCAGGGTAGCCCAGCGCATTGGGAATCTAATTGGCTACGTCTGCCGTAGCGTAACGCCTGGCGTTCGGCTTCGGGCGGCCCTGCCACGTAGGTGACAGCCGATTGGCTCTCCCCTGTTACATCACTGGCTGCGCCTCCTCTGGCCGGAACTCCGAGCCCGCTGCTCTCCAACCAGTTCCTCCAGTGTCTGGGTGCCCCGGAGAACGTCAAGGTAGAGCAGGCGGACGAGGTGAGACCGGAGTCGGTCAGTCTGGCTGGTGAAGGGTGCGAGGCAGGGCACAGCGGCGGGAGTTAGTGGCAGGGGTCGGTCAGGCGGCCTGTAAATACTTTGGAGCCAGAAGCCCACTCCTATCACCTGCAGGCGCCATGAAGGCACTGATCTTGGTGGGTGGGTATGGGACACGGTTAAGGCCGCTGACGCTGAGCATTCCGAAGCCATTGGTTGACTTCTGCAATAAGCCCATCTTGCTGCATCAAGTGGAGGCGCTTGCCGCGGTAAGGCCCTGGGTCTGCTGTGGCGGGAAGAGGGATGGATAGTGACTGGGAGGTCAGGGGTGACCAAAGCTGGTTCATTAGCACACCTCATTGTGTCTGACAGGCAGGTGTGGACCATGTGATCCTGGCAGTGAGCTACATGTCACAGATGTTGGAGAAGGAAATGAAGGCACAGGAGCAAAGGGTGAGGCCATAGACTTGGCCCTTTATTTTGGTCCCTGGGGCTCTCCTTACTATTCGAGGAAGAACATAAACAGGTGACTTCTTCCTTCTAGCTTGGAATCCGAATCTCCATGTCTCATGAAGAGGAGCCTTTGGGGACAGGTCAGTGCAAAAATGGAAGGCCGTTGGGCAAAGTTTAGGGTCAGTAAAGGGATATTAGCCAATCTGAGTGGGGGCCTCTGGAGTGTGGACTCAAGGAACTAGGCCTCTACCAAGGTGGTAACATAGGACTTGTCCCCTTCCCTAGCTGGGCCTCTGGCATTGGCCCGCGCTCTACTCTCTGAGACTGCAGACCCTTTCTTCGTTCTCAACAGTGACGTGATCTGTGATTTCCCCTTCCAAGCCATGGTGCAGTTCCATCGACACCATGGCAAAGAGGGCACCATCTTGGTAAGAGACCAAGGCTTCCTTCTCTGACAGCCCCACCCTCATACACAGTCTCTCTGGACCCCCGGTGTTAAACTCTCCTTGTTAGGGTGCAAAGTTGTGCAGAATGCCTTTGGGGCAGGAGCCTTTGAGACATGGGGGTCGGCGTTGTGCGTCAGGGGTAAAGAGCCCTGGACTAGGCCTAAGGTGCCCTCCACCTCCATATTCAGGTAACCAAGGTGGAGGAGCCTTCCAAGTACGGTGTGGTGGTGTGTGAGGCTGACACAGGCCGCATTCACCGTTTTGTTGAGAAGCCGCAGGTTTTTGTGTCCAATAAGATCAACGCAGGCATGTACATCCTGAGCCCTGCTGTGCTGCAGCGCATCCAGGTGTGTAGGAGAGAACTGCTGGGCGGGCTGGGGGGGGGCAGGCCTCTGTTGTGTGGCCTGCTCACGAGTTGCCCACTTCCACAGCTGAAGCCTACATCCATTGAGAAGGAGATCTTCCCAGTTATGGCCAAGGAGGGGCAGCTATATGCCATGGAGCTGCAGGGTGAGGCAGAGTCCATAGGGTGAGGGGTAGCGTGTGGTTAGGCAGAGCCCTCTGATCCATCTCTCTCTGCAGGCTTCTGGATGGACATTGGGCAGCCCAAGGATTTCCTCACTGGCATGTGCCTCTTCCTGCAATCACTGAGACAGAAGCATCCAGAGAGACTATACTCAGGCCCTGGCATTGTGGGGAATGTACTTGTGGTGAGGCCCTTGCCCAGCCTGTCACTAATCCTTTCAGATTTGGGAGACAAATGACCCACTCTTCCTTTCCTCAAATACTCTCAGGACCCAAGCGCCCGTATTGGTCAGAACTGCAGCATTGGCCCCAATGTAAGCCTGGGCCCTGGTGTGCTGGTGGAGGATGGCGTGTGCATCCGGCGCTGCACAGTGCTTCGGGATGCGCACATCCACTCCCACTCCTGGCTTGAGTCGTGCATCGTGGGCTGGCGCTGCCGTGTGGGCCAGTGGGTAAGTTCATGAACTGGACTGGGGAGGGGGGCAGGGACAGGGAATATGTGTGCCTCATTAACAAGGCTTCCCCCACCCCCAGGTGCGCATGGAGAATGTAACAGTGCTGGGCGAGGACGTCATAGTCAGTGATGAACTTTATCTCAATGGAGCCAGCGTGCTGCCCCACAAGTCTATTGGGGAGTCGGTGCCAGAGCCTCGTATTATCATGTGAGAGACACGTAGGGCTGGCCCAGCTGCCCCCTCGTCGCCTCACCATCGGCAGCACTTCAGAAGACCCTGGACTTGGTGCCATTGGTCTAGGGTGGAATGGACGCAGCTGAAGCTGTTGGACATCTGCCTTCTGGTGGGGACAGAAACTGACAGGATCCTGCCAAGCGTAACCCACAAGCTCCCACTCCCTCAAGAAGAGCTGGGCCAGGGCTCTATGGAATAATAATTTAATGCTCACTGTAGCTTGGACTGAAAGTCAAGCTCAGGCATAATTAGGGCCATGGCTGGGCTCCCACCAATGAGCCTATACACAGGCAGATGGATGGAAGTGCTAAGAGTGGGGGTGATGGGGAGATAGCGCCAAAGGAGCTCATAAATAGGGCTCAGTCTGGGTCTCATGGGGGAGCTTCCGGGATGGCGGAAGCTGTGTGCATCAGGCTGGCCTAGGCAGCTGAGGAGGTGGCACTTGTATTGGCTGCCTTGTCCCAGTCCTCGACAGATACAATGGTGGCTTTGCAGAAGAAGCAGTCCTTGTTGTTCATCAGGTGCTGGTTGATGCAGGCTCTACAAGAGGGGAGGGGAGTGAGAGCTACCCCGTGTGTCCTTATTCGCCTCCCCAAGTCCACGGGATGCACTTACTTGCAGGATTTGTGGCCACAAGGCTGGAACACGGCAGAGATGGGGTGGGCATAGCAGATTGGGCAGAGGTCCTCTTCACTGGTGGGCTAGAGGATGGAGAGTGAGTCCGCGTGGGTGGGGGCTGGACACCTCTACCCGTCCTGGTGGTATTAAAAGGGCCTGGGCCTGTGCGTTACAGCCTCACTCACCAGGGAGGCAGCTGCTGCCTGGGCAGAGGCTGCGGTCAGGTGTGCCAGCATCTGTTCCACCTGGGCCAGCTCCTCAGCACTGATGTAATCCATATCTGGGGTAGGTGGTAGGTGGTATCAGGTCCCGTGTAGCCCTAGAACTCGGTGCCTCTTGAGTACTCCCAGGCAGGGCATTTGCTATTCTTGAGGATCCTGAGCTCAGGAAGTCCTGCTACTCTTCCCTGACCCACCCCTGGTCCACTTACAACTCTGAAGAGAGAAGCGCTTCCGATCAGGGGCAGGCAAGGCAGTGCCAGGTGCTAGGGGCTCTGGTTGCCCCAGGAGATAGCATATGGAACGAAGCTGGAAGCAGGGATCAGCCAGGAGCACAGAGGTGGCTTGCTCTGTCCTAGATAGGGAAGGGTGCATAGGTAGTGGGAAAGCTTTGAGCCTGTGTGAAAATATCTGGGCATGGTGACAGCCCAGAGGCTTCGTTGTTGTGCCTCCATTCCTTCCATCTTGGTGCCGACCAACTCTCTAAGTTCTGGGTCCCTGTAGATCCCATATGACCTACATACGAGTTTAAAGGGAAGAAAGGTACTGTTGAAGGGTAAGGGTGCTTGCTGCTAAACACAACGTGAAATCAGATGCCCAGGACCCACAAAATAGGAGAACCCCCCCCCCCCCCGTCACTTGTCTGACTTCTGCATGAGCACCTACATATTCACAAATAACTAAATCTAAAGGGAGAAAGGTGAGGACTCCGCCTAACCCGTTATACACGAATCCTTCAAAATCACTTTGGGCATGTTAGCTGCAAAAAGAAAATCTCCCCTTACGTCCTTTTGCTCCTCAATAGGGAAGTCAGGCTTCCAGCCAAGTGATCTGAGACACTGGGGCCCTCTGGTGGCCACGCTGGGTCCTCAAGTGCCAGGGAATGTGGCTGCCCCGCCCCTTAACAGCGGGAGCCAATGGGAACTTGGGTCCCCACCCCGCAGCGGCCCTCTCCTAGTGAGTACTTAGAATCCAGTCAGAAAAGCTGGAGGAGCTGCAAGAAGGGCTGGGGCCGCACCTTACAACCCCAGACCAGAAGAGCCGGAGAAGCCGGCTGGGCAGGTGGAGCCGGCGTTGTGCCTCTCAAGCCATGGGCCGTAGGGAACCACAGTCAGCAAGCCTGTTCAGAAGTAGGTGAGTCCTGAAGCCTCTGCCCTGCACGGAGCTGCCCCCATCTCTTCCCTAGTGGTCACTGCCATGGCCCGGCTGCTGCTGCCAGGCATACTACTGTGCACGTTGGGTGCTGGATCAGGCACTTCAGACTTGGAGGACGTTCTGCCTCTTGCTCCCCACAAATGCCCCAGTAACTGCATCTGTGCTGCCGATGTGCTGAGCTGTGCCGGCCGGGGGTTAGAGAGCTTGCCAGCAGCATTACCTGCCACTGCTGCAGAACTCGACTTGAGCAACAATGCACTCAGACGTCTCCCCCCGGGCTGGTTGGCGCCCCTCTCCCGGCTGCGTGCCCTGCACCTCGGCTACAATAAGTTGGATGTGCTGGGCCGCGGTGTGTTCAGCAATGCCAGTGGCCTGAGGATACTTGATCTCTCGTCTAACATGTTGAAGATGCTCCGTGCCCATGATCTGGACGGCCTGGAGGAGCTGGAGAGGTTGCTTCTGTTTAATAACCGACTGGTGCATTTGGACCTGGACGCCTTCCGGGGCCTGGGCATGCTCAGCCATCTCTATCTCGGCTGCAACAAACTCTCCTCTTTTTCTTTCAACCACCTGCACGGCCTGGGGACGGCCCACCTGCGTACTCTAGACCTCTCCTCCAACTGGCTGAAACACTTCTCCATCCCTGAGCTGGCTGCACTGCCCGCTTTCCTCAAGAACGGGCTGTACTTGCACAACAACCCACTGCCCTGTGACTGCCACCTCTTCCACCTGCTCCAGCGCTGGCACCAGCGGGGCCTAAGCGCCCTGTGTGACTTTGCACGTGAGTACACTTGCCAAGCCTTTGAGGTGTCCGAATCCCGAGTGCGCTTCTTTGAGCACAGCCGGGTCTTTGAGAACTGCTCGGATGCTGCAGCTCCAGGTTTAGAGCTGCCTGAGGAGCAGCTGCATGCACAGGTGGGGCAGTCCCTGCGGCTCTTCTGCAACACCACTGTGCCCGCGGCACGGGTGGCCTGGGTTTCGCCAAAGAGCGAGCTGCTTGTCGCACCCGGCTCTCAGGATGGCAGCATTGTCTTGCTGGCCGATGGCAGCTTAGCCATAGGCAGGGTGCAAGAGCAGCATGCGGGCATCTTTGTGTGCCTGGCCACTGGGCCCCGCCTGCACCACAACCAGACGCTTGAGTACAATGTGAGCGTGCATAAGCCTCGCTCCGAACCCGAGGCTTTCAACACAGGCTTCACCACACTGCTGGGCTGTATCGTGGGCCTGGTGCTGGTGTTGCTCTATCTGTTTGCACCGCCCTGTCGTGGCTGCTGTCACTGTTGTCGGCGGGCCTGCCACAACCGCTGCTGGCTGAGAGCACCTAGTCCGCTCCAGGAGCTGAGTGCACAGTCCTCCGTGCTCAGCACCACACCGCCGGATGCACCCAGCCGCAAAGCCAGTGTCCACAAACATGTGGTCTTCCTGGAGCCGGGCAAGAAAGGCCTCAATGGCCGAGCGCAGCTAGCAGTAGCTGAGGACTTCGATCTGTGCAACCCCATGGGCTTACAACTCAAGGTTGGCTCCGAGTCAGCCAGTTCTACAGGTTCAGAGGGTCTCATGATGACCTAGACTGCCTGGTGTCCCACACGGGCCACAGACCTCCTGCTGCGGTCTAGAGAATGACAGACGCTGGCGGACACACTGGCTGGTCCTACAGCTGCATGAGAGCCCTGACCTGCACTTTGCCAGTTCCACTCGCTGGCAAAGGGGTGAGGCCCCCACCTGCCTCTTGCTCTGCCTAGCTCGGGACAAGGCCTCAGACTACTACAGCCTGCTTCCCCTAGGATCTCAGAGTGACCAAATGTCCCAGTAAGATTAGGGAACCTAGCCAATCTGTTAAGAGCCCTTGCATCAGAGCCCTGGGCCACCCTCAGGAGTTAATGCCGATGTCAGGGCATGGTAGAGAAGAGCCAAGCATACCACCTTCCCCTCCCTGCCAGGGAGCTCACCAAGGAGGGAGAAAGCAGCTCGCAAGAGCCAGCTCCCACTCTAAGAGGAATGAGGAAATGCGCCCTTCCTCTGCTGAAAGAGGACCCAGTCTGTTGCCCTCCAGCCTCCAGAAAGCTTTACAACCCCTGTGGAGTCTGGCGGGCATGCGCACCTCCTTCAGGACACGCCTGCAAGAGTAGCCCTGCTGCCTCCAGCTAAAGGGAGAGCCAACCCGTGGGCTCATAACCCAGCAGGAAAAAGCCTGGGTATGTGACTCACCTGGGACTCGGGTCCCTGGAGGGCAGGAGGCCTCTGAAGGGCTGGCACTCATCTCATCCTAATGGCTAAAGCGGTACCCTGGATTCCTGCCTCTACTACTCCCCACTGCAGGCAGGTGGGAAAGGGAGCCAGCACTCCTCCCACGATGAGCTGGCCGCTCTGTCTGACTACTAAGGCGTTTTATAATAAAAGTGGTCCGTGTTCATTGCTGGGTCTTCCCAGGTGGGCAGCTTTGTGTGTGCAGCTCTTGACCCAGCAGGGTGGCCCTGACCATCAGGGGACGGCACATTTTCCAAGTTTTGGCATTCATGCCCCTGCAGGAGGCATGACTGAGAGCTGAGATCTCCCAGCCAGCCAGAGCCGTCGCTACCGACACCTGTTTAAGCAGCTTACACATCACCACCTAGCCTTTCCTCGACATCCCAAACTAGGTTCTGAAGTTCACTTTGAGACAAGGACACAGGTGCAGTGAGGCCCTGCCCGCCAGCCCCTCCTCAAATGGAACACCCGGTTCCCACAGGGGCCAACAGTCCCCAACACTCACTCTGAGGCCGGACCATGCACCAGGAGGCGTACCAGGATGCCGGTCACTGCCACCAGGATAGGGTAGTGGTCCACACTCTCCAGGCCTAAGGGGAGGGAAGGAAGATGGGGCACGCATACAGTGGGTTTGCAGCAGGAGCCTAGGCCTGGCCGCCACCACTGACCTTTCCCCCTGCTCTTCCTACACAAGGCAAGCTGAGGCTGGGAGGGCCAGCGTGCTGCCCTGGCACGGCATGGAGAGGCTAGCCCGGCTGCTCCAGGCAGAGGAGCTAAGGCCTTGGTGTGCCGAGGCACAGGGGCATCCAGATCCTTACCAGGCAGCCGCAGGGTGACTACACGGTCAAACAGGTTCCTCTCAGCTGTCACCCGGTTCAGCACCTGGTTCAGCAGCTGTGAAGGCGGGAGCCTGTTGGTGGGTGGGCAAGCACGGCACCAGGGCTCTCCCCAGGGTCCCACCCTCCTTGCCCAGACGGGCATACCTGTGCGAGACGTCGGAGCAGCATCTCAGAGGTAGGGCGGGAGCAGTCGAGGAATACCTCGGGCACCAGGGTGATGGTCATTTCCAAGACCCGCAGCAAGCTGACCGACAGGTCAAAGCAGGTGGCGCACACCTTGAGCTGCCGGCTGTCCACGAAGTTCCGCTCTAGGCGTTCAGCAGCCTGCTGGATCTAAGCCAGCAGCAGGCAGGTTGCCATTCTGCCGGGCCTTGTCCTCGGCCCACCCCTGCCCCAACATGCCGGCTCCCGCCACAGCCCACCTCCTGGATCATGCCGATGAACTCCGAGAAGGCCCAGTTGAGCTGGTTGAGGACACTGTTGAGGAAGCTGGGTGCTACGTCGGGGCCTTGTCGCAGTAGGTCAGCCATGTGCTGCTGCAGCAGGGTGGAAGGGCAGGGCTCTGGGGCAGAGCAAAGCAGTGTTAACAGGGACTCCCACATGGGACCCTCCACTGGACCACTGCTTTAAGGACAAAAAGAAGGCTCCCTAAGAATACTCAGCTCATGAAGGTAGAGGAAGAGGCCACAGCACTGCTTGGGAGTTGAGGAGCGAGCCTGTCTCCCTCCTGCTGGGAAGCCACAGGGCTGCAGGTCCCCAGCACCACCATACCCCATGGGCCTGGAGCAGCCAGAGGGCTGCTGGCCTTACCTGGAGCAAGTTCTGAGTCACATGCCTGTTTGAGGATGTCAGGTACAGACAAGACATCTTAGAGTGTTCCCACTAGTATCAAGGCCAGTTTCATGAAGAGCCCAGACTCTGTCCTGCTGTCCTCTGCTGCCCTTGGCCTGGCCTTGGCATATGGCTTAGGTGGTGCGCGAGCGCCAAGTCTGGGCTGGAAGGGCAGCAGTAACCAGAGCTCTCAGCTGTAGCTGGCCCGACATACCTCTCCAACCCTCCGAGGCAAATCAATAGTTCCTGCACACAGGGATGGTATCTGGCCCCACTGCCCCTCCCCGCTTGCAGCTAAGCTCCGTCCCAGAGCCCAGATGAAGGCATTCAACAAGGACTTGCTGTGTGAGTCTACCAAGGCCTCCCTGGGAACACCCAGAGACCAAGACATTGGCTGCAAAGGCAGAAACACTGGTGAGCAAGATAAGGAAAGCAGCAAGCTCTTTCTGCAAGCTGCACAGCCCAAGGTCCTGTCCAGGCCCAGGTGAAGACCCTTGGGCTAAGGAGACTTTGGTAGGCACAGGAGACAGCACAGCCTGTTCCTAGCCAGATCTGTAGCTCACTCTGGGTCCTGATCAGTTTCTAGCTTGTGCCCCTTTTGAGCCAAGGGTCCATGGCCAGAAGATGACAAAGAAGATACACTAGAGGGGTAAGGAAGCTGGCAGAGGGCAAGGAGGACAGTGTGTACCTACCTGACAAGAGCTGCCAGCAAGCTGGAGAGGTATGGTCCCCTTCACTGTTAGCCCTTCACTACAAGTTCCAGGAGAACAAAAGGCCTTGTCCCTGGGCTCGGAGGCAGTAGGACAGATGGAGCCCAAGGGAAAGGTAAGGAGCCTGACACAGTCCAGAAATAGGCTTAGAGAGACAGGAGTCTCCAACACTGAGAGAGCAGGAGAGGGCTACCAGCTCATCTAGGGCTACCACTAGGACTTGTCCAACCTGAATACTCACTTTGGAGGCTGGGCAAATTGGCATCCTCTGGTTTGGTTTTCAGCAGATGTGGCAGCCGTGTATAGCGGTATCCAAACCCACAGCCCTTGGGGGGTGAAACAGCAGGCATCAGAGGGGCAGGGTGATCTTCCTGCTGGCCTTAGCCACTGCCCTCAGCTCAGGCTTACCCTCCAAAGCCGCACTAGGATCCAGTTGGTCTGGGCCCAGGGCCGTTGTTCATAGGGTGCCAAAAGGTTCCTCACCATGGCGATACGCCTATGTCGGGGAGGGATGGCAGGCTCAGGGTGAGGCTGGGCATGGTGCTGTACAGAGTGGGGTATGTGGCCCCCAGGCTCCTACTTACTGCTCCTCGGGGATGCGCTCCACAGCACGCAGGGAGTGTGGGTAGCACACGTAGCTGGCCAGGGCCTGCATCAGCGAGTCTCGAATGTCTGTCAGGGTAAGCTCTGCCTCAGCAAGTCCCCAGCGTGGGCTGGGACCCCATGCCTAATGCCCACACGGGCACAACTTAGGTAAAAAACAGCTTGGCAGACATGCCGTTCTACCCCCACTCCCAGGGCCAAGGGCCCTCTGGGAACACCTTACCAGTGCCTACGATTCGTGGGTCAGCGAAATGTTTGGCAAGGATGGCAGCCAAGCGGGTCAGGGTCTCCTCATAGCCTGCAAAAGAGGGCAGTGAGGCTGCTGGCCAGCAGTGAGGGTTTCTGAGGCACGTCCTTTGGCCAGGGTGGGCAGGTTTGTGTAGCAAGCCCCAGAGCTTACTGTGGGGCCTGTCTGGACCCATGTTTGCATCTGAGCAAGGCAATATAGTACAATGGCGACTGATGAGGGGATTAAGGGAAGAGCCACTGCGGGGAGTGGACCCTGGCAAGAGCCCTGACCTGGGCTCTAATTCATTTTGGAACAACCTGATGACCTGCCAAGTCCCCCATAGCCCTGTTTTTGAAGACAAAAGTAACACCAAAGATGGGGGCAGGGAGAAGGGAAGGGAGGGGTCCGCTAGCTTAGCGCCGACTCTGGACACCCACTAGTAGGCCCGGAGTGGATCAGTGGTCTTGACGAGACAAAGGTTCCCATGAAGCCCCAGCCAGGGTGGCAGGGTGAGGAGGCAGCTGGCTGTGAGGTCACAGCAGCTACCAGCACCTCCAGCAAAGGAAAGCGAGCGAGGGGTCCCCACCCATCTGCGGCTCTTGGTGCACCCGTTGCTGCTTCTGAGCCTGCAGGCACTAATTCAGGACAAACGTTTGATGTATGACTGGGTCATGACAATGAACCAAGGGCTTGCCAAATTCATTCTTTAGGTCTCTTTTCTGCACCCCCACCTCCCCACCTCATGAATGGTCCCGTCACCTGGGAGCTCCTCCATGCTGTGCACAGCGCCAAAATAATTCTTGAGAGCGCTGTAGCTGTTGATGGCCACGCTTAGGTAGAACTCAGGCATGAAGGCAAAAAGAGATCCCGTGCGATCCCCATGCTCGATGGTGCGGAGGCAGACACGCAGCAGCCAGTAGATGTCCAGCATTTTCTCCTGCAGGAGGCACCGGGGATGCACTTACTGGGAGGGGCACAGGGGCGACAGGAGGCGTGAGCAGTGGCCTACGCTGGAAAAATGAAGGCCTTGCCAGGCAAGAGTCCAGTTCTCGCTATGACCCAAGTGAGAACCAGTTATAAAAGGGTAATGAGACCAGTTCGGAAAGAGACAAGTAGGGACAGGACTTCGAAGGAGCCACAACACTAAGACAGTAGGAAACAACTGGGCACCCGGGACCAGCGGGACCCTGAAGTTGAAGGTTGCAGAGAAGCAGGACTGGTGCAGGGAGGAAGGAGTGTAGCTCAGCACAATAAGCAGGAGACACCTGAACACGCTCCCAAAGAGTGTGGTGAAGGAAAGGACGGGCAAGAACGGACGGCATGACTGCTGCAGGAAGAGAAGCCATTTTTAAGGGGGGCGGGGCTGGAGGGGTGGCTCAGCAGTTAAGAGCACTGTCTGCTCTTCTAGAGGTCCTCAGTTCAATTCCCAGCAACCATGTGGTGTCTTACAACCATCTATAATGTGATCTGATGCCTTCTTCTGGCACTCGGGTGTACATGAAGATAGGGTACTCACATACACGTATACATATACAAAATCTTAAAAAAAAAAAAAAAAGGCCCCTATTTCTACAGCATAGCTTAGAGTCTCCATTAGGATTAAGTGAAGGGACACAAGCCACAAGGAGATGCCAAGCCCCAGTTCAGGTTCACAGACTCTGCACTTGACAGCAGCTCTCTGAGGTGTCCCCAGCCCCAGGGCCTGAGCGGGTGTACAGGAGAGTGAGGAGTGGGCTTGGGCTCCTATGTGGGTAGTGGATATACCATCACCACAGAAGACCTGGGGCGATGAGCCCGAGGCGAGATGACAATGATACCAGTGCAGCCAAGGGGTCAAATGATGGAGACATGCCACTAAGGCTGGATACAAAATGAAAACCACTAGATGCTGCTACAATAAACTAAGGACACAAATAATCAGAGACATCTCCATTCCTGGGTTGTTGGCTTAATATTGATACAATATTGATACTGACCAAAGAAACCTAGTGCTGGGGCTGGAGAGATGGCTCAGAGGTTAAGAACACTGGCTGTTCTTCCAAAGGTCCTGAGTTCAATTCCCAGCAACCACAGGGTGGCTCATAACCATCTATAGTAAGATCTGGTGTGCAGACAGAATGTTGTATAAATAATAAATAAATCTTAAAGAAAAAAGAAATATTAAAAAAATAAAAGAAACCTACTGCTTTCAGTAACGTGGTTGAAGAAATAGAACCCTGGGGCTGCAGAGATGGCTCCGTGGTTAAGAGCACTTCCTGCTCTTTCAGGAGATTCCCAGCATCCACATGATTGCTTACAACCACCTGTAGCTCTAGTTCCAGAGCATCTAGGGCCCTGTTCTGAGCTCTGTGGGCATCAGGCATGCATGCGGTTCAGATGCATACGTAAAGGCAAAGCACTCACATACAAACATAAATAGAAATCTTTTTAAGGAAAAAGAAAATCCACCCAGACATTCCAAGGAAACTTCAAAGGCCCTCAAGTAGCCAAAAGACTCAAGCAAAAAAGAAAACTGCTTATATATTTTGATTTCTTTAAAGATTTGTCTTCTTTCTAGTCGTGTGCTTGTCCGTGTGCCCGTGAGTGCAGGTGCCTGTGGAGAGCAGACCGGATCCTCTGAATTCCCACCCCAGTCCTCTGTGAGAGCAGGACCCATTCTTGCCTGCTGCTCCATCTCTCCAGTCACTTTTTACGCTTGTTTGTTTATGTGCATGTGTGTGCTTGAGCTCGTATGCGTGTGCTTGCTGTACATGCATACGCGTCACAGTGGGAATGTAGAGGTCAGAGGACAGCTCGCAGCAGCCAGTTCCCTCCTCCTGATGGTTTCAACGAGCAGGGCCCTACAGGCTCGCAGAGGTAAATGCACACCATCAGCTGGTAGGCTGCTTGCCGGAGGAGGAGCCGTGGCCTTGTTGGAGGGGGCGTGGCCTTGTTGGAGGAGGCGTGTCACTGGGAGTGGGCTTTGAGGTTTCAAAAGCCAAGCCAGGACCAGTGACTCTGCCTGACTGCCAATGGATGTAAGGTTCTCAACAACTTCTACAGTGCCATGCCAACTTGTTTGCCACCATGTTCCTAGACATGATGACAAAGGACTAACCCTCTAAAACTGTATCCAAGCCCCCAATTAAATACTTTCTTTTCTAAGAGTGGCCTCGGTCATGGTGCCTCTTCATAGAAAAAAAAAAAAAAAAGTAACTAACCTAGTGGGAAATGCCCTTATCCACTGAGTCATCTTCTAGTCTGATTTCAAAACTTACTGTAAAAACCAACTAAAAATAAGCAAAAATGTGTGGTACATGTATAAACCAATGAGACAGGAAGGGAATCAGGGGTAAACCTTCCTATGGCAACTGATTTTGACAAGGAATCAACTGCAAAAGACTGGTCCTTTTCACCAATGGCCCTACGACATTGAGGCCCCAAATGCAGAAGAATGAAACTGGACTTTGCTTTATGCAATATACAAAAATTAAAATAAGCCAGGTGCAAAGGCACATGCCTATGGTCCCAGTACTTGGGGAGGCAGGTGGATCGCTGTGAGTTAGAGGCCAGCCTGGTCTACAAAACAAGTCCAGGTCAGCCAAGGCCACACAGGGAAACCGCATCTCGAAAAACCAAAACCAAAACAAAAAATTAAAGTGGATCAGAACTGTAAACTTAAGACTCAAAATGTGCAGCTCTTAATGGAGATAGTGAACAGGAGCAAAGGCAGGGGAGGACGGCCAGGGTCCTGAGAAGAGGTACAGGAGGGAGCGGGAGAGGTGTGACATCCTGGCGGTGGGAAGCCTCCAGCACCATGTCTTTGTGGGGCTGGAGACCAGGCTGGTTTTGATGGTAGGAGGGAGAGGAGGGAAATGGCAGCCTCCCGAGTTCCAGGGGAGGGGTATGCCTCTCCAAGGTCACCTAGGAACAACCGAATGGCACCAATACTGAGAGGGAGCCACCAGGAGAGGAGGATCAGGTAGAGGAAACTAGTTGGGAGGGGCCAGGGCCAAGAGCCAAATTCCAGTCTCAGCCCTCCCTGTACTCCAGCAGCCTAGAAGGGCAAGGGCTCATCTTTCCGGTTGTCTGTGTATGACAAGTGTCTGGGATAGCACCTGGGCACTTCAGCCTTTACTGAATGAAGGAGCGCACAAAAGGGAGTGACAAGTGTCCAGAGACTAAAGGGTGGCATGTGAGCTAGCCAGAAGCAGATGCAGAACAAATGAGGTGCAGGCAGGGCCACAAAGCCCCAGGAATGCTGGCAGAGGTGGCATGTCAATGCTTGTGAGGAGGGGTAAGGATGGGAGACAGGCAGAGGAAACCTTGCTCCCTGAAGGAGTCATGGGCTGAAGGGGTAAAGGGATGAAATGACCCTTACTGAAGTCGCAGGCACAGGGGAGAAGAGAAACTGATGGATAGGGAAGGAGCAATATGTCCCAGGGCCCCAAGAAGGGTCCTAGCACAACCATGCCTGGGCTACAGTCAAACAGACTGAAAATGGGTCATGCTGGAGAGGACCACGGCTATTCACCTGTGAGTAGACGGTGGCATGGACCCAGGCAAGCCTGCGGCTCAGGTGGTCCAGCTTCTCTGAGAAAACTTTCTGGCTCTTGGTCAACTCTGCAAGGATATCCTTCCTCTGACCAGCAAGGAGAAAAAAAAGACAATCAGATATGGCCTCGTGCCAGCTCTCTCTCTGGGCAGTCTGGTATGGGCCCTACTAGTGCGCAGGGCAGATTAGGGGTGGGGCTCTACTTTCAAAACTCAGTTCTGCCAGACCCTGAGCAAGCCCCAGAACAGGGCCCTGTTTAAGCCCTTGGGTTGCAGATGTGAGACCCAGCTTGGGGTCTGTAAGCTTCTGTTGTCTTTTGGTGTGAGCATCCAGGGACACAGGGCCAGTCATCAATAACTGGCTAGGCCCAAGGCTTTGGCAAGAACAGAAGGCCTGCTAGGGAGGCCCATCCCAGGCTCGGCATGCCGTGGCAGAGGGGCTCCCGGGGGCTGGAAGAGCTGGGCCTGCTTCCTGCTGACTCAGTGGTTGAGGCGGCACTCAGGGTCCATCCATTATTAACGAGGATGATGGGTTTGCATCAGCACTTACTGGGCAGGGGTGGGGAACCTTGGCACAGGCTGCCACTGGTCGATGGGGCTCAAGTTTATATAGGCCCCTCAGCCAGCCTTGTTCTTACCACTTGGTGCAGTCAGGGCAGGGACAAAGGAAAATGTTGGGGCAACCCCAGAACAAGATCTCCTTTGTGGGATGCCCTAGTAGACTAGGGACCCCCAAGTACAATGTCCCTGTGCAATACCCTTCTTTCCCAATACCCACCCGCCTGCCCGGGCCTTACCCTTTGGGGGCACCGACGCAGTTTGTCCTCTGTGTCTCTGAGGGCCATTGCGTACTCATTGACATCGTCAGACACACCTACCATCTAGAGGATTGAATACCACACATCCAGGGTGACCCTTGGGTACCTTAACAAGGCTTTTAAAAACCTAGTCTGGCCCCAGCCTGCCAAGTTTCCCAAATTGGATCCCTTTCTACAAAAATAACACAGGTCAGAGCTGGGCATCAGTGGCACAGCCTTGCTGTGTGACAGGCAAGTGTGGAAGTATTCACGCCCCTCCCCACATACGACACCCCTTGCAACAAACAGATTGACACTGCAGGACCTTGCCCAGCTGCTGGTGAACGCTGAGGTTATACATCATGACCGTGCCATCCAGGACTTCCAGCAGCGAGTTCTCGGTGAGGGGCTGCTCAGGTTCCTCGGGGGGCCTCCCCAACAGCAGGCCCTCATTCCACGGGCTGCCTTCAACTGGGGGGCAGAAGACAGAATGGGAGCCAGGCAGGTCTCACTATGGAGACCAGGCTGGCCTTAAACTAATGGAGATCTGACTATCTCTGTCTTGCTAGTGCTGGGATTAAAGGTGGCACGCCTACACCTAGCTTCTGGTTTTCTCTTAAATATGCACAAGGTATATGGGAGGAGGGGAATTCCCTCTCTCTTCCTTGTCCAGGAAGGGAGCTTCAGGAAGAATAGATCAAGGGAGGGCAGGGTATATGGCAAGGCCCTGCAGCACCAGGACCTATTTTTATAGTATTGATTTTATATCTTCAGAATGTGCTTCCTGTGCCCTTGGGATATGGCCAGGCCTCAAGGTGGCAGGGAGAAGGGGGAGGGGGGACTATTTGGGCTTTGCCAAAGACAAGGGGTTACACACAGCAGAAGGGCCCTCAGCCGTTCTGCCCAGCACCTACTGTCTTCACGAGTCCTCTGTTCCACATTCAGCGAGCGGACCTTCACTTTCTCCACGGTGCCCAGAGGCCGCCGTGGAGTCATGAGGCTCACAGCTGCTGTGCTGAGGAAGCGGTTGGCTCGGCCCAGGGTTGGAGAACTGAGCCAGCTCGGCCGCGGCAAGGGCAGTGGCCCTCCAATGGCCAGAGCTTGAATGGGACGCTGCGGGGGAGAAAGAGGATCAGAAGCTAATCCGGTCTCCAAGATAAGTTCCTACACAGGACTCTCTTGATGCACAAGGTTGGGGGGCTGGACAGGGAGGGGTCATGCCTCCACCTGCAGCCAGGGAGCTTCCCGTGTGAGAAGGTCCTTGCCTACATGGATGGAAGCAGGACCTGTGTCCTACCCCTGCCTACAGGATGAAGGAAAAGCCCAACCTGAAGCCTCGGCCTGCCCTTGCTGCCACACCTGGGCTGCTGTGGGGGCCGGCTCTTCATCCTCATCCAAGTCATCCATGGTGGCTGCCTGGAGCTCCAGGGGGTCAATCACGATATTGGCTTTGGAAGCAAGGTCATCTGAAAGACATGGAACGGTGGGAGGCTTAGCCCAGTGGCAGGAGAGAGACCACAGGCAAAATTGCTCCGAGTGCTGACAGCACTGGCAGGCTGAGCAGGGGAGTGTGCACAGCCTGCTCTCCACTGGGCCTTATACCTTCCTCATACTCCAAGCCAGCCTTCTCTCTATGGTTCAGGAGGCCTGTAGGCTGCTGCTACAGCAGCAGGAGGCACCCTCATTACACAGGCGCCCCTGTGGATCTAGAGGTCCCTGGAGCTTCCAGGACTCCTGTTTCCTGACTGTTCCACATCCCAGGTCACAGGCCGCCCAGGCCCCTGCACTCCCCACTTTGCGCAGATATTCAAGCGCCTCTCTGGCACTGGCTTCGCTTCTCCCTGGGTCTGCAGGTACCTCCAATACACTGAACTTGTCATCTCAGCCTCCTTCTGCAGCCTCTCGCCCTGATGACAACCAGTCACACAGCTCGGGCACCATCAAGGTTACCCATTGCTCTCCATCCTCTACTTCCCTGGCGCAGGCCCTTATCCTCCATCAGCAGATAACCGTCTCCCTTTTCAACTGCTGCCCTGCAGCCCATCCTCCTCACTTCAGCAGCCGGGGTGGGGTGGGGGGGAGCTGCTCATAACCTAGACCCGGCCTCACTCCCCAGCCTCGTCCAGGCCTCCCGAAGCTGTGCATGCAGGGTTTGCCCTGCCCCCGCTGTGTGGCCTCACTCCTCACAGTTCCCGCCTCGGTCTCCAACCCCCAGCCTGTCTGCAGGCCTCGCTGGGATGCTTCTGACTTTTGTAGCTGCTTATTTTTAATACAGTGTTTTTAGGTTTGTTTCATATTTTACTTGTACGAGTTTTGTTTGTTTGTTTGCTTGCTCGTTTAGTTTAGTTTTGTACATGCACCATGTGCGCTGCATGCCCAGGGCCAGAGAGGTCAGAAAAGGGTGTTGGATTCCCTGGGACTGGAGATGCAGGTCATTGTGAGCCAACATATTGGTGCTGGGGGACAAACCTGCCCCCTCTGCAAAAGTAGCAAGTGCTCATGCTGAGCCAACTCTCCGGTCCTGTTTGTTGTTGATTTTTAAAGCAAGCGTCTTAACACGTAGCCCTGGCTGGCCTGGAACTCACAGAGATCTACCTGCCTCTACCCTCCTGAGTGCTGGGATTAACAGTGTGTGCCACCATACTCTGTCCATATTTGCCTTGGGTTCACAGTCCCAACGGCCCTTTGCACTGGAATGAGTTGTGCTCACCGATGAAGGCACACCCCTTACCAGGATGCCAAACAGCATGTCGACACACCTGGCCCCTCGTGCAGCACTTTATTCCTAGCCTTGTGCCCAGGGAAGGTGTAGCCTGCTAAACTCAAGATCAGATGCAGCCTAGCAGGCCACCCTGTTTGAACAGGTAAGAAAGGCTTGGGCACCCTCTGGTGGACACAGGATGGCTCAGCACCACGGCGCAGCAGGCTCAGGGACTGCCCCTACCCAGCCAGGGCTGTTTACTGCCACAGCCTCCACTCACCTTTCAGGGTCTTTCGGAGGTGCGAGAGGAGGCCCCCGAGGCGCTGAAGGTCAAAGTAGTCCACCTTGCCATTATAGAAGATCTGGGGTGGGATATAAGCCTCTGCAAGGGGCCGGGGGTGAAGGGTCAGCAGAACTCTCCTGAGCCATGGCCTCTCGAGCCTTCTGACCTTGGTCATCCACCAACCCAGGCAGGCAGTAGAGCCGCAGCCCAGGCCTCCCGTCTCCCCTACCCCTTGCTGCTTTAGGTTAATGCCAATAACTGCAGAACTTGGGGTGGAGGGAATTCTTGGCAGCTGGTTGCTCAAGAAAACAGGAGGACAAACTACGGTATATCCCCCAACGCCGATTGCGTAAGTCTCTTCGTGACCCCTGGGGGTGCAGTCTACCCAAACACAGCAGCCCCAATATCCATCCAGGGCAGCTCTACAAAGAGTGCACAGAGATCCGGGCACCAGGCCTGAGGAATAACCCTGTCGTCATGGGCAGGCCTTGAGCTCACACGTGCAGGCAGTCAGCCAACACAGGCCCAAGGTCCCAGAGTGCAGGGCTCCTGAAATGGGCTTAACTGGACGGAAGACCCCTAGTCCCCACATCCAGCTCATCTCTCTACAACACCAGGGGCCACCCAAGGCCTGCTTCAATCCAGCCTTGGCAGCCTGCGGTCTGACGTCACTTACCCTCGCTGAAGGAAGCACGGGGGTTGGAGGCTTTGTACTCATCCCAATAGGAGCGCAGGGCAGACACCAGCCGGTGTAGGAAACACACCATGTATTCCGGGGGGCAGAGCACTGGCATGTTCTGGGGCATATGACAGAAAACACATGCTGGTGGCCAGCCCAGGGCCCGGCTCACTCCTCAGCCCGGGCCGTGACTCAGGACACAGGCAGGGAAGGCAGCAGAGAACAGAGGTGGGTGAAGCAGGTAGGAAGTGGGCTGAGAGGTGCCAGATGCCTGAGCGGATGCCCTGCAGCACGTCCAGGAGCCCACGGTGGCCACCCCAGAGAATACCTACCCCTCGGCCGCTGGCATTCTCCTGCAGAAACTTTCGGAATTTTGTCAGGAAGATGTACCGAGAAGCTTCCCCCTTCGAGGAACGGGAAAATGCGGCTGTGCTGAGCTGACAATTCTGCACCTCACCCTGAGCCCTACCGCGGAACTTGGGCCCTTGCTCTCTGGGCCTCGGGGCCTAAAACAGCATACCTCCCAGCCAGGGAGCCACGCAGCAGTCTTGGGTCACTCACCCCATTGTCGTCTTTATTGTCCAACAGGAGCTTCAGGATCTGGACCTGCAGTTCTTCCACCACTAGGATGGGGCATGAAATACGGCCCTTAAGTTCCCAAGTGTGGAGCAGGCAGGAATCTGTGTCAGGCCTCCACCACCAGGGCCCCCCAAGCCTCCTCTAGGTCACCACCGACTGCTCCTCCTAAGTATACACGCACAAGCCCTATCCCCACCCAAGGCCTGAGGCAGGGGCTGACCTTCAATGCGTTTCTTGAGTCTTTGGCAGCCACGCTCATAAGCTCGCCTCCGCTGCCGCTCTTCCGTGGTCTCCTCTTGGGCCTCCTTGCCATCTCTGCCCTAGGCACGGGCAGAGAATGGAAGACAGCGGGGGTTGCCTGGGGGCTGACTTTCGCACAGAAGGCCTCTCACTCCAAGCACTTCAGGAGCCAGGGCAGAGGAGGCCTCAAGTACTCAGTGCCGGATGCCCAGGTACTCTAGGCAGGCCCTATGCCAGCTCCCAGCCCACTCAAAGTCTGCCCACCTCCCTGCTGGAGCGATGGGGCCACCAGGTAGTGGGAATGAGTTCCTGCAGGCCAGCCTCCTCCACACGCAGGGGACTCTTGATATAAAAGAAGACCACGGACCGCAGCATGTCGAAACTAGTAGTTGTCAAGGAAGAACAAGGCTCACCAAAGAACCTCTTTACACCCTCACGAGTCCTGTCTAGAAAGCTCACCCACCATTGCTCTCCCACCATCAAAGGAACCAATTTCACCATGAAACTCTCTCCTACACTGTGACCCTTAAGAAAGAGCTGTGGTTATCAAATCAGTAAGGCCAGTGCCCAGCAAGGGTATGATAAAAACTCATCAAAGGACTAGATGGTCCCATCTCAGGCTCCAGCCTTCGTTCCTGTTTCCCTTTGTTTCTGCCTACTGGAGGCTGAAAGAGACCAGACTAAGATGGTTTGTGCTTAGGTCTCCCAGGCAACTGGGCTCTTTCTCAAGACAGCTCTTCAGAGAAGACCTTGTCTGTGGCACGCAGTCAAAAGTACAGAGATAAGCTGAAGCTGAAGAGAGGCTGTGGGGCCTTCCCACACCGCCACACAGTCTCCGTGAAGGATGGCCCTGCCTGCTCTGCTCTGGAAAGGGACCGGAGGGGCTGGGTCTCAGCTGTGGTCCTCCTGAACCTCCCTGAAGGCTCCTGGGCTGATGAACTGCAGGAGGTACCACATAGCAGGTCTGCCTGGCAGCAGGATACAGGACGTTGCTAAGCAGAAACTTGCGGGACTTCTGGTGTCTCAGGATGGCCATGGTGAGGCGCAGGTAGTGGATCTGTGGAGAAGGGGTGCTCAGGATAGGCAGGTGAGGCTCGGGGCTTTCAGGGCAGGGACAGACAGATGCTCCCACCTGTAGACCCAGGTCTGGGACAATGGGCGAGAATCGGTAGAGACGTAGCAGAGACATCATCAACTGCTTGAGGCAATCCTGGACCTCATAGTCCTGGGAAGAGATTCTGGGGCAGCCATGATGGGGCCTTTCCTGAGGCTCTCCCACGCCTCCTTACCCTGATTAGGTCTGACAGCCTGGCCTGAGCCTGGAGTCAGAAGTCTTACCTCCATGAAAAGCCACAAGATGTCCAAGATCTGGTGTACCGCAGACTGCGCCTGCTCAGGCGTGCCCTTCTCTGTGATACCCAGCAGGAAGCTCATGAGCACAGCCTCCACTAGGTAGACCTTGCGCTGCGGTAAAGGGCAGGCACTAGTGAAGTTATGGCCTCCTGTTCTAGGCAGGAGCCCCCTTCTCATGTTGAAACAGGCCTCAGACACCAAGTCTTGAGCCCTTCAACCAATGCTATCAGAGCTGACCCCTTCCCGAGTCTGACTGAGGAACAAGAGGGGCTGCTGGCCCACAATCCCTCTCTAGGGCTTTGTTCACGCCCCTTCCTCCCCAGGCTGCGGTCCTTAGGGTCTGTGCTTGTACCGAGTAACTGGGTTTCATGCATCGGAGCCCCTCAGGCCCTGGCAGATGCTTGGATCTACCACGAACACATCCAGCCCACCTGGCTCTGCCCTTCCCTGCCATCTCCTCACCAGGAGTGGTGCGAAGTGATGGAAGATGTGGGCCAGTGTAAGCAGGACGGTGGGCTGCCCTTGCAACTGCCATTCCGAGCTCTCCTTCTCCACCAGCCGCCCTTCCTGTGGGGGATGGAGAACACTATGAAGGGAGGCGGGCTGGGGTAAGGCCCCCTGTTCGCCCAGCCCAGCCCAGACTTTGGCTCACCAGAGGGTCTAGCTCCACACTTAGCACAGCCTGGAAGCAACCCAGCAACCTCTGCGCCCGTACCAGATCCACAAACGGAGGGTCCTGCAGGGGCCGGAAGCCCGCAACTGGGTAGGTGCCACAGAGTTAAGCCAGCAATGTCTGACCTGAGGCTTAGAAACACCCTTATCTCCCTCCCTTCCTCCCATCTCCCTCCCTTTTTCCCTCCCTTCCTTCTTCTCTCCCTCCCTCCCAGTGAGAGCCTAACCAGAGGTCCAAGCTGCAGGGCAGGGGCCCAGCTTCCACCACTATTCTCCCACTCGGTCTCTGAGGAGGTAAAAGTCCTTTGTCATTTTATGTTCACCTGCTCGATGGAGACAGCTAACGGCACCAACTTTAAAAGGACTTCCGCCCTTGGACCAACCCAATAGAACTATATCTCGTGTACAGATTGCAGCAAGTAGGCCTGCCACCAGCCCGCAGTGCTCCTGGAGTAGGGAGACCCTCATTCTAGATGCCAAGCCACCCACAGCCATTTCCCAAAATGATATCGCAAAGGACGGCTGCCAAAGTTGAACGCCACAGACTCCTTGAACGACAGGCTGATGGCTGGGAAGTAGGCCATTCCTAGGCCCCTGGAAAGGTTCTCAAAGGCAATGCCCAGTGATACACCATTCCTGGGAGAGGAAAAGGGTAGGTCTGTAAGTCAGTGCTAGGAAGGGTATGGTTGCCCACCCTTGGTCTACTGAACTTAAAGCAGAACTGAGAAGGGGGCAGGAAACTGGGCTGGGCTGGCCAGGTCTGTGGACAGAGGTAGAAGACTCACAGGCAAAAGGACAGAGTACCATCATCCAGATCAATCAGGCAGCTCACGATGTCCCCCGCTGCCCATGCCTGCCGTGAAAGGAAGCCTTTCAGACACACAGAAGCATAGCAGCCTGTCTGATCCACATCTCATCTACATCTCAAGGACCGCCCAGGGAAGGCTGGCCACAAGAAGACAGGAGTCTCCAAAGTCCTGACTCTTCCCTGGTACCTCATGTTCTTCATGGCTAGCCTGTGGCTCCAGACAAGCTACAGGATGGTTATGAGGCTGGCGATCCTCAGCAGCCTGGCCCTCACCTTGCCGTAATTTGTTGTGGTCACGTTCCACTTGCGCACCCGGTTCCCGTCATAAGCATAGGAGTTGTATGTATCTCCAACTCCTTCCTAGGAAGGAACTGCTTGTGAGGTCTGGGGAAGGTGGAGAAGGGCAGGCCAGAGCCCACCAGTTACTAACCTAGTACCCTCACGGCTCTAGAGAAGGGGTGTGACGCTTTTGGCCACAGAGCCAGAAGTGAAGGTGAATACTAGGTGCCCTTGGATAGGATGGAGCATATCCCAGCTTCAGTGGGCAGCCCAGATCAGGCTCCTGAGTGGGTCTGGGGGCTGCCGCTGCTCTGACGACCCCTCTGGGAGGGCCCCTTCCCTCGTGCGTACCTCCTGATTGAAGCGGCAGTTGATGGTGCACCAGCCGATCTGCATGAGGCCCTGGGAGGAGATGAGCACCTCGTAGACCCACTTCCCTGTGGGGAGCAGCGTTAGGCACAGTGGGTGAACGAAGAGGACCTCTCGCCTTCCAACTCTCCTCCCACCTCTCTGAGCCTCAGTGGAGGGAGCTCACCTTTGTACACACACGTGGTAGAACGGATAGTGCCAAAGTTGCTGTGTCCAATCACCTGGATGGAGGAAAAAAAGTGGGCTTTCTCTCCAGGCACATATTCTGTCCCTAGCCGAGTTAGCATTGGTAGCACAGGTCTGCCGTGGCCAACGCTGCACTGGGTCTGGCTGAGACATGAGAATCTGTGTCAGGAGCTTCTGGGACAGAGGCATGATGGGACTCAGCTTTGCTGAAAGGAGTTGAGGTGGTGACTGGATCAGGGTTTCAGGACTATGTCTGGAGGGCTTAAGGGCTGAGGACACCATGGTCTGCAGCAGTGTCGAGACAAGTATGTGGCTAGCTCATCAGGGTGAGCACAGAGGACGGGGCTGTATCAGGAGGAGTTAGGTGTGTCACAGGGGTGAACCGGGGGCCCCATCTCCACTCACCCCTAGAAGGTCATCGTCCACCAGGAGAAGCCCCTCAAAGCCTCCTGTGTGGTCCAGGACCACGGTGGATGGGCCAAGTCGCCCTTCAGCCTGTCCTGAGAAGGGGACACGTGTGAGGCCAGGGAGGGCGGAGGGTCTGCCAGACACGAGGAGCTCGGGCAGAGGACCCCAGGGCTTGCCACCACACTCCTCAGCCTCATACCCTGGCTCTCCTCGTCTTCGCTGTTCACCTGCAGCAGCTGGTCCACATGCTCTGGCAGGTTATGGAAGTTCAGGGGTTTCCTGGAGAGTGAGAGGACGCTGGGGCCCACAGCCAGACAACAGCCCCCCCACCCCTTTTCCTGGAGCTTCGGAGGATGGCTGCTTAAACTCCCCTGCAGTGGCTCTCAGCGTTTCGAAGGCTGTGGCTCTTCTGATGTGTAATGTAAATATTTGATATGAAGGGTATCTGATATGCGATATCCAAAAGGGTCAGGTTGAGAACCACTGCTCTAGAAAAAAAGACTAGCTGGGGCTTGAGACGGCTCAGGGGTTAGGAGTCCTTCTCTTTCAGAGGACCCAGGTTCATTCCATCA
>NW_026596120.1:17253778-17291213 GCF_907164565.1 Psammomys obesus
GGGGTTAGGAGTCCTTCTCTTTCAGAGGACCCAGGTTCATTCCATCAACCACATGGTAGTTCACAACTGGCTGTAACTCCAATCCCTGATTTCACTTCCTCACACAGACATGTGCAGGCAAAACTCCAATGCACATAAAAAAAAATAACTATTAAAAAAAAAAAGAAAGAGAAAGGGCTTGCCTGGTTCTAGACTCTGGTAAGCTAGGAGTCAGCAGATTGGGTTAGCCACTAAACTAAAACTTATAAGCATATTCATTTGGCACATGTACCTTAGGACTGTTTAAAAATCAAAAACCATCAGCCTCAGGCTGGAGAGACAGCACGTCAGGAAAATGCTTGTCTTGTAAGTAAAAGAGCCAGAGTTTAATTCCAAGAACCCACATTAAAAAAAAAAAAAAAAAATAGTTGAGCCAGGTGCGGTAGTGCAGGCCTATAATCTCAGCACTGGGGAGGCACAGGCAGGCAGATCTCAGTGAGTTTGAGGCCAGCCTGGTCTAGAAAGCAAGGCCAGGACAGCCAAGGCTACACAGAGAAACCCTGTCTCGAAAAAACAAACAAAAAATGGATGTGCTATTTTAGCATTGGGGAGGAGGAGACAGGTGGATCCCAGGTCTTATTGGTGAGACAGCTAGCCGGCTCAGCAAGTTCCAGGCCAGTGAGAGACCCTGCTTCAAAACATACAAACCAATAGAAAAGACAACATTTTTTGAGGATCAACATACAACTCTGTCCTCTACTTCCACATGCGTCACGTGCTCTCACACATACAGACACACACATCCACACAGGCCAGCCCTCTAAGTCTTAATTCCCTTATCTATAAACAAGCAGAACGACAACAAGACAGCTGTATGTCAAGATGTAAAGATTCCAAGGAACAGCTCCCTGTGTCACTTATGACCTGCCTTCTCTCTAACTCCAGTGTATCTGTGTGGATTTTGAGGCTGGGAGACACGGCTGGGAGAATGCCAGTTCCCATGCTGGCCAGCATCAGGATTATCTAATCGAGTCCTTAGCCCTAAACCCACGGTTCTTCTGGCAGCAACCTTCCCCACGACTCAGCCAAGGGAGACTGTGTTGATCACACATGACCTGGCAGTACAAAGGGCTCAGGCCTCTGGGAAGCTGGCTGGGTCTAGTCTATACCTTCCATGGCCAGCAGAATACATGGGCCATCTGCCCACAAGCTGTTGCAGCCAATGGAGCTGGGCAAGTTTGTCTGGGTAGCTGCCTAATCCTCTCAGCACTCAAGTTCTGAGTGAAAAGGGCCTATCAAGAGCTGGAGAGATGGCTCAGAGTACTAAGATGGCTTAAGAGCACTGGCTGCTCTTCCAGAGGTCCGGAGTTCAATTCCCAGCAACCACATGGTGGCTCATAACCATCTATAATGAGATCTAGTGTCCTCTTCTGGTGTGCAGGTGTACATGCAGGCCTGTTAGGCTGGGCAAGGTTGCACATACCTTTAATCCCAGCACTCAGGAGACCAAGGCAATAAAAATGCAAGTTTAAGGCCAGACTGGTTCTATACAATAAGGTGTGTGTGTGTGTATGTGTGTGTGTGTGTGTGTGTGTGTGTGTGAGAGAGAGAGAGAGAGAGAGAGAGAGAGAGAGGACTGACCTGAGCTCAGCTCCTAAGAATAGCAGGCAGTGTATTAACAGCCAGCAGGACTTGGCAGAGGAGAGGCCTAATGCCTATCTGGTTCCTGTTCACCGACTGCCAACACCTGTTCTTCCTCCTGTAATCTCAGTACCTGCTCTACTCATCTGCCTAAAAACAGTAGGCTCTGGAAGGGTCATAGATGAGGCAAAGCATCAACTCCCACAGGTAGCAATGCCCCAGGTTCACGGACCACATGCTTTGCTGTAAGACAGGACCGAACCCAAACTGTAGGACCAAGATATGTGCAAAGTCCTCTCCTCACATCTGCTGAGCCTCAGGTCGAGATCAGGAGCCAGTTACCCAGCCAGAAACAAGTAAGGCAACTGAATACTCCAATAGTCCAAAGGCTAAAGGAAACTACCTCAAAAGCCATTCTTGCAGGCCCATGGTTTAGGATGGGTACGCCTTTGCCAGCAGCATACAATACATAGCTGTGGGCAGCTACCCTGAGATGCCCCTCCACTGAGGGACTGCCATCTGGCAAACCCTTGTCTGCCCTTTCTGGGATTTCCCAAGTCCTGGCCTAGAATCCTATAACTCCACAACCAGTGACTGGTGGCCACAGCACCGGCAGTAGCATCTGCTAGTGGCCACATGGGGTAGGAGTCAGATGGCCCTGGAATGAAGTCAGGATTAGATGGTAATATATGTGTAAGAAGCCGGGGGGAGGGGGAGGCTGGGGGACAGGCCTCCAGAAGCAGGAACTCGCTGGCCACCTTGCCATTTAAATAGAACGAGCAATAAGGCTGCCTTCTGTGATCCAGGAAACACAGGTAGGGAGGGACATCCATGCTTCACGGCAGGAAGAACCCCCACGACCCCACAGATAAATGAAGTTGGCAATAGTCTTAAAGGAGATTGCAGGGGTGGGCAAGGTGCCTGTATTTCCATCACCCGGGTAGCTAAGGCAGGGAGCTCATCAATTTGGAGCCAGTCTGACCCTATAGCAAAAAACAAACAAACAAAAACTTTTTTTTTTCTTTCTCAAGATGGTTTCTCTGTGTAGCCCTGGCTGCCCTGGACTCGCTTTGTAAGCCAGGCTGGCCTCAAACTCACAGAGATCCCCCTGCCTCTGCCTCCTGGGTGCTGGGATTAAGGGCACATGCTGCCTGGGAAAATCACTTTTTAAAAAAGTAGCTGCAGGTCAAATAGTTTAGCCAGCCCTGAGCATCCTCACACCACATTCACACAAACAAAATCATCTAAAATGAGCACAGTGGGCCATGGCAGAATTCTGTCCCTAAAAGATCTCCACCAAGGGCTGGAGAGATGGCTCAGTGGTTAAGAGTGCTGACTGCTCTTTCAGGGGACCTGATTTCAACTCCCAGCACCCACACGGCAGCTCACAGCTGTTTGTAACTCCTGCTCCAGGGGATCTGATACCCTCACACACACATACATGCAGGCAAAACACCAATGTATGTAAAATACAACTAAATAAATTATTTAAAAAAAGAACTCCCCCAAAAGCAATTCATAGTATGGAAAAGTATTCGTGAAATAAGCATGACGATAAAAATGGAATTCCACAGTTGGGCAGAGGCAGGTGAATCTTTGTGAGTTCAAGGCCAACCTGGTCTACACAGTAAGTTCCAAGACAGCTAGAGCTACACAATAAGACCCTGTCTCAGAAAAACAAAACAAAATGCCCAGAATTCTAATTTCCCTAAATATTTAGAAGTTATGAATACGTTCATTAGTTTGGTGGTAGTGATTGTTTAACAGGTTTTACACACACATATACAGAGAAAGAGAGAAGAGAGAGAGAGAGAAGAGAGAGAGAGAGAGAGAGAGAGAACAGAGGCAAACCCCTGCACTCGCAACACTTGGGAAGGTAAAGGCAGGCAGGTCTCTGTGAATTCGAGGCCAGCCTGGTCTACAAAGTGAATCCAGGACAGCCAAGGCTACACAGAGAAACCCTGTCTCAAAAATCGAAGCAAACACAAAAAAAGCTGGGCCTTTCCCAGGACAGTGCAAGGGGAAAGATGAGAGATGGACATGATCAAGATAGGCCTCTAGTCCCAGCACTTGGGAGGCCAGCCTGGTCTACAGAGCTAGTTGCAGGACAGCCAGTGTCACACAGACACCCTGTCTCAACCCCTCCCTCCTAAAATGTATGCATATATAAAATTGTCAAAGAATAAATAAAAGACTTTTAAAAAATACTGGACATGATGCTAACAAGATGGCTTCATGGGCAAAGGCACTAGGCAGGCAAGCTTCATGACCTGAGTTCAGTCCCCACTAGCTATCCTTTGACTTCCAAAAGTGAGCTGTGTGGCAAGCACAAGCCCCCCAACCCCCCCCCACCACCACCACCACCACACACAGAACAAGGTGCAGGATCTGGCTGCACTATAATCTGAATACTTAGGTGGCAGAGGGAGGCAGGAAACTCTCACCTCCAAGCTCCAGGGCTTCTTGAGAGTTTGGGGCCAGCTGGTTTTACCCAGTCTCCAAAACAAAAGGAACTTTTAACATTTTATAAGCAACTAGTTCACTTTGTTTCAATTTTCACACAATAGTAAGCTTTTTTTTTTTTTTTTTTTTTTTTAGACAGTGTCTTCTCCCCTGCACAGATCAGTTTGTAACTTGGGTCCTCTTGGGTTTTCCAGTGCTAAGTGTTGGTATTACAGTCATGAGCCACCACCCTTCTGATCTGAATATGTACATTGTGAGATAAAGAAACCAGAAAGAAATCGCACTCAAAGAGTCACATCTAACATCAGAACAGGACGTTTTTGCTACTTGTAACTTTTAAATGTAAATGCATTCAACTGAGGTTTCTATTATGTGAGGTCGGACAAGGCTACAAGAGGCCAGGGTAGAGTAGAGGTGCAGAAAAGTACATAGAAGGCCAGATGCATACTGGAGGTGAGGTGCACAGGAACTCCTCCCTGGATCCTCAGGAAGGAGCTACAGCGGTCTGGAGAGAGGAACAGAGTCCAGCGGGCAGACTGCAGGCACAGCTCTCGCAGTCTGGAGCAGAGTGAGAATAGAACCCAAGCCAAGCTACCCTTCCCCATAATTGCAGTTTCCAGCACCTCGTTGGGGCCATCAGAGAGGAATGGGGCTTCAAGCATACCTGCTGGTGGCCGCAGGGGGCCCACGATCGGGAGAGGAAAAGACGCGGTACAGGTAGTCATTCAGTAGTTTCTCCTGCACAATGCCTGGGTCACGGATCAGAAGAGAAAAAAGAAGCAGTCAGTCAGAACAGCTCTTGGTCCCTACTGTTCCCACAGACAGCTAGTCTTTGACCACCCACAGGGTTCAGAAGAACCACCACACTGAGTGCAGGGGTCCACGGGTGCTGGTGAAGAACTAGGAGCAGGAACAAGGGGGATTGAAACTCCGAGTTTCACTGGACCTGGACCCTTGCTGCATTTGTCTCTTCCTTCTCCTTGTCACAACACAAAGCGTATCCTCCCTGCCCTGCCAGCCCTTACCTGTGACCCTGGACTTCTCAGCATCTGAGGTCAGCCTGTAGCTCTTTCGGGAAAAAGACATATCAGGCCCCTTGGATGCCATCTTTCCTCACTCATGGGCAGGCGGTAGTCTTGGAGGCTGGGCCAGAGGCAAGGTCTACTCCAGGCTAGTCAAAGGTCCACATAGACCTCAGTCCTGCAATGGTAGGAAAGCTTGGGAGCAGGTAAGACGTACCCAAGCCCTTTCACACACATTCTAACCTAGGGCAGAGGTAAGCAAGGGCTCCCAGCTTTCCACACAGAAATATGAGATGGATCTAGGCTGATGTTAGATGGGAATCTGGGTTAGATGCATCCCACACTGTCTTGGTGTCCCATACAGGACCTAGCAGAGACCCAGCGTGAAGTATGTTTGCTGAACCATAGCTAAATGTCTTGGCTTTGAGGAAATCAGATCAACATGGAGGTGAGTAAAAGCTTTTAGAGTAAAAGCTCCTATATGGCCACCTTGGTCATGGAGTCCAGCTCACATTCTGAAGATGGAGACCCTATACCATGTTCCCTCGATTACAGACCACACTAACCACCTGCGGCCACAAGCCTTCCTCCCCTAGATGTCATCCTTATCTAAGCTCCCTCCCTTTCTTATCTACAGTCTCAAGCTTTCTGGTTCACACACACACACACACACACACACACACACACACACACACAAAACCTTCTACACTATGCTACCACCAGCCATGTCAAGATCCCTCCATCAGTCTTCCTACCCACGTCTAGCCCTCAGGCAGCTAGCAGGTTGTTGCTGCAGCTGCTGGAGCTGCACTAGTTCCCTGGTGCATGTCTCACTATAGAGGTGTCAGGAGCCAAGAGCGGTTACAGAGTTAAAAACGGAAACGTTCAGGAGTTTCAGGAGTTCAGCCACCACATGTGACTGTACTAAACTGCACGGCACGAGCGCGCCATCACCACCACTGGCCCAGAAAGTTCCACTAGCACCTGTCTAGAGCCTGGCCTGCCTGAGCCAGCACTTCTGCAGCCTCCTCTTATCACACCCCAGAACAGGCCCTCTGCTCCCGCCACACACCCCGCTGCCTGCATCCTAGCAGGCTTGGAAGATTCTGCTGCAGAGCCTCTCTCTGGGAGCCCTCAATGGACACCCACAACCAGCCCCTCTTATACCGGAACAACTGCGGGACTTACTGGATACAGTTACTAAGAACTGGGAGCCAACCTTCCAGACACCCACTGTGGGTGTCAGGTGGAGGGGACTTAGAGGCGGGACCGCGCCTGCCCGGGGCTCCCTCCCACTCCATTATTTCCCAGCCCTCCCAGGAGATCCAGCCTGGGAACCGAACCGACTAGGTCTGGGTGGCCAAGGACGCCGAGGGCAGCGCATGCTCCCCCAGATCGCCCTGCCTGGCCCCAAGCTCCGGAGGACCTGTCAGGCCAGCTCCCGCTGGGAGTCCTATGCCGCAGGCCGCGGCACCCCCAGTGGCAGGCGCTGTCGCCGGGGCCTCGAGGGGAGTCATTGGACCCGCCCGGCTCATAGCCAGTCCGCCTCTCACTCACCCCCAGCCTCAGCCTCCGCGACCGGCTCACAACATCCGCCCAGCTTTTCGGCTACGGCACCCGTCCAGGGCCAAACCGCGTGCCCGCTGGCGCGCCTCTCCACTAGCCGCGCACGCGCATATGCAGAGACCGCAACAAGCTATTGCTGGCTGAAAACCTTACCCCGATGCCTTCCAAAGTGTTCGCCTCTGTTTCCGCCCCCCCCCCCCCCCGCCTTTCCTAGCCCAACCGTCCTAGGCCACCTGTCTCAACTCCTCCCTTGCTTGGAAGCCTGACCTGCACCAGCCTGAAAGGCTACTTCTGTCAGCAGACTTGCTACCTGTCACATCCGCGCACGCTGCCTTTCTACGCCAGGTCCAACGGGAGGGTTTGCTCCCCTTCCCTGGGATGAGACTTCTGAGGAGCGATGAATGTTCCCAGGATGTGCTGCTAGGGGTGTGGGCTGACCAGCCTACAGCTGGACTCAACTGATAAGTCAGTTTGAACAGGGAGAGGCAGTTTGAGGGTTGGGGAAATTATGTTCCTCACTTTATAGGGAGAAACTGAGGCCCGGAAAACTGGGCTCTCTGGAAGAGCTTGTCAGCTCCCGCTAGCAGTGTCTTTGGGCACAGAGATGTCGACGGTGCTGGCATCCACTGTGGCCACTGAAGTCTTGAAATGTGGCTAGTGTAACTGAAAAATTCAGTTTTTAACTTTGTGAACTCAGTCACATGTAAAGTCTTACTACTGAGACGTGTGGTACGCATGTGCAGAAGAGGCACCAGGGACTTAGCGCAGTTTCTGAAACAGCTGCAGCAACAATGTGTTAGGGAGAGGCAGCAGCAGGACGACCAAGGCAGTGTGCCCTTGGCTAGGGTGGTGATTGCACAGGGCAGGAGGGCTCTGCAGGCCTCAGGGATGTCTAACGCTTCCCCACAGTTCCTCCCCAAGTCCTGCCTACCAGTGAGGCTTCTCAGAAATCTAGCAGCATTGAGAAGGCTTTTCCCTGACCACAAGGCCTGAGGCCTAGGCCCCACCTAGCAACTGTCACCTGGTGTCAGTCAGGCCCAAGCAGGCTCAGAGAGGTGTGGAGCCAGAGCCACCCAATCCTGTGGGGACAGATTTCACAATTTCCGGGACGGGGATTCGGTGGGTCACGGTGCAGCCTCCAGCTCAGGAGCATGGGGTGGCTCCCACTTTTGCTGCTCCTGACACAGTGTTCAAGGGCTCTTGGTGAGTGTCACCTACCCTGATCCCCATCTGCCTTCAGGAGGGAGTTCACCCCAGGCCCAGATAACTATTCTCGTCCAGATTTTACCCTTCTACCGGGCAGGGATCGGTGACCTTGGCCTGTTGAGCAGAGCCCAGGAGGCTTGAGAATTCAAATATACAGTCTGCTCAGGCCTACATCGGAATGCAGGCTGCAGCACAGAGGCAGTCTTGGGACTGCAGAGGCTAACACACACAGAAGGCATGACTCCTGAGCCTAACATGTCGTAACTCAATATAAGCCTTTCTCCTCATGAAAGCCCGGCTTGGAGTCAGAATGCTGAAGCCGGGGCCTTCCCTAGATAGTGTCTTAGCTCCGAGTGCAAGCACTCTCATTGGGGGAATGGATGGGGCAAGTCTCACAGGATGAACTCTGTCACCCAAATTCGCATGGGGTGGATGGATTAGACCTGAGCCCAATGCCAGGCCTGACAGACGAGTGATGACCTGCCTCCCCAAGTCGATGACGTAGGGGGGGATTAGGCTGGCCCTGGAAAATATACATAGGGCACGCCCCCTTTGATTTCCTAAACGAACAAAACACAGGGTGTGTTAGAATACACGCACTGATACACACCACAGGGCAGCGCTCACCACTGAACGACTTCCAGCTGCTCCGGGGCACAGAGTTAAAGAACCTGCTACATCCAGCGGCGCCAGGGTCATGGCAGGAGGACGTGACAGACGCTGAAGAGTGTGCTAGGCGCTGTGGGTCCCTTCTGGACTGCCGGTGAGTGGCTGAGCAGCCTAACCGTGGCTGAGGGCATGAGCCTCCGGGCTGCTGGTTGACCTTGCGTCTGCTCTCCAGAGCCTTTCACTACAACGTGAGTAGCCATGGTTGCCAGCTGCTGCCATGGACTCAGCACTCGCCTCACACACAGCTGCACCACTCAGGCCTGTGTGATCTCTTCCAGAAGAAAGGCAAGTGAGGAGAAGCAGGGTGAGTTAACAGGGAGCATGGAGCCTCCGTGCCTGCTGACCTTCCCTCTCCTGCTTCCAGACTATGTACGGACCTGCATTATGAACACTGGGGTCAGCTACAGGGGCACGGTGGCCAGGACAGCTGATGGCCTGCCCTGCCAAGCCTGGAGCCGCAGGTTCCCCAATGACCACAAGTGAGACAGACACAGTTCGGCTGGGCCTGAGGCAGAGGCGCCCCAGCACGCGCTGCAGTGAGGCTCTCTGCCTACAGGTATACGCCCACACTAAAGAATGGCCTGGAAGGGAACTTCTGTCGGAACCCTGATGGGGATCCCGGGGGTCCCTGGTGCTACACAACCAACGGCAGCGTGCGCTTCCAGAGCTGCGGCATCAAATCCTGCAGGGAGGGTAAGCAGCTGGGTCAAGCCCAAGGAGGGAAGGTCAGGCCTGCTCCCATCCGGGAACTCACTGGGCCTGTGTTTCCAGCTGTTTGTGTTTGGTGCAATGGCGAGGATTACCGCGGCGAGGTTGACGTTACAGAATCGGGCCGCGAGTGTCAGCGCTGGGACCTGCAGCACCCTCACTGGCACCCTTTCCAGCCTGACAAGTGTGTGGGCAGAACCTTTATGCTGAGTGGGGGCCTGCTGAGGCGGGACCCGAGTCCTGATCTCGTCACTAACTCCAGGTTCCCGGACAAAGCTCTGAATGACAACTACTGCCGTAACCCGGATGGATCTGAGCGGCCCTGGTGCTACACCACAGACCCGAACGTCGAGAGAGAGTTCTGCGGCCTTCCCAGCTGCGGTACGCTGCAGGGACCGGGCCTGGGGAGGAGCTTGGGAAAACCGGCGGGTGTGGCTCACCTGGGGGAGGCACTAGAGAAGTTAGGCGTGGGTGGAGACCATCTGGTACAGGCAGGCGCAGCCGCAGCCGCAGCTCCAATGCCAGCTCTTGGGCAGGACCCAACCTGCCACCGGCCGTCAAAGGATCCAAGCCACACCAGCGCACCAAGGGCAAGGCTTTTAACTGCTTCCGTGGGAAAGGCGAAGACTACCGAGGCAGAACCAACACCACCTCTGCGGGCGTGCCCTGCCAGCGGTGGGACGCACAGAGCCCGCACCAGCACCGCTTCGTGCCAGAGAAATACGCTTGCAAGTGAGGTGGTGGGGAGAGCAGCCCTGTGGCGGGGGCGGAGCCAGAGGTCCCGGCCTGCTGTGGGGTGGCTGGGGGACCCCACCCACACTAACGCCCGCTCAGGGACCTCCGGGAGAACTTCTGCCGGAATCCCGACGGCTCCGAAGCGCCTTGGTGCTTCACATCCCGACCCGGTTTGCGCGTGGCCTTCTGCTACCAGATCCCACGATGCACAGAGGACGTGGTGCCGGAGGGTGAGGCTGGGGCACCGGGCGGGGAGCGGGGCGGGGATCCACGCGGGGCTGACCGCCACTCTTGCCTACCCACAGGGTGCTACCACGGTTCCGGCGAACAGTACCGCGGCTCGGTCAGCAAGACCCGCAAGGGCGTTCAGTGCCAGCACTGGGCCTCTGACACGCCACACAAGCCGCAGTGAGTGTGCGCACACACCCGGGTTGGACCTCAACTCTAGGGCAAAAATGCCGTGGCTCCTCGTGAGCCTGCAGAGGGTCTGACAGGTCGGCCTTGTGACCCTGCCGCCCCCACGCCTAGGTTCACACCCGCCTCAGCACCGCAGGCGGGACTGGAGGCAAACTTCTGTCGGAACCCAGATGGGGATAGCCATGGGCCCTGGTGTTACACTTCGGACCCAGCAACCCTGTTTGACTACTGCGCCCTCCAACGCTGTGGTGAGCGCCTAAGACTTGCCCTTGGTTAGCTCAGACCTCACCCCCGCAGCCTGGCTCCCTTAACCCGAGTGAACTTGGGTCTTGCAGATGACGACCACCCGCCATCTATCCTGGACCCCCCAGGTACCGACTTGGGCCAGCCGTGGGGTCAGCCTCTTTGACCCTGACCCTCACTCAAGGTTTCATTCTGCCCCATTCCCCCAGACCAGGTGCAGTTTGAAAAGTGTGGCAAGAGGGTTGACAAGAAAAATAAGCTTCGCGTGGTGGGGGGCCATCCTGGGAACTCACCGTGGACAGTCAGCTTGCGCAACCGGTGAGGCCTAGGCGCTTGTCTCCGGGAAGGAGCCGAGGCTGTACCGTCTGTGACTGGACCAGGAGAGAGGGATACCTGGCCCTGCATGCAGTCCTTGCCAAGAATGGCAGTTCTAGCATGACTCTCTGCTGCTTCTCCTAACCTTTGCTCCTTTAGACAGGGCCAGCATTTCTGTGGGGGTTCCCTGGTGAAGGAGCAGTGGGTACTGACTGCCCGGCAATGCGTCTGGTCATGGTAGGCCTCCCCTGGGTTTAAGGACCAGGTGTCCCGGCTTACCTTCGTCCTGCCTCTGCCTGCCCCTGTCCCCAGCACCCCAGGCACTTTCCTTAGGCAAGCCAACAAGCCAAAACAAGATGGCACGGCTGCCTAGGAATCTAGAATGATTTGACAAGAGTCTTTCTCCCAGCCATGAGCCTCTCACAGGCTATGAGGTGTGGTTAGGGACAATCGACCAGAACCCACAGCCTGGAGAGGCAAATGTGCAGAGGGTCGCAGTGGCCAAGACAGTGTGTGGGCCTGCAGGCTCCCAACTTGTTCTGCTCAAGCTGGAGAGGTACGTAGACAAGCTGAGAGGGTGGGAGGCGGCGCTGGCCTTGTGGTCATCAGTCCTGAATCCCCCCCATTCCTGCTAAAGACCTGTGACCCTGAACCATCACGTGGCCCTCATCTGCCTGCCTCCTGAGCAGTATGTGGTACCTCCGGGGACGAAGTGTGAGATTGCAGGCTGGGGTGAATCCAAAGGTAGGAGGACAGTGCACAGGCGCAGATCGTTACAGGCCAGGTGGCCCAGCGCTGGCTTTGGCTCAAGGGTCCTTTCCTTACTGTCCTCCCTCCAGGTACAGGCAGCAACACAGTCCTTCATGTGGCCTCCATGAGGGTCATCTCCAACCAGGAGTGCAATGTGAGGCACCGAGGACACGTACAAGACAGTGAGATGTGCACAGAGGGACTGCTGGTCCCCACAGGGGCGTGTGAGGTCAGTGGTAGAGCTCCTGGCCTAGTCTGGGGAGGGTCTGGGAGCTAGAACTATCCTCTCTGATGACCAAGGGGCAGGGTGTGGGGGAGGCTAGTCACTGCCAAGGGCCAGAGCCTTCACAGTTCTCCTACCTGCCAGGGCGACTACGGCGGCCCACTTGCCTGCTACACCCACGACTGCTGGGTCCTACAGGGACTAATAATCCCGAACAGAGTGTGTGCACGGCCCCACTGGCCAGCCATCTTCAAGCGTGTGTCTGTGTTTGTGGACTGGATTAACAAGGTCATACAGCTGGAGTAGGCCTGCTTTTGATCCCTCAGAGATGACAAGACTTCTCACCAATCATAAAGCAACCTTTTCTCTCTGTCTGTATAGAACGTTTCTTAGTCTGCGTTTCTAGGGACTGAGTTGGTGATTCCATGAAAGAGGCTGCATGGTTTAAGAGCAGCACACTCTTGGCTGGGTGTTCTGATCCTGGAACAGCTTCAAAGTGTGTGTACTGTGGCTCGGCAGGCTGTCACTCAATTTCCTGAGGCATTCCTGGGAAGGGAAGGATAGGGTAGAGCAGTTTCCAGCAGACAGGATTATAGCAGAAAGAGCTGTGTTGGTCTGTACTAGGCCCATTTGGCCCAGGCAGGCAGGGGTTAAGTTTTTCATGGCTCCTCTCTGACAGATGAGAGATGACTCCACTGTGGATATCAAACCCAAGACCTGGGGTTTCTCAACCCCGTGGTGGAGTCAAGGGTTGGGGATGGCTTGGTACAAAGTACCAGCACAAACTGGGCTCTGTGTCCTCTGTTTATTATGAATATGCAGTCCACTCTGCCCACTCATTCAGAGTCCAGAGCACAGGAAGCTTCTCGGCTGTTCTGCCAGACCTTGGAGCTTACCAGGAGCCAAGCGACAACTGACCAGCTCACGAAGAACGACAGCTTCAGCTGCCCAAGTGTGTGTGCAGCCAAAGCACAGCATTCATGAAGCTGTCCGATTCCACCTCCACCTCCGAGAGTGCATGGGTGCTCTTGGGATAGAGCAGGAGCCTGTATGAGCAGCAACACGAGAGGTTGGAGGGCCCTCTCCTGCTTACCTGCCACCACCTGCCAGGACCCTCCTGTGACACTCACCGAACGGGCACATTCCGGGCCTTGAGGGCGCGGTAATACTCCATACCCTGCTTGAAGGGTACACGCCGGTCCTCCTGGCCCAGCATCAGTAACACTGGTGTCTTTACCTGAGTGCATGGGGAGCAAGGAGCCGTGGTGAGCTGAGCTCTGGGCTCTGGAGGGATGGGTGGCACACACAAGGATACCCGGGTACCTGAGGGATGTACTTGATGGGTGATTTGTCCAGCATCTCCTCCCACACATTCAGGTCTGGCAGGTAGTCGTGGCTATATGGGAAGCCAGCCTCCACCACACACCTACAGAAGAACAGAAGATGCAGGCTGCGGGATCTCCATGGGAGTACGGGGTGAAAGGAAGAGCAGGGACCTTTGATGGAAACCCACCAGTCAGGGATGTCAGTGGAGCCCATCATGGAGGCAATGTTGATCACAGGGTTCCGGGCTATACAGGCACTGTAGGTCTCTGGGTACTGACCAATCAGGTGGCAGGAGAGGAATCCACCATGGGAACCACCCATGAGGGCCACACGCCCTGCATCAAAGTGCTCCTCCCGGAGCACCTGCTCCACTGCAAACTGAAGGGTGGGCAGAGTACGCTGCAGCTAACTCCCCACCAGCTCAACAGAGGCCTGAACCCATCCTCCCTGTCCAGCAGCCCCAGTGCCCTGCTACCTGGACATCCTTCACATCCTGGTGGCCCACATTGCCTGGGAGAGAAAGGATGCTGTCTTGGCCAAAGCCAGTGGAGCCACGATAGTTCACTAAAAGTGAGAGACAAGACAGTGAGGCAATGTTCTCAACACTCCACCCCATTTCAAGTATCTGGGAAGTAGGCTGCACCACAGGCTGTCAAGGGGACAGAGCCAGGAGATGTGAGGCTGCTACCCAGAGATCACAGCATCCTTCCCATGGACGCTTCAAGTTAATGCATATGAGCACCAGGGCATGAGGCCAGAGGCTGGATCAGGGCAATTCCTAGCAGTGGCTTCTGTTCTGTTTTTTTCTACACAGGGTTTCTCTGTGTAGCCCTGGCTGCCCTGAAACTAGCTCTAAAGTGCAGGCTGGCCTTGAACTCAAAGGTCCACCTGCCTCAGTCTCCCAAGTGCTGAGATTAAAATAGGATGCCACTACTGCCCAGTCCTATGGTAGTTTCTAAAGAAAGTAACAAAACCATAGAAAAGCCTGATGACCAGAGTGACAACCCAGCCACGGGACATACAGAACCCAAGGCCACCTCATCATTAGTGGAACTGCAGGCCTATTCTTACCCAGTAGCACTGCGAAGCCCATCTTGCAAAGCATGGCTGGGAACAGCATCCAGGCGGTGACAAAGGATGAGTGGGGTCCCCCTACAGGCAGGAAGCAGAGGATGAAAGGGCCAGCTAGGAGCGGTGGCAGGAAGGCAAGGGCTCTTAGGTAGATACCTACCATGGGGCATGACTACCATGGGCACCTGGGTCTTATCTGGAGGGTTGCTGGGTTGCAAAAGGATTGCTTCAAAGTCAAGGTCAGCTGCAGGGAAAAGGCAGTGGTCAGCAGGACCAGGCCTACATCTCAAGGGCTTCCCCAGCTGAGGCCCCATCCGTAGCCATGGCATGAGCCTGGGCAAGTGAAACAGGGGCCTGGCTAAGGTAGCTCATACCATGACACACGGATCCCTAGAGCTTGTGCTCTTTCTGCCTAGTCAGAGAGCCCTAATGTCTGAAAGGACAGCATTCTGGTGGTCACATTGTGTGTGGCCTATTTCCTCTGGACCTGTGTTTTCTCACCACAGGTGATATGCCCTGGTAGGACCTGATAACCATGGCAGGTATTCAGCTCTCTGAATACCTGACCCCATGACCATAAGAACAGAAACATTTTAGAGGAAATCCTAGAAACCCTACAGTGTGAGCTAGGAAGGCCCCCCACAGACGCTGTGTGCTGGGGATTTGGAAGTATCCATCTGCCTTTGGCCCAGCTCACCATACTGTGCATTCTCTTGGTCTGGAGGTGGGTGTAGCACACGGATGCCCCAGTGGATGTCAGGAATGGGTTCAGCCTCCTCCAGAGAGACCCACGACACAGACTGCTCCTTCCCAGCAGGAGGCAGGAAGCCAACTTTCTGCCAAGGGGAAGGAAAGTGTCACAGGTGGCCAGCTCTTGGGAACCCATCTCTAAAGGGCACAGCATAAATTCTTGTGAGCGGTATATGCCAATATATATCCACATATGTGCCACCCCCCCACCACAATTCTTGACCTGTAGGTTGTTCTGTCTCTCTGTACTCTAATAACCCAGAACTGAACACTTCTGTAGGCACACTGTTCAGGATGGTTCCTGCTCCTGAGTGCTAAGCCAGTGAACCACAGGACTAGACTGCATCCAAGTCTTTGGCCTTCCACATGCTGAGCAGCTTTGGTCAGTCTTCAGGCCCAGTTCTATGGCGTGGAAGCTTGTCATTCCTGTCTTCTAGCCTGGGACCCACCAATACTCACCAGGCTCGGGGGCAGATTGGGTGTGGAGAACTGGGCCACCATCAGGTCTTGGTCGACTGTAAGCAGCTTCCAACTTCCACCTGACCCTCCTAGAGGACGAAGATGGCAGTAAGTGCCTGGCAGGGGCCACCACTTTCTACCTTCAACCCTGAGGTGCACCTCTTACAAACACATGTCCTGGTAAGCCTCCTATTCAACCCCTTGTTTATCTGACAGACACTGGCTGTGCTCAGGAACTGCCAGACCCAGGGACACAGAAAGCTTCCAAGTACTCTACCCACTCCAATGACTGCTGTGTAAAAATGATGGCAGCCTAGAACCCCCTCCCCCACCACCAAAAAAACAAGTCGGGGAAAGGGGACTGGATAGTAGGGTCTAAGGTTTATTTATTTTTGTATTTACTTATGTGCTTAGGCTTTGTATACGCTAGGCAAATGCCCTAGTAATGAGCTATGTCCCAAGCCATAGATACAGAATTAGAACAAAACTTTGGCATCCATGGTGGTCTGAATAGAAATGGACCCTGTGGACTCAGGGAGTGGCTCTACTAAGAGGTGTGGCTTTGTTAGAGGAAGTGTGTCACTAGAGCTGGGCTATGAGGTTTCAGAAGCTCAAGCAAGGCCCATTGTCACTCTCTCTTCCTGCTGCCTGCCAATCAAGACGCAGAACTCTCAGCTCCTTCTCTGGCACCATGTCTGCTCACACACTGCCATGCTTCCTGCCATGACAACAAACTGTAAGCTGAAACTGTAAGCCAGCCCCAATTAAGTTTTCCATATTAAGAGATGCCTTGGGGGCTGGAGAGATGGCTCAGCGGCTAAGAGCACTGTCTGCTCTTCCAGAGGTCCTGAGTTCAATTCCCAGCACCCACATGTTGGCTCACAACCATCTATACTGGGATCTGATGCCCCCTACTGGCCCACAGGTATCCATGCAGATAGAGCACTCATATACATAAAAATAAATAAATACAATCTTAAAAAAAAAGAAATACCTTGGTTATGGGTATCTCTTCACAGCAACAGAAACCCTAACTAAGGCAGCATCTTTCTGGAGGTGTATGTGGAGTCAAGGCAGCTGGAGAACTCACAGGCTATTTAGAGGCAGGTGACAGGTGCAAGTGTGGGAAAGCTAGAGAATCCAACAAAGGCTTCTCCAAGGTTTGGGAAGGAGGTGGATGGCAAGCTAAGAATAGCTTGGCAAGAAAGGTCTGCAGACTTTAAGACAGGGTGGGGCGATGGCGCCATGGCATAGGGAGGCAAATGCAAAAGGGCAGTGGAGCAAAGCAGGTAGTGTGTTAGCTAGATCCCTAGGGCACTGCTGGCAAAGGCTGGGGAACGGTTAGTGATAACAATGACTGAGTGCCACAGCTGCCCCAGGTCAAGCTCTGGCTCCACCCTGCCCTGTATGCCCATCCCCCGACCCTGCCATTGCACTACTGCAGAAGTCCTGCTCACCAGCTGTCAGGGAGGTAACACTGCCGGTCTGGGTGTCCACAGTGAACAGGTCCTTGAACAGAGGGGAGACCACTGGTAGCACCACATCCGACAGCCTTGAGGCCTGTCCCTATTTCCTTTCCACTGTCTTAGGGATGCTTTGACCTGTGGTGATGGCCACTCTGTGCACTAGGGAGTAGCCTGGATTTAGTGTCAAATCTCACTTCCTTCAAATGTACTAGGTAACCCAGGAAAGGTACAGGGCACCACTGAGACCCACTTGAGGATGTGAGAACACATGACATCACATCCAAAGGCCTGTGGTACATTATGGGTACCTTCACTCATCCAGTCTCCATCAACTGCCCTCACGGAGTGTTCAGGGACCCGTCTCAGAGGCAGCCCCAGGTCCTCCACCTGGAAAACAGGTCTAGGGCTCTGCTGTGGGGCACCAAGACAGCTGGTCCCCTCAAGGAAAAGCAAGTCCAGCAAAGGCCTCAAGGGGCGAGTACGAGTTTGTGACTAGGTATTCCTTTCGGGACACATACACACTCTGCCTCAGGTCGTAGGCTCCATGGCAGATGATCACAGGGCAAATGCTGATGTTACCTCTCATCATGATCAGGGGCTCTCACCTGCCGACTGCGCTGTGCTGAGTCAAAGACCACTCTCTGGCTGTCAGCTGACCAGCACCCCAAAGGCAGAAGACTGCAGAAGATCCCAGAGAAGTTCTCTGCAAAGACAGAAAGGCTTGGGATGCATCTAAGAGCAGAGGTTTGGGGGATCAAGACTATGATATTGGGGAATTCACCCAGGGCCTCTGAAATCTGTGGTAGAAGATTTCAGAGTACCCCAAAGGTACCCCAAACATGAGGGTACCCTTGGCAAATGAGGATTTACTGAGTGGGAAGGGAAGAGGAAAGGGTGAGAGACTTCCGAGGGCCTGAAGAGGCAGAGCTGATGAGCTTCGGAGGCAAACTTGGATGCCTTCCTATGAGCTGTCCCCTTTTGGGCTTTGGCAACATCGAGAGCCTTGACCTTATTAAGATAACTTGTGTTTGTCCATCAGAGTGCTGAGTTCTGCACCTGCTCCTGAGCTCTGCAAGCCCCGCCCTTCACTATAGTCTTCTTCAGTAGGTGGAGATAACTACCTCTTCCACAAATGAAGAAACAGAAGCTCATGGAGGCCAGAGCACTCTCCAAGGATACATAGCTAATGGCCAAATCTGAGGTTTCGACTAGGTCCCCATTATTGTGTCCTTGTAAACTAAACAAGATTTGTGCTGAGGATCAAATAGAGGGCTGTGCACATGCTAGCCATATGCTCGACCGCTGAGCTACATTCCCACTGTATTCCTGCAACTTTGTCTACTGGAACCTGCCCACCAGACCCTTATACAGACATTCCTGGGTGGCTTGAGAAAACAAGTCTTTCATCCCCATAACCTTGGGATGGCCTAGGATTGCAAGCAGAGCTATAAACACCTGATGTGCAGAGAGGAGCCTCTTAGCCAAGAGCCACCTCTCCAGAGGACCTGCTGACTTAAGACTAGACGAAGGGTGTGGGGCGTGTTGTAGAATACACAGTAACACAGAGCCCTCAGGCCCAGTGCTTCTCAAGCATAATATTCCAAACTAATGTACTTTCTGAGACTCGTCCCAGGCCAACGTGGGAACTCTGATCTCAGTACTGGTCTAGCAAACAACTTTCTGTCAGGCTGTTACCCATAGTCATAGCTTTTATCCCTGTTGGGGCTGGATACAGGGATGTACTAGCAAGAACAGAGGGTCTTCCACAGGATCCCAGGAAGGAGAAACGGACAGCAGAACTACAGGCTCAACTGATTTCCCCAGCCAGCCTCACCTCCCAGCTGCCGAGGGACAATGTCTACCACCACTGAGGTGACCTTGGTGTACCAGTCATACTGCAAGAGAACACAATGATCAGACCCACCAGGGCATGGACCTCAGGGCACACAGCTCTGTTGTCTATCCCTGTCCGTGACAACTCTGGATCACCCTGAGGAGACATGGGCTAACGTATCCCCTTTATGGTAGCTGGGAACAGATGCTCATGGGGGGTCTCAGATAGGCATGTCCCTTGGACTTCCACCAGAGACCCAGAGCTCTCCTTGGGCAGGGGCTGGGCCTGTGTAAATGCCCTGGCTACCTGTAGATGAGAACCAAGAGACAAGCATTCCTGTAGCCGGAGGATGCTCCTGAGGTGGTGAGCCCTCAGAGTACTCAACCCTCCAGGTCCTACCTTTTTAGGTCAGCCCACTGCTACACTGAGGACACGAGAGGGCCCGAGGGGTGATGACGCTGGCCCTTTAGCTCTCATCCCCCAGCAAGAAGCTAGCCATCCTCCTACCCCCCATCCACCTCCAGCCTACCAGGCACAGCTGGCTACACTGATGATGAGGGAGCAGAGACGGGTACTGCAGGTAGACGATGCGACACTGGTCTGGGCTCAGCCGAGGAGAACAAACAGCCAGGGAATCGCCCGAGAGTAGTTCTAGGCCACACAGAAATGTATCACACAGAGAGGCTCGCGTGTGTCAGGAACGCCCGCGTGGGTACCGGTCACTTACCACACTTTCCTCCGCTCAGGTCCACGTAGTACAGGGCCGATCTGGACCGGTGAGAAAGACCCTCAGCTCCACGACCAGCTGGCCCATAGAGCCCTCTGCCCTGCCCCAACTCCTCACCTTCGATTGGTGCAGAAACGGATGCCTAGCCGGAAGGGTTCATGCCACCAGCCCACAAACACCACACCGGTGTCTCCAGGGGCCCAGAAAGCCTGTAGGCAAGACCACAAGATAAGTATAAGCAAGAGGTAACTGCTCAAGCAGGGGACCCCAATTACAGGAGGGGAGAGGCTGAGTTGCTGCTGACCTGACCAGGGGACACATTTTCAGGGACGCCTTCAAGCACTGAGATGTTGCCACTCTCGATATCCAGCACGCACAGCACAGGGGTGCTTTTGGAAACCATGGTTTCTCCCCAGTCTTCGTAAAATACAAACTGATCCCCCTGAGAACAGAGGACACTTGATGCCCAGAGTGTCAACAGAACCCCGGAAGCCGGTGCCCCCCCAGGCCTACTAGGTGCAGTGCAGGGGTACACTGAGTTGCAGGGCTGCCCCGGCAGGGCCTTCATGGCCTGGCTGCAGCACAAGCACCTTGATGGCCTGGTCTGGCTTCTTCGGCCTGGCCATCTCATCATCGCTGGCACTGATGTCCAAGGCTTTGGTTTGAAAGAAGGACTCAGCCTTGGGGCGCTTCTTCTCCGCCACATACAACAAGTGTGTCTCTGAGTATGACCAGGAAAGGCAGCCAAAACAGTCTGGATGCAGGGAGGGATGATTAGGGGGAGCCCAAAGCTCCAGCTGCCCCTTCTTTCCACCCTGCCTGCTTACCAGCCAGGTGCCTCACCGTCCTCGTACACGGGGCCATGTTTCTCCAGAGCCGACAGGTTGAAACTCTTGAGCTTCCGATTCTTCTCCCAGACCTGAGGACACCTGGGCATCAGGCAGCCTGCCCCTCACCAGAGCCTTGCCTGCGAGGCTCAGCAACCCACTGCCTGCCACCTCATTTCTGCAGACTCACCTCCAAGAACTGTTTTTCCTCTCCCGGGACTGTGCCGCCGGCCTTGCGCAGCACAGCTTTCATGGTACCCGAAGGAGACTCTCTACTCAGCAGCCTGAGGACAGGGGTTGCAGGTCAGGATTATGCCAAGCCCCCAGCCAGCCTTGTGAGGCCCCCCTTACTGGTTACAACCTCTCAGATAAAGACTCTGTATCTCTCTTTCCTTCCCTGCTTTATGAGTCTGGTGCTGTAAGATCAGAGGCGGCAGCGCAGGCGACTATCTTCCAGCTAAACCCTAGATAAGACTCTTGAGGCTCTGATCTCATTATCAGCCCAGGAAGCACCTCCAGCCTCAAGCTGGCTAGCCTTGGCTCTCTCCAGATTCCCGGGGACCTAGGACCTACTTTGGAAGAAGCTTCTAGCACATCTCAGGAGACCAATCAAGCTCTTAAGGAGCAGGCACCTGGTTCTTTGCTCCCTTGAAGCGCCTCAAAGTTGTCCCTGAAGGGGACAGGTACAGAGCCCTATGCCCTAAGGCCCCATAGTGGACGTGGGAAAGGCTGGCACGGCAGGTGGCTGTGGTCTTGTCTGCAGACTTCTCTCACACTTACTCCCCCCGGGTCTCCACACTGTTGCCTGCAGGCCCGGCAAACACCACCGAGTCTCCATCATGGAACACCAGGTACTGGCGGCAGAACCGGATGTTCTCCATTCGCTCCAAGTCCCTCTGAGTCCACTCTGCAAGGGAGACATGAGCTGTCTGTGGCCAGTCTGGACCAGAGCCCACCAATCGGACTACCTTTGCTCCAAACACCCTGAGTGACGCCTGCACAACACTTCACTTGTGATAACCTAAACCTAGGCTTCCCGAGCCTGAGCTAACAGCCGCGTGGAGAGAACTTATTCCTGACAGCATGCGAACGGGCCGGAGAGTCCCGCAAGGTCCACGCCTTGCAGCCAGGTCCCACACCTTCAACTCATTTACGGGCATCACCAACCAGCAAGGCGAGCACAGTCCCCAGAACACCTGTGCGCTGGAGCCACGGCTGGGCCCCGTGTGCACCGTCAAGCAGCGAGCCCTCCACACTCCCCACCTCTCCACCTGAGGAGACGGCCCGTCGCCACCCAGTTCCCTCGGTCTACCCACCAGTGTGCACCGTCCGATAGAGGCCCCCGTACTGCGTGGTGACCTCCGGGCCCAGGCAGGCGGCGCTCAGCGTAGGCTGGCGGCTGAGGCCCCGGTACAGCGCTGCCGCCTCCTGGGGCTCACTCAGCAGCACCTGCGCGGGGGACACACCAGGGTCAGGCTCAGCCCGGGCTACGGAGGCCACGGGGGCCGCGGGCCGAACCCTCACCTGACGCTCCATAGCTCTTCCCTTCGGTAGCCGCTAAGGCCCGGAAGTGAGGCTTCGAGGGCGGGGCCTAGGGCGGCCCCCAGTTTCCGCTACACCCCGAGGCGACCTGGGACTGCGCGGCCCTGTGTGAGCTGGGGCCAGTCGGCGGGGGCGGAGCCTTGATGGTGGGAAGGCGGGGCCCGCGGAGGAGCCGCCCTGAGGGGAGGAGCCTGTGGGTGGTGTCCTGAGCCTTTTCAGAGAGGGAGGGCGGACGGGAAGCGGGCGTGAGGGGAGGGGCGAAGTCTGGGAGGGGCGGAGGCTGTAGGAGCTGACTCCGCCCCCGGGCTGTGAGCTGAAGGCCGCGGGGCCAGAGAGAAAGCCCGGAGCCTTCGAAGGGCCTCGGAGGAACCCCGGTGACGCGTCTTCGAGGATGAGGCGCGGGGAAGGGTGGGAACCGAACGCTGAGACTGGAGGGTCCCGGAAACCGGAACGTTGCGGGGAGGGGCGCCGCGTGGATCTCTCCTCGTCTACTGCAGGCCCCGCAGAGGGGAGGGGACACCGCAGGTCCCGGGGCGGAGCTCTGGGGCGCCGGGCAAAGGGCGATGCTGAACTCTCAGAATGCTGCCCCGGCTTATCAGTCAACAGACTTGCCCCCAAAGCTATCTGTTTCCACAGCCCTAAACCGCCCTTCTCAGTGGCTCATTGCCACTGAGCAGATTGGGTCTCCACCTACCCCCAGAGGGGAGTCAGACTTCACCTAGGAGCAACAAGTGTGCTGTGGAAAGAGGCGCCTAGGCAGTCTCCTGCACGCGACACAGGGCTAGGCTGGTCTGGATGACAGCAGATACCTCCCCCTCCTCCATATATCTTAAGCCTGGCTGGTCTTTCAAACCAGTTCTGAGTCGCCTTGAACGAGTGCTTTCCTTCTTACCTGAGGCAAAATTGATATTCTTTTTGTTTAATCTGTTTATTTTCCATTGATGTTTGAACTATATATTTTTAGTTTCTCCACATAGTCCTGGCCTCAAACGTAGAGACCCAACTGCCTCTGCCTCCCTAGTCCTGGGATTAAAGATGTGGGCCACCACACCAGCCCTGAACTATTCTTACTTTATGGCGGACAAGGTCTCAGCTATTAAAATAAATAAAAATAAAAAATTGCGGTTGGAGCAAGTCGGGCAGATGTAAAGCTTGTTTGGGACCACAAGAGGGCAGCACTTGAGTATCCAGCTCCTGGGAACCAGGATTAGAAAACTGCCCTGTGGAAACCCATTGGCTTGGCACTGATCTTGGCACCTTCCTAGGGAGTCATTTTTAAATGGCTTGATGCGGACTCCGCCTCAGCAGTGACAACACTTCTGAAATTTTGCCCTTTCTCACCTTTTTCTCTAACCATGGAGACTCTTGTTGGGTATTTGTTAGTTTGGCCTTCGCAAGCATTCCCATGTTAGAAATGATCCCAAAGACAGTCTGGAGTCTGTTTATATCAAGTCCTTTTATTCTGATACCACAGAAATACCTTGTCACAATACAGGGGAGGGACACTGAAGTACCGCGAGTTCTCACAGAGCACGGGAGGACGGCACACAATTCACAAGGTCATGTGGAGGACTCGTTACAACTGTAAACTTGTTTGTTTGACTTTGTACAGCACTCTTCCCCCTCAAATAAAGGAGAGAGGGAAAGAGAGGGAAGGGAAAGCAAAAACAAGACATGGAAGCTAGAGGAAAAGATGGAGATGGCCACTACTCCTCAGGGTACCCCACTTGGAGAGGAGCCGATTTGACCCCAGAGGCTGAATGAGACTTGTGCGCACACACATGAACGCACGCGCACACACACACACACACACACATACACACACACTCATGTACACATGCTTACACATACAGTATCTCACGACTTCTATGGCTCTCCAGTGCCACCCGGTGCATACGGTAGCAGGGTGCTGGCACCCAGGGAGACAGAGATGGCATCTCTAAGGAGTTTCTGTTGATTAGATCTGTCCCTCCGACCCTGTTGGAGTCCATGATGACAAATATTTACAGCATGGGAGGAGAAGGGCTAATAGGACTGTACTCTCATGGCAAAGGACCTGCCTGGGAAAACAACTCGTGGGCTCCAGAAAACAGGCCAGAATTGCTGCCCTGGTTGCTCTCTCACTGTGGGCCCTGAGACCATTTGCCATGCCCAAGAAATAGAAAGGTGATGACAGGAGGACTGTCACTGTGACGTGAGTGTTGAGGCCGTGGATGCGCAGAGGAGGGTACCCTCGCTTATGACGCTGAGAGGAGAAAATGGAGGTGGTCTGGACTCTACCCAGAGACTTCTTAAACACTTGGAGATGGCACCCATTGCTTACTGTGTCCTACAGCTGCAAATGCTGGTCCCCAAGCCTCTGGCTGTCATAGCCCTAGAGTCAACGCAAGAGCCAGGATACCCATGACCTAGAAGACTGCTGCAGCCATATTCACAAAGGGACAAAGATCTGTCCTGTGGGTGCAGCCAGGGATAGAGTAGCAGATATCAGAAATGTCCAACTCAGAATCTGGCCAGAAAAGAAATTTGCTGAGAAGTTAATACTTTAGAGCCTAGGAGGGCTGCCAGAGGTTGACCTGTGGATATCCTGCCTGCTCTCAGCTGCTGGTCTAATCCCTTGACTACAAGTGGAAGCGGATACTGCCATGACCCCAAGTGTCTAAACACTGGGCACATCCCGTACAGACCTGGGCCTCTGTGGCTCGAGTTCCTCAATGAGGGTCTTCTTCAGCCCTTGCTCAGATGGCCTCATACAGCCCAGGTCCGATCTCTGAGATGTTCCATAGCATGAAGAAAGCCAAATCCTGAGAACTCGGGGTCTTAAGTCTAACACAGCTTAAACTGTCCCATCTGCAGCTGCCAAAGGTGGGATGGGATCCCGCTCTAAAGGACTGGTAGGCCATGTGAGAAAGCATGAGGAATGTGGACCCCTGAGAAATGCATGGTGTGCACCGGAGCACGCTGGAGGCAGTCAGACTTCAAGGGCTAGGCAGCTACTGTCCGCCCTCCCCCAGTGGAGGAGATGCCGACAACAGTGGAAATCTTACGCTTTGGAGGAAAAGGAGGCAAGCCCTGAGAGGGTTACACAGGCTCTTCAGGAAATTCTGCTTTCGAGAAACCCTCTGATCTCAGTCTGAAGCTGTTATTTATGTCGTTCTGGATGATATTTTTAACCACAGAGGCTGTAGCCAGCTCTTCCTGGGCACCCTATGACCCCTGGATCTATGCCAGATTTCTTGGGTCAGCCCTTTGAGTCTCCTCACCACTCAGGAGAGGCATAGAGCAGGTTCAGTCAAGACCTAGGGATCCTAGGGCACAGCCAGGATCCCTTGGCTTCTGCCTCTCCACAGATGTAGCCCAGCTTTCCCCTTGAGGAGTGCCCCACTGGGAAGGGGTGAGCAGACGCCTCTGCCTCAGGCCTGGGATAGGAGGGAAGAATGATGTACAAGTAGAAGTCCTACAGCAGCAAACCCACAGAATGTCCACACGCGTGCATCCTGTGCGGGCTCCTATCTCTGTCTAGTCTGAGGTTTGTTTTTTTATTTGCTATTGTGGACAGATAGAAACTGCAAGGTGCAGGGGGGGCCTCACTGCCCGCCCCATGGCCTGGGGCAGGTCTTTACCAGCGTGTGCTGAAGTCAGGGGAGAACTGCTCCTAGAGGAGAGGTTTGGAGGCAAAAAGAACTCCACGCAGGAGGGTCGAGCATTTAAAATGAATGAAATCGTGCAAAGAAGCTGCGAGCTGTGCATGCTCCACTGCGAGACAGGCGGCGACTCACCTGGCAGCAGCGAGTCCTGCCACAGGTCAAACATGCCACAGACTTAGAATTTGCGCACGCGCACACGCTCACATTCACACACACTCATGCTCTTGCTTTCTCACACATACACACACACACACACAGTGAGAACAAGGATTGCGTTGGGGTGGTGATATGAGCAGATCTACCCAGTTTCTCAACTGCGTGTTTGCAATTAACTCCTTATATGTAACATGGAATTTATTAAATATTAACAGTTGTCTTTGAGGGTTTATATTTCATTGCATAGAACATTAGAGATGAGACTTGTGGCTGTGCCCGAGATGAAGGGAAGCCTCCAAGGGAAGGGCTTCGGGGAGGCATGCAGCCCAGTCCACCAGGTGAATGGACGATGTCACCCTCCCCTGACCCCACAGGGCTCTGAGCCTTTCCCTTGCCGGCGCAGAAGCCCTGCCTCCTCTGCCCTGAGCACACCCACTGCTGATGGCTTAAGAAGGACTGGAATTGCACAGTAAACAGGCGGGCTGAGGGGCCTCCCTAGACCTCGCCCTGGGTTTGTGCTCTTGGTGGCCTGCTGCCCGCTATTGCTTCATAATCAACATTTCTCCCTGTGCTGAGCAGGGGCAGAGCAGAGAGGAAACCAAACCATCAGTCACAAGGTGGAGGAGGGGAGAGACAAAGGGATAGAAGCAAAGGAAAAAAAAGGGGGAGAGAAAAAAAAATAACAAAAAGAAATGTTCATGAGGTATACATGTAAATCAAACTGGAATGATTAAGGCTGTTGTTGAAATCAAAAGAAATCCCCAGGTGTACAGATGAGGAGCCGAGGAGCCGGCTGGTCGAGATGATGGCGGTGCTTCTGGGATACTCACAATGGCTGGGGGGATGGCTTTAAGATGATGGCAGGCATGCCTAGTTATGCTGCCATCCACGGGCTGGGAGACGCCTCAGCCGGTGCCCACGCTGCTTTTCGGTGCTATGGCCTCTTATTTCAGCAATGAGACAGTGTTAGGTCCTAATGTTTGTAAAGTTCTCCCAAACCCATGCTGGCCATGTGGAGGTCTGCTCCAGTGTCACCCAGAGGGCAGGGTGAAGGGGGCAAGGCCTTATGGCCACAGAGGGATCCGGGCCAGCTGGAATGTGAAGGAATCGGAGCCCAGGGACCCCAGCCCTCAGTCAAAGCCCCTCTCCAAGGCTGTGGAAAAAACTTCTGGCATCTTAGAGGGAGGGCAATGTGCACCCAAACTCTGTGTATAACGCATTGGAAGCCTGGTTGGCCAGGCCACAGGAGGCTGCCGGAAGAGCAGGAGACAGCCACAGCAGCATCCGAGTTCTGGTGAGGGCTCCTCTCTCCCAAGGGCGACTGGCCTGAGAAAGGCAGAGTCTCTGGAAAGACATGAAAGTTCCCCCAAGCCTATGGTCCCACTGGTCCAGCAGATGCTTCACCTAGGTAGTTGCTGTTAGAAAACATCCCATGCACTGCTGAGGCCTGTCTGCTGTGGCCCACCTGGTGGGAATCTTTGGGCCAAGGGTTTGCCAGATTGTAGATGCTTTGAAAAAAGAAGGAGAGAAGGAGGGAAGAAAGAAGGATATGTATATACTATATACATACACACACACACGTATAAACATAAATATAATTTTTTTGTCAATAACCATAGGCATAGTTTCCCACCCTCCTCACATTGCTCTCAGGCTGCCATGTACAATGGTCAGGTCCCTCTTCATTCTGTTCTAATCAAGGCATTGAGGGGTTAGTATTTGTGCAAGTTAGAGATGACTGAAGGAAGGACTTGGAGAAGGAAGAAGCGAATCCCCAGGAAAAGACCTCCCTTCTTTCTCTCCCATTTGAGACAATAGGGTGTTCACTAGATTCCAAATTTAAGGTGACACTAGGGTGATCCTCCTGCCTCAGCCTATGGAGTAGCTGGGACCACAGGCCTGTGCCACCACATCCAACCTGACACTTCTTTTCTTTTTTCAGTGCTCGTGTGTGTGCACATGTGCTTGCACGCACAGGTCAGAGGGTGACCTGCAGAGCTGGTTTTCTCCTTCCACCATGCGTATTCTGGGATTCAAAGTCGGGTTGCCAGGCTTTGGCAGCAAGCGTCCTTACCCACTGAGCTACCTTGCTGGGCCCTTGGCATTTATTTTGTAAGAAAAGTCCCTTTTGTTTTTCTTGAGAGTGTAGGAAGCCAGGGATGGCAGCAGACATCCATCATCCTAGCCTTAAGCGACGGAGGCAGGAGGATCACTGCAAGCTCACGGTCAGCTTGACCTACATGTATTGAGTCACTGGCCAGTCAGTCCTTCAAAGGAGACCCGTCTCAAAAAGCCAAAAACAAGCGGGAAGATGAGGGGGACGGGGTTTTGTTTCAAAAGACAAGCCTGTCCCGGCTCATCCGGGGACGGACACGCAGAGCAGCTGTGGCCGCATGTTGGCACAGTGCTGGGAGCAGAGGGAGAGCTCACCTACACAGCCGTGGCTCAGTGGCCTGGCCGCACTGCAGCAGGACACGCGACCAAGCACACGCGTGCTGCCTTTCCTTGGCAGTTCTCTGGCCTGGCCCTGGCCCTGGGCCCTGGGCTGTCCGTCCCCACCTCCCCTGAGTGCCACTTGAGATTACACCAAGGAAATGTTCAGCTGAGAGGGAGGGCGGCGAGGTGTCCACCGCCCCACAGCTGGGAGGACTCTGGCAGGACTGTGGTTGCCGCCGCTGGCAGAAGGCCCAAGCTCTTTGGTCTACAGTGCCCACCCAAAATGGCTCCCCTCACCACTGCCCTCTGCTGTGGCTTCGCTGCGCTCATCTGTGCCTGTCCCAGAAGCTTACAGGTTCCTCGGAGTATCAGACGCTCTGCTGGCACGGGGCCTTTGCGTATCTTCAGCTCTGACTGCTTCAGAAACCCTGCTGCACAACACCTGCCGCCTTCGGAAATTCCTTTCAAAATGATTCTGAATTATTTTATTTATTTACTTACTTTTGCGGGTATTTTGTGATTTTTATTTTATTTTTTTTAAGATTTAAAAAAAAAAAAAATTATCTGCATATACACCTGCACGCCAGAAGAGGGCACCAGACCCCAGTATAGATGGTTGTGAGCCACCATGTGGTTGCTGGGAATTGAACTCAGAGCATGCTCCTCTCCGGGCCGTTTGTTTGTTTGTTTGTTTGTTTGTTTTTAAGACAGGGTTTCTTTGTGTAGCCCTGGCTGCCCTGGAACTTGGTTTGTAGACCAGGCTGGCCTCAAACTCACAGAGGTGGTTCTGCCTTTGCCTCCAAGTGCTGGGATCAAAGATGTATGTTACCATGCATGGCTAGATTTTTATTCTGAAACTTATTGGTTCTTTGTTTCCCTTAATGGACTGCTGACTTGAAAGGGCAGGAACTTGGTTTTGATTCCTATTGTGTCCCTGGTGTCTAAAACAGGGCTCGGCACATATCTGGGGCTTGACAAGCATTTGTTGGATAAACGGATGAAAGACTGAGCCCTTTCAGCACCTAAAAAGATGCTCCCAAAAAGACGGCCTGTGCTCTTCTCTACCACGAGCAGGCATGCTCTAAGCCGGGGCACTCACTGCTCCAAGGTTCCCTTACAGTGACCTGCTTTCTGACTGCTGGCCCCCACCATGGCTGTTCACATATCTCTATACTCTTAACCCTAGAGTGGGAAAAAAAAAGAGCAGGAGATGACAGGCCTCGAGGAGACAGAGGGATAGGTAATTCCTGGCTGTGCAAGGAACAGCTCCAACAGCTAGGCTGCTCTCCCTGATTCTGGATGAGGCATTTCCCCTTCTGTCCACAGAGGCAGGGCCAAGGCCAGGACCAGGGCAGGCTCCAAGAGGGAGCGTCCCATCTTCAGTCCTGGTAGCAAGGGCTCCTACCCTGAGTCTTCCTGCTCCCTTGCTGACCTAGAGTTGGGCTGCGACTAGCTGACCAGCCACTTTTTTTTTTGTCTGTGTTCTTTTTCTGTCTGTCTGTCTGTCTCCCCATTTCACCCACAATATAACCTGTGAATCCAAGAGTGTCCTGACTTCATGCCCAAAGCTGCTAAGTTCTTCTGGGTTCGGAGACACCAGCACTGGGTCTCCAATAAGAGCCATAGTCTGTCCCCCAGGATGACTTTGCACTCAGTGTCCAGAATACAGACCTGAAGCTGTAGGGGGACAACTGGCTTCGCTGGGTCCTTTCCCCAAGCATAGCTGACTCTTACCATCATGCCAGCCAGCACACTGCCTCTGAGGGCAGCTGCGAGGCCCATCCCAGCTGAAAGAAGCATACCAGGTCCTTTTTAGTCCACACTTTCAGGGACAGGGCCTTCTCCCACTTCTGCGCTTTATCTTAACCTGTCCTGACACTCACTGTTATACGCAGAGTCCAGAGCTGCGCCCAGGCCTTTGACTCCAGAGGTTTTTCCACAGCAATGAGACCATCTTTCTTCGGGTCTTCAGAAGCCTGTGGAACATTATAGAGGAACCCAAGATATCCCATCTGACAGCACGACAGAGGGGGCTGGGATGTGAGAAAGGCAAAGGGTCATTAACCCTGACTTCTTTTTGAAGGGGACCTTACTGAGCTGCCCCATGTCCTAGGCTCTGTGCAGTGTCCTTGTTCTGTCTCTTTCTCTCACACTCCCAGGACAGCACACTGTAGCTCTCACCATGCCATCCACTGACAACTAGATTCTTCCCAGAGAACTCCCCAACTCCCCACAAAGACCTAGTAACTCAGGCCTTTCCCAGCATGACAGGTACAGGTACTCACCCTTCTGGATACAATCACCAGAACGAGGAAAATTTTTTGCCAAAGGCAGAGACAGCTGTGACATAGAAAACAGAGAGAGAGAGAGAGAGAGAGAGAGAGAGATCAGAAACTGAGCCAGACTCCTACTCAGAGCCATTGGTTGCAAAAAGGCCCAACAGGCAAGGACTACCTAGAAAACACTGGGTACCAGCAGGTGGTCTGTGCTGCTAACTGGACCTGGAATCGTCCCAGGTCCCCAACCTCCAACAGAGAAGCACCCACCCAGTGAGGACCCGATTGCAGGCAGTGCATACCTTCTGTCAGCTTCCCAGCCTGCTCTGCTGCCCCACCGGGAAGGATTTTAGAGAATACACTCTCTCCCTCTGCCCCTGGCTGACCAGCAGGAGCTCCTGGGGTCCCCCCAGGCCTGGCTCCAGGCTTCACCCCTATAGGAAAGAAAGCATCATCATGAACAGCACTATGCTTGGTTGTTCGCAGTATGAGGGGAAGAGGGAACCTGAACACAGGTAACCTGTGACACAGAAGAAGGTGGAGGCTAGAGGAATAAAAACAGGAAGATGAGAGAGAGAAAGGCTGGGAGGAAACAGGAAATAAACAAAGAGAAGGCTCTGGCCCTTGCTCACTAGTGACTTCTAGGACACAGTTCCCTGGGCCTTCCTTGGCCCAGGCTCATGTTCTAGCAGGTCTGCAGCCTACTGGGATTAGTGAGAACATGCACTGGGTTGGGATGAGGCACAGGTGGTATAGAAAAAGATCAGTCTGAGAGTTTTGGGCGTAGCTCACCTGCAGGTCCAGGTCCCGGAGTTGGCTGGGCCTGAGGAGCCCGCCCCTGTTGGGGTGCTTTGGCTGCCGCTTTAGAGGCGCTTGCCTGCTCTGCACGTGGCTGCAACACAGAACCTGTAGCTGAGATTCTGCTCACCCCCACCCCTACCCTGAAACCACAGGGATATCCAAATTTCAATTGTTGCTTCTGCCCTAGGGGAGTCCGGGACCCATGCACAGGAGTGCTAACTCACCAGTCCTGCTGGCTGGGCCCCTGGGGCTGTGGTGGGGCCTGGCTGAGGTTTCCCTGCTGGCTGGCTGGCAGCAGGGGCTGAGCCCCTGGTGGCTGGCTGGCTCTGTTGCTGCAGCCGAGCCTGTGATGGTGGCGCCTGCTGGGGAGCTTGCTGCCCAAGACCTTGTTGCTGTTGCTGCTGCTGCTGCTGCTGCGGCAGCTGCTGCTGCTGCTGCTGTGGCTGTGGCTGGCGCGATGCTGCGCCGGAGGGCGTCTGCCTGGATGATGGTGGCTGCTGTGGTCCGGGGGCTGCCTGCCGACCTTGCATCTGGGGCTGTGCCTGGGCTTCTGGCTTTGGCTGCAGTGCGGGCCCAGAGTGGGCCTGCCGGGGGCCCTTCTTGCTGTCGGAGGCATGGTGGTATGACGACGGAGCACGGGATGGCTGTGAGTAATCAGCAGAGCTGGGGTACCCCGGCTGACCCTTCTTCTGCATGGCAGGGGCAGGGCTGGCCTGAGGGTGAGGCCGGGTCTCGTGGCGACCCATGTCCCGAGGATGTGGTTTGGCAGCACGCCGCCCCGGCTCCTCACCGGCATGGCGGCCTGAGTGCCTCCCGTGGTCACCATGGTGCCGGTGCTCCTTGGCTGAGGTATGGCGGCTTGGACCACCCTCATCATGAGGCCACAGGCCCTCCTCAGGGGGCTCGTCGTAGTCATGGTGGCTGTGCCTGGCAGGGCCTCGCTTTTGGGAGGAGGAGACTGCATGGCCCCCATGGTGCCTGAACCGGTCGGAGCGGGCCTCTCGGGGCTTATCAAACCAGTCTGTCTCCTCCTGGCCCAGGTGATACGCTTCAGAGACCAAGAACAGAACACCATCAACCCCTGGCTAGCCGTAGAGGAGACCTAGCTGAAGCCATGCAAGGGACCCACAGAGTGGACGCCACAGCCACAGGCAGGTCCCTAGGTCCCCACCCTCCAACAACCAGGGCACAGGTGGATCAGGCCGGGGCTGCCTGCAGCACAGCCCGCTGATGAGATGCCAAGACAGACACTGCTGGGACATCTTGGGGCCCAGGGGCCCCCGGGCAGGCAGACCCCCGGGCGCTGAGCATTTGCAGAAATCACCCCCAGCTGCCATTACCTTCGCTGTCAGAAACCACGCAGTGGGAGTCATCCAGGATGTAGCCCTCCTCACGCTTATACGCGTGGGCCCGAGGCCCATCCTTGACATGCTCCTGGACATCAGGCATGGAGTGGCTGGAGCAGAACTGCGGGCAGGTATCCCCGGGGGGAAGGGCGCCTCCTGCAGGGCGGGGCCGCCCCAAGGGGCTCACGGGGCTTTCCTCCTCCGAGGCCTGGCTCCTCATGGGGGGCCGGGCCCGGCCGTGGGCCATGCTCAGGGATGAGGGCTTGGGGCCGGCCTTCTGAAGTCGCTCCATGGCCTCCCGTTCCCGTTCGTACCCTTTGCCTCGGCTGCCGAAATCGTGGCTAGACAGCTTCTCCCCACTGTAGGCGGATGCCACGCGGGACCGGCCGCCGCCGCCGTACACGCGCTCATCTTCCTCCACCAGGTCCCGGCTGGACGCCCCGTAGTACCTCTGCTGCTCGTACACGTTCTTCTTGAGGCCATAGGTGATTTCATCCTGGAACTTTCTGCCCCGGGAGGTCAGGCTGCTGCTGACAGCGGGCGAGGGGTAGGAGGCCAGGTCGGACTCCACGTCCTTGGCCTCCTCGATAGGTGAGAACTTGGAGATCTTCTGCTCCAGGCCTTGCTTCCGGTGCTTGCTGCGCTTTGAGGGGATGGCGGCCGGGGCCAGGCTCTTGGAGGGATGCTTGGGCCCCACGGGCCCTGGGCCGTACTTGTCCGCCCGAGCCCCATGCCTATAGTCACTGTCACCGTAATAGGGGGTGCTGGCCGGCCGGCCGTTGCTCTCCATGCTCCGGTGATGGCCGGCTTTCCCACGGGGGTCATAGGAGTCCTCCTCGGATTCCTCCTCAGCTCTGCCATAGCAGCAGGGCAGCGCAGGCCCCTCAAGGCCAGCTGGCTCTCCGGGCTCCTTCCCGGGCCGCGCGCCGACTCCACCTGGCCCCAAAGGCTCCAGCCTTTGGCTCTCCGGGGCAGCGGGGGCGCTGTCCTTTGTCAGCTCGCTGATGTCATCAATCATCACATAGTTTCGAGGAACGTTCTGCTCCAGGCTGGTATAGTGGGAGTCGGAGGGATACGCAGGGGCTGGGCTCTGGCTCACAGCGCCTCGGTCACTGCCCCGGGGGTGCTCGGGGCCTTTGCCCGGCTCGTAGCTGCTGCTCACGGCTGGACCACTGTAGCTAGTGTCAGAGGGGGCCGAAGACACGGTTACAGCAGGGCTGGAGATCACCTCGTAATTGGTGGGCACCTTCTGCTCCAAGTCAGCTAGTGAGGCCTGACGGGGCTTCTGGTGGGGGGCACGGCTGTCAGCTTGGATTGGAAAGTGGGTGCTCTGCGTGGTTGGCATGGGTGCTGGGGCCGCATAATGGCCTGTGGGGTGGAAAGCCTGCTGGCTGGGCAGGCCAGCCTCCGCTGGATAGCTGGTTCCAGGGGGGAAAGCAGAAGCTGGGTACGTGCTAGGGCCAGTGTAGGTGGGGGCCTGGTGGGCTGGAAATCCGTTCTGAGTTGGTCCGCTTGCGCCCGCGGAGTACTGCGGGGCTGCAGGTGGGAACCGCGGCGGCTGCGGCTGTTGGAAGGCGGCAGGGCCCGAGGGCGTGGCGGGCACAGCAGCTGAGGCAGGGTAGTCCGCATACTGGCCCGCGGGCGTGGCACAGCCTTGCAGCCGCAGCTGGTTGAGCTCACTGTCAGACAGGTAGTCACGATGCTCGCCCAGGCCACGTAACGGTGGGTAGTCACGGCCGCCCCGGTCTTTGGCCAAAGACTCTTTGCGCTGGGTGATGCCCAGCTCTAGGTACTTGAGCTTGGCATCAATCTCCTTCTCCTCCTCATCCAGTTCCGCCTGCTTCTTGCGCAGCTTGGTGGACTCATGCTCCACCAGCCGCAGGTCCCGGTCCAGCTCCCGGAGCAGGCTGGCCTTGGTGGCAGGGACGGTGGTGGGCCCCGCCAGCCCTCGCTGCAGCAGACTGGCTGCGTACAGCTGTGAGGGCACCTGGCCAGCCAGGGGAAGGTGAGCTTCCTCTGGAGGGGGGCTGGGCAGGGTCCGCTTCACCTTGCGGACCAGGCCGTTGGGTGGCAGCGCCGACACCTGAGACAGAGGGAAGGGTGGGCAGCACTGAGACCCAAGCTGTGGAGACTGCGGAGGCACGGGGGAGAGGAGCCCACGTCTGGAGGTTCTTCGAGGCGGAAGCCGGGCTCCACACTGTTAAGGCCCTGCTTTACCAAGCAGCCTCGGGGTCTAGCCTGCCCACCCTCTGGTCTTGGCTTCTCTGCCATGAAGGGAAGGCCTGTGGTCATTTTACAGTTCTTTCCAATGCTCTGGGCAATAGGTAGGTGGTGGTGAGGGTCAGACTGCTTTCTGTGTTGCACGCAGCAGCTTTGGAAAGCGCCGTGCTTCTCCAGGGCCTCCTGCCGCTGAGGTGAGGGGGAGAGAGCTCTGGCTCTAAGCTTCGGACCTAGCACCCTGCGGGAGCTGAGGGCAGTGGGCATCAGGGAAAGGGGCAGAGTGGCACAGGGTGCTAGCCCCACCGGGCTCCTCTAAGCACAGGCTCACAGGAAGGGGCACCGGCTCACCGTGCCAGCCGTTTACAGGCTCGGGGCTACGCCTCCTGCTTCACTCCTCTCCGGGGCGCCACGCCGCTCAGCTTTCTGCCCACCTTCCTCTAATTCCCCTGCACAACCCTCGGCCAACCTAAGCTCCGCCTGTGGCCCAGCTCCCAGCATCCCGAGTCCCCCTATCAGCCAACCTCTCTGCAGCAGCACAGCTTCCTGCTCAAGGTTCCCCTGAGACGCCCTCCACAGCTCCTACTTGCTCCAGAGACTCTGCATTGGCCTGAAGGCCCATGCCGATGGAGCGCTCACCCCGGAGTCCCTTAACCCCCACTTCCCAACCTTCCCAGGCCGCCCCAGACTTCTGCACTTCATTTGCCACCCAAATCCACCAGATACACTGGAGACTGACACCGAAGTTCTTTTGACCTTGCCAAACAGCGACAGACAGAAAGCCCCACCTTCTACGGACGTCCCAAAAGAAAATGACAGTGTGACCTCGAGGCGGGCTTTTAGTGGCGCACAGTCAGTTTTTGAACTCCTCCTCATCTGCCTTTTCGTATTGATGGGACACCCCTAGTGCCCATCAATAGCCCGGCCCTACACGGCCAGCCTGCGGGACCTGTGCGCTTGCCTCTTTGACCTGCCCTCTCTGCCTGCCCTACCAGGGCCGTTCCACTACCAACCTCCGCAACCATCACCTCCGCAAGCCCCCGCCAAAGCTCCGCTTTTCTCTGCAGATACTCCTCACAGCACTTCCGGCTGCTGCCTCCGAGACCGCTTCCTTTGGCCTCTCAGCCCACACTGTAACCTGGGAACTCTGAAATCTTGTTCTGTTTCACCTCTCAAAACCTTCCAGGACTTGAGGAAAAGCCGACCCTCCTCAACCACACACTGACCCTCCCGATCTGCAGCTCTTCCCCCAGCAGCAGCCCGAGGCCAGGCTCTCTCTCATGGTTCTAACACACGACTGGAAAGCGAAGCCTAGACAAGGAGCCCGCACTGTCCCGGGGGAAGCGACAGGTCGAGGAGCAGAGTTACTGAGGAGAGCGGGACGGGGAACTCAATGGAGTGCAGAACGTACCCTCAGCTCTCCAGGATGGGGCTCGAGTGTCAGGCCGCAGGCTTGGGCCTGCAGCGGGCAGGGACGCCCACCTGGAGACGTGAAGTGGGGAATAAATAAGGCTTGGAGCGGCAAGTGCCTGGACTGGAGGTGAGAACGGAAGAGGCCTGACAGGAGGTGACGGAGCTGGGCTAGGTACGGGTGGGTGGTGAAAGGGACAGGGCTGTGGAGAGGCTGAGGTTTCTGGTGACGTGTCTGGGTGGCTGCTGTGGGGCCCATGTGTGTCTGTACTGGTTCGGGCTGGCCTCGCTGGGGCTGTGGGCTCTGTCCGGTGTGCACTGAGGAGCTCTGCTCCTCGACCCCTGCCAGAGGGGACTCCACTCCCACCCCAGAAGAAACCCCTCCCCTCTGGGGGCCCTCGGGCTAGAAATAGACCCCTGTCCCACCCTGGACCAGCCCCTGTGCCCATACCTGGCTACCTAGTCCCCCCTGGTGCTGGTAGAGGGAGAATCTCTCTTTGGCGGACTCCTCGGCCGTGGGGCTCAGGGGCTTAGGGTCAGACAGGGACCGCTGCAGGGTCTTCATGGGGCGAGGCAGGGTCTGCTGGTGAAGAGCGCTGTCGGCCAGGAAGTGCTTCTGGGGGCTCACGTGGGCCTTGTTCAGCCTCTCGCTGGAAGCGAACGAGGTGTCCAGGAGGCGGTGTGGGGACAGGGGCGACACTGGCGAGTAGAGCACTTGCGGAGACTTGGGAGGCTGGCGGCCCACGAGCTGTGACAGGGACTCCACGGGCAGGTGGGCCTGGTACCCGATCTCCAGGGGGTCCGGCTTCTTCTTCTCAAATCTGCCGAGCGGTCCCGGGCTTACTATCTGGATGCCGGGTAGGTAGGGGCTGATGGCGGTCGGTCCTACGAGCTGCGGCCCAGCCACACCCTGGGCCTGCCCATCCGGCTCGGTCTGGCAGGCCAGGCTCTCCCCGCGCCCGGTCTTCTCGGGTGCGGATATGTACCTGACGATCTCCACCTTGGGGTCGGTGGCGGCCGTGATGTGGATGGCGGGGGACACCCTGGGCAGCTGCTCGGGCTCCGTCTGCACGGAGCAGTCGCTGATGGTCTGGATGCCCACGCTGCTCACGGCCCTGGCGGCGGCGGCGGCGGCGGCCGGGGCGCCGGCGTCGTGCTTGCCGTCGGGGCCGGCGTCGGTGTCGCCCGACCGACGAGATCGGGAGTA